>NC_133666.1:474692641-475009362 GCF_037893015.1 Macrotis lagotis | reverse complement strand
TTTCCTCTTCTTTCCCCAAGTATATTTGATCAATTCTTTTGAGAACTATCAGGTATAGAACATTATTCTAAGTATAATGATGATTTATATGAAATGGCATATACTCATTACACTCCTAAATCATGTCTTTTTCTATATATTTCCTATCTTTCTCTTCTCATTCTTCTCATACATTACATAGCTACATAGGTATATATGTATATTTGCATATATATTTTTTCATATTTTTTACTTCTAAGTGAACATATTTTTTCATTTGTGGGTCATAGATTAAAAACCTTCATTTGCTGTGCTATATTGTTTAAGGATAAATTCAGTATTAGATGCTTTATCACTACTCAAAAGGTCAGCAATGAAAATAATTTAAAATATAAATTTTAAACAAGTGTAGGTGGAGAAAGACTAAAAAGAACATTGTCAACATAGTCTAAAAGTGCAAAAATATCTAATATAAAGCAAAATCAGAGAAATTTCAAAGAAGAAAACATTAATAAATTCAAAATATCTCATGATAGAGCCACTAATTTGCAAAATGCAAAATGATCATTTCTAAACAACATACAAATTTAAAGTATTTGCATTAAATTGAGATGAGCCAAATGGGGAAGAGAATAACAACAACAATAACGTCTCATATATTTTAGAGCATTATATTCTAAGGTTTAAATTTTTAGCAATAAAAATTCTCCTTGAAATCTTTTTGACATAATTCACTGTGTAATTCTAATACTTAACTTTCATAAATTTATTTTTCTTCGTAATAAAAAGGGAAGTTTAGAAAGGTAATCATTTGGAAGAGAATGTTAAAACTAGATAATTAGATTATTAATAATTACAAAATACTTTGACATCTTATTTAATTGCCTTAGACAATACATTTTTATTAACTCTTATAAATAACTTTTTTTCTTTACTAAATGGGATGCTGGTTCACATTCTAATAGGCTTTGTAGTTTTATGTATCTCTTTCAAGGACATGCAAGGTAGATTAAAACCACTCTTCCAAATGCCTATAATTTTAGTGCTATTCAAAAATTCATGGATGACCTCCTAGAAGTTGAATACAATGTCTTTAATTCAATTAAATGCAAGAATTGCTACTTTATCATCTCATTATGCATGCGTTTACTTTTTGAGAGTTGTATTAGGCAAATCTTACCAGTATACCTCAGTGGAGAATGCTGTCTATTCTTATTCTATTTATATTTGTACTATAAAGAAAAAGACAAAGACAAATTTTATGAATAAACATGATTAAGCATGATAACTGAAAGAATTATTAAAGATTGTATTTCCTTAAAAATGAGATCACACTTTGGTTGTTTAAAGATTTTTTTAGCATATTAATTTGCATATTGCTTAAAACAGATTATTATGTTTATTTCTCCCTTTTAAATTAAATGACAAGGAAAATATTTTCTTTTATTTCTTGAAGTATTTTGATTTGTAGAGGGAATTACAGGAAAAAAAAATCACCAGGGCAGTTGAAGATCATATATCTGACTATTAAATGAACTTTTGTAAATTATGACCAATAAATTAGATTACTGAAGAATTGCAAAAAAATGTCCTTGAATTTCAGGAAAATAATAAGAAAAAGTCCATGAAATCATCTTCATAATATTGAAAGTAGGTGTTTCTTTTTTAATTATTCTGATCATGCATGACTTTAGAAAATGGGATCTGGAAGGAATAATATTTCAAGAAAATCTTAAGCCTAATGATGATTGTTTTAATAATAAGGAAAAAAAGATTGACTATAATTGCTTTTAAACATTTTCCTCAGTTGATGCCCTTTGGGGAAATCTGAAGCCTGTGAAGCAATTAAAATTCTCTCTCTCTCTCTCTCTCTCTCTCTCTCTCATCTCTCTCTCTCTCCATATATATAATATATATATATATATATATATATATATATATATATATATATATATATATATGTATGTATAAAATGAACAGAACTCTGCATGGGATAATTTCTGAATTTGTAGTTATTTTAACAATATAGGTAAAGAAGGTTTTTTTGTTTTTTTTCGTAGGCAGACACTTAATGATGATTAATCAACAAACATGGTGTCAGAAAAATGATAATAATATTTTTCAGTTACTAAATGATGATGAACTGAGAGACTGATTTAATCAATGAATGCATGAATGTCTACTAGTTTTGATTTTACTCTAGAAAAATGAAACTTGATTTCTTCTTGTGAGAGTGAGAAAACAGGATATATATTTCAACATACATATCAGAGTCAAGATTAAGTTTTCTCTTATCTATGCTCCTTATTTATTTCATAAATTTCAATTGCAAAAATAAACATTCGCTCATGGTCAACCTTTGAACTAATGAAATATTCAAAACTTACACAGGTTAAAATCAAATACATAATACACTAGGAATAATGAATTGATTCCTAGTCACACATACACAGACAAGTTCACTTGACATTATTAAATAATATTTTCCAGCTTTTTAGTGCTAGTTAGAGCTTTGTACAGTAATGACATTCAAGAATGCAATATTTTTGAGAATAAGATTTTAACAGAGTTGGGAAGTTATATGGTGTCATTGCATATTTGAAAATCAAAAATGAATTTTTGGTGGTTTGATGAACTTTTAAAAACTGTTAATGTAAAGGATCATTGCAGGACTGTCTCAAAGAAAACTAGATGCTCTTGTTTTTATCTCAGATTTTCAAGCAGAAAATATTTTTAAAAAATGTTTTGTTAAAATTGAGAAAAACATTAATTTATTCATGGTATAATGATAGGATGGCAGTCTTACAAATAAATAGAATTAGCAACATTTTCTATCTTTAACAAATTGTATATAGATTAAGGTCATTTTAAAACTAAAGAGTTCATATAAAAATATCTGAAAATTATTTAAACTATTTTAACTGGGTAACTAAAAGTTCAGTGAATAGTGTGCTAGAAAAAGATTTGAATTCAAATCTAGGCTCAAAATTTTGTTATTCATGAAACCACACAAAAAGTAGCTGTTATTGCTATTGTTATTTTCTTGTAAATATTTAGTGAGGTGATCAATTAAGAAGGAATTGAAGATGTAGGGTGTAGAATAGAATGATAACTTGACAAAAGGATACTAAGTGTAAACATCTCAAAATTTTTGTGATAGACCACTCAGGGTCACTGTGGCAGTAATATTACAACTACCGTTCTTAGAGCATAAACATATTTGATGTTTGGACTAAAGCTAAGAAGTCAGCATACATGACAAAGAAGAACCAGGAAGAAGGTGACATAAATAAGGTAGAAATGATACTTTAGGTAAAGTATAAGAGTAGTATTATAGGATTTATTGCCTGATATACACACTGATTTTCACCCAATAGCAAAATTTAAGATAAGCGCTATAATCATGTCAATTATACAGGTGAAGAAACTGAAGTTCAGAAACTCTCATAATTTTGAGTTACTAGATTGTCAAAATTGTTATTTGCAAAGAATCTTCCTCTGACTCTAAATCTAGCATTTTCTCTAGTTTATAGGTTATGTTTTTATAGTAAAAGGAGGACACAGGTGCCAAGATGAAAGATTAAAGGCAGGAACAGGACCAAGCTCTCTCCCAAATCCCTCCAAATACCTCTACTTACTGACTCTAAAAAAATTCCAGAACCCCTAAAAGAAGCATAGAATAATTTTTCAGCCCAAGACAATTTAAAAAATTGGCAGGAAAGATTTTGTTGCACCTAGGTGAAACAGGAGCACAGTGTTGTATATACCAAAACAGCACAGCAGTCCAGGAATAGGTAGCTGAGTGATTGAAGCACCAGCCATGGTGGCAGTTTCCTAACCTCCCAGCCCAAAGAATGAAAAGACAATTGAGAAGATCAGCAGGAAAATTGTGCAGAGTGAGATCAGAGTACAATCCCGCACAATCCACAGCAGTTTAACTCCCAATTTAGCAAACCAGAGGCAGGTCTTGGGAACCACTGACAGCTGCCTCCAGAAATCTAAGCCTATGGATGGTCAGGGGGTCAGAAGGAGAATATAGTTTCTCTTGGTTATCACTAAGGCAGGATTCTGTTCCTTTGTCTATTCTTAGATTTGGGTCCTCATCCTGAATCACAGTCCCAGGAAGAGGAAAAGCAGTAGCAAACCAGAACTTGTTGCCACAATGAAGGAAAGAGTGTTTGTGGTAACTTACAGAGCAGACAACAGACCAGGAGAGAAATAAACACCTTTACAAAGATCATGCCCACTTGGAAGAACTAAAAATTTATGGGTCTCTAGGAATAGCTCTTACTTCTGAGCTTTGTTGGTTACATATATAAATGTTGATTATTTATATGAATTTATTTTCTATCTTGAAACTTTCCTAAATTTTCTATTTTTTTCAAGTTTTTAGATGATTTTCTGGATTTGCTAAATATACCATTGTATCATCTACAAAGAGTAAGAATTTTGTTTCTCAAGGACTATTCTATTTCTATCACTTTATTTTTTTCTTATTGTTTAAGCTAAAATTTCTCATGCATTATTGAATAACATTGATGATGACAGATATCTCTGACTCACCCTTGATTTTATTGGTTATGCTGCTAGTTTATCCCAATTACATTATAATGTTTTCTGATAGATTCTGATTTTCAATTCAAAGACAACTGCATTTATTTCTTTGCTCTCTGGTGTTTTTGCTAGGAATGGGTGCTGATTTTTTTAAAGTTTTTTCAGCATCTACTGAAATAATCATATAATTTCTTGTTTTTGCTTTGGTCAATTATGTTAAGTATTTTCCCAATATTGAACCATCCCTGCCTAACAGGTACAAATTCTACCTGATCATAGTGTATTATTCTAGTGATAATTTGCTGTAATCTCTTTGATAATATTTCATTCATAATTTTGCTTCAGTACTCATTGGGGTAACCAATGTGGTGTAGCAAAACCAGTAACTTTCTTAAGCTCCCCTGGTGTATAGTCAAAAGCCTTAATGAGGCTTTTAAATGAATTCTGTAGTAATGAAACCCAAAAAATGAACAGATTGGAACATTTTTCAGTAAGGTTTCCTTGGGTGGAAGAGAAGTGTGCCATGATAGGGAAATCAAACCAGGGAGTATTCTTAGGTTGGACATGGAAAGGACAGTTTGAAGTTCTCAATCATAGAGAATTTGGAACAAAACTCCCTTGGAGCCCCAGTTCAACAGACCAACCGAGAGGGTTGAAATACAGGTATCCCAAATCAATTCTTCATCTAACACAGCTGAAGTGATAACCCCCAGCCTAGACCCTCATCTCTGTGAGCAAGTGTCCAGGCTTCAATGAAGAAAGTCTGAGAGCAACCTGCTCCACAACACATGAACTTTGGAACAGTGCCCCAAAATAGCTCAGAAAGATAAAGGAAAGTCAGAGAAAAGACCTAACTATAGAAATTTATCTTGGAGAAAAGGATGGGAAAAGTACCATCTCAAAAGTGGATGGCATGGGGTGGCTAGGTGGTGTAGTGGATAAAGCACCGACCTTGGAGTCAGGAGTACCTGGGTACAAATCCAGTCTCAGACACTTAATAATTACCTAGCTGTGTGGCCTTGGGAAAGCCACTTTAACCCCATTTGCCTTGCAAAAACCTAAAAAAAAGTGGATGGCAGAAAAAGAACTAGAAGTGAATGTACAGAGAATAGGAATTGATTTGCATACTAAAAAGTCTTCCTGGAAAAGCCCAGAAAAAAATGTAAAATTCAAGTAAAAAAACTACAAAAAGAAATGCAAGTGATTCAACATTTTACCAAAATTTGACTGAAGAAAATAAATGATTTAAAAATATAATTGGGAAATGGGAAAAAAGAGCTCCTTTAAAAATAATGTTAACCAAATGGAAAAGGAGATGCAAAAGCTAACTGAAGAAAATATTTCCTTGAAGGATAGAATGGGGCAAGTAGAAGTTGATGAATCTATGAGACATCAAGAAGCAATCAAGCAAAAGAAAAAATAAAAAAAATAGAAGAACATGTAAAACACCTCATTGGGAAAAATATACTCATCTAAAAAAGAGTTGCAGGGGATATAATTTAAGAATTATTTGAAAACCATGATTACAAAAAAAAGGAAAGCTAGAAACTTAGTAGTTCCTTTCAATAAATCATGAAGGAAAACTGCCCTGATATCCTAGAACCAGAGGAGAAGTAATTGAAAGGATGCTGTTATCACCTCCTGAAAGGGATCCAAAATTTAAATGTCAAGGAATATTGCAATCGAATATCAGAATTTTCATCTAAAAGAGCAAATACTGCAAATAGTCAGAAAGGAGCAAGTCAAATACCAAGAAAACAGTCAGGATTAAGAAAGATTTGGCACCATATACATTAAAGAATCTAAGAAACTGGAAAATGATATTTCAGAGAGCAGAGGAATTTGGTTAAAAACCAAGATTCAACTACCCAGGAAAACTGAACATAGCTGTTTCTGTAGAAGAGGTGACCATTTAACAAAATAGATAGCTTTCAAATTTCCTTGATGAAAAGACAAGAACTGAACAAAAAATTTGATCTTCAAAGATGTGTGTTAAGAGATACATGAAAAGGTAAATAAGGGGAAAGAAACAGAAAGGTATTTAATAAAACTAAATTGGTTATATCCCTACATGGGAGGGAGATATAACTCTTGAGAACTGTATCACTTTTATAAGAATATACTTAAATAAAAAGTATGGGCATAAATTGATTTTGATGGAATTATTTTTAAAAAATTAAAAAAAAGGGATACTACCTCTTCTAAAGGAATGGGAAGATAGAATCTATATAATTTGAGCAGATGCAAAGAATCTGTTACAGTAGATGGAAAGAAGAGAAGGGGTGAGAATTGTTTGAATCTTAATTTCATTTGGTTTGTCTCAAAGAGAAAATAACACAGACACATACCTGGATTTAGAAATTCATTTGACCTGTCAGGCATGAGGAGGGTAAGGGGTGGAGTGGGGAAGAAGGGATAGAAAGGAAGGAGGGAGGAAAAGAGAGGAAAAATAAAAAGGGAAAGGGGAAGGAAAAAAGAGGGAGGCTAAGAATAGGTAGCAGATTGAAAGAGGTGGTATTCAGAAGCAAAACATGGGTAAAAAGGGATAGGGTGAAAGGAAAAAGAAAAGTATAAATGGAAGGGAGATAGGATGGAGGTAATAAATAATTTGCAATTATGATTTTGAATATGAATGGCATGAACTCTCCCATAAAATGGAAATGAAGAGCCTAATGAATTAAAAACCAGAAAGCTATAATAGGAATTTTACAAGAAGCAGATTTGAAACAGAGAGTAGAGGTAAAAGGTTATAAAGGAACATACTATGCTTCAGGTGAAATGAAGAACATAAGGGTAGCTTTTAGATAATACAAAAGCAAAACAGATATTTTTAAAGGGGATAAGGAAGGAAAGTACAAACTCCTAAAAGGTATCATAGAAAATGAAATATCAATATTAAACATATATGAACCAATTGATATAGCAACCAAATACCTAGAGAAGAAGGTAAAACACCTACAGGAAACACAGACAGCTATCCTATCCTAGTGGGGTACCTCAACCTCCCTCTCTAAGAATTAGAAAAAATCCATCACAAAATAAGCAAGAAGAAAATTTAAAAGGTGAGTACATTTTTAAAAGCTTCTATATGAAAGAACACAGGAGAAAATGGAATGTAGATAGAAAGGAATTTACATTTTTTTTCCTCAGAGGTAAATGACACTTATATAAAAATTAACCATGTCTTAGAGTACTCAAAACCTCACAATCAAATGTCAAAAGGCAGAAATATTAAATGCATCATTTTCAGATCATGATGCAATAAAAATTACACATAATAAGGGGTCATGAAAAGATAGACTAAGCAGCATCTAGAGACAAGGTACATGAGGTAGTTGAATTTGAAGGTATGATACACTAAAAAGATGGAGTTTTAGAAGAGAATGGAATGTACTGGGAGAATTGAAAAGGAGAGGTAGAATGGAGTAAGTAATTTCTGATAAAAGACTCAGGGAAAAACTTGTACAATGAAGTGGAAGTAATGCAAGGTGAGGGGGAGTGGGTGAGCCTTTAATTCTCATCAGAAGTTACTCAGAGGGGCGGCTAGGTGGCGCAGTGGATAAAGCACTGGCCCTGGAGTCAGGAGTACCTGGGTTCAAATCCAGTCTCAGACACTTAATAATTACCTAGCTGTCTGGCCTTGGGCAAGTCACTTAACCCCATTTGCCTTGCAAAAAAAAAAAAAAAGAAAAAAAAAGAAGTTACTCAGAGATGAAATAGCATTCACATTCAAACAGGTAGAGAAATCTATTTTATCCTGGAAGAAAATATGAGAGGAAAAGGATGGGAGAAAGGGGACAGTGAAAGGGGAGTAGGGTGTAGATGAAAGAAGAGAGTAAATGTCATGAGACCGGGTAGTCAGACACAATGCACTTTTCTGGAGGGACAGGGTGAAAGGACAAAGAGAATAGAATAAATGGGAGTGGGGGGATAGGATGGAGGAAAAAACAACTAGCAAAAGCAACTGGATGAAAAAATATTGAAACAGCTTCTCTAATGGTCTTATGAAAACAAATGCTATCCACCCCCCCCAAAAAAAAAACTAACTAAAGCTACTAGAAATAATTAGCAACTTTGGCAAAGTTGGTATGAAAAAAATTCTCATAGATCATCAGTATTTCTAAGTATTGTCAACAACACCCACCAAGAAGAGATAGCAAGAGAAATGCCAATTAAATATAAGTAGACAACATTAAATATTTGGAAGCCTATCTGACAAAACAAACCCTGAATTTATGTGAAAACAATTACAAAATACTTTTCTCATAACTTAAATTAGTTCTAAATAATTGTCAACTGCTCAAGGGTAAGCCAAGCTAATATAATAAAAAATGACTATCCTACTTCAAATTAAGTACTTATTCAGGGCTATAAAAAAACACCAAAATTGTTTTATTAAGTTATCAAAAATTAACAAAATTCATATAGAAGAACAAATGATCAGCAATACCTAGGGAATTAAGGGGGGAAATGGAAAGGAAATTGGCCTAGCCATGCCAGATAAAAAAATTCTATTATAAAGCAGCAGTCATCAAATATTTGGTACTGGTTAAGAAATATAATAGTGGATTAGTGGAATAGATAAGGTAAAAAATAAACCGTAGTAAATGATTATAGAAATCTACTGTTTGATAAAAATAGAATATCTATCTTCTGAGATAAAAACTCTTTTGACAAAAACTGCTGGGAAAACTAGAAAATAGTGAAGGAGAAACTAGTCATAGCTCAGCATCTTTTACCCTATACCCAGATAAAGTCAAAATGAGTACAGTATTTAGACATAAAAAAGTAATATTATAAGCCAGTTAGGAGAACAAGGAATAGTTTATCTTTCAGATATATTGAAAGGGGAAAATTTTATGACCAAAGAAGTAATAGATAAGATTATGAAATGCAAAATGGATAATTTTAATTACATTAAATTAAAAATGTTTTTGCACAAATAAAAACAATGCAATTGAGGTTAAATTGAAGGCAGTAAATATTACACCTTTTGTTTCTGATAAAATTCTAAAATGTATAGACAACTGATTCAATTTTACAAAAATACAAGTCATTCTGCAATACTTAAATGGTCAAATTATTAAAATTATCAATAATTGTGTGACCAATTTCTCCAAATCATTATTTATAAGATAAATTTAACTTAAAATTACTCTGACATACCACCTTATACCTATCAGATTGGACAATATGACAAAAAAGGAAAATGAACAATGCTGGAGGGTATATGGGAAACTGGTACAATAATGCATTGTTGGTGGATTTGTGAACTTCTCTAACATTTCTGAAGAGCAATTTGAAATTATGCCCAAAGGGCTGTAAAACTGAATATTCTTTGATCTAGCAATACCACATTTGATATGTATCCCACAGAAAGAATAAGAAAAATACACATGTACAAAAAAAATTTATAATAGCTTTTTATATTGTCAAAGAGTTGGAAATTGAGGAGAGACTCATGAATTGGGAAATGCATGAACAAACTGAACATTATACCTATTAGCAGCAACATTGTATGATGATCAACTTTGAAGGATTTTTTCACTTAGCAGGATACTTGTGATGGATAATACCATCCACATCCAAAGAAGTCACTTTGGAGTCTGAATACAATTTTAAAAATTTACTTTATGTTTTAGGCTTTATTTTCCCAGCTGTTTTTTTTTTATTTTCATTGTGATTCTTCTTTCACATCATGATCAATTTAGAAATATGTTAAACATAGTTATATATGTATAGACTATATTAGATTGCTCTCTGTCAGGGGGAAGGAGAAATGAAGGGAGAGAGTTTGAAAAATGTAAAACTCAAAACCTTATAAAATAGTGGTTGTTGGGGCAGCTAGGCAATGCAGTAGCACTCAGACAAATAAAAATTGCCTAACTATGTCGGTCACATTTATCCCCATTGCTTTGCAAAAAGCAAAAAAAAAAGTGATTGTTGAAAATTATTTCTGTATGTACTTGGAAATATATATATATATATATGTATATATATTAATATATATATTAATATATATACATATATATATATGAATATTGCCCCTTTTTTTACTTACATACTTAAGGCCCCAATTGACTAAACCATCTATTAACTCCATAACATGTGACTACCAACCAACTGCATATCTACAAAAGAATCATTAAGATATCATTCAATTTGCATTTGGTATGAGAGAGATGCTTATCATTAAGAAATTAGAAAATAAAATTAGGATCCAAAAAACTTATTAACAAGCTACTTCAAGAGACTGAGATTTTCCATTACTGTATTTTATAGGAACAAAACTGCCACCAAAAATAAGTGTTTGAATCCATGGTAGATTAAGTGAAACTAGAAAATATATCACATGGAAAATTGATGTGTTTTATTTTAATAAAACTCAAATTCTGTAACAATCATCCATTTGTCATGACACTTTAAAACTCTTGGCAATCTGGGATTAATTCATAAGAAAAATATCAGAACAAATAGCATAGTCATTTCATAAATTCTGTCATGATTTAACTCCATTTGAAGTATTTAATTTTAATTTATATGTCTCATTTCAATCTAGAGAATGAACAAAAGGCAAACAATGTGTTGAGGAAGAGGATTAGAAAAATGATATAAAGAATGAGTAAATGAATGAGAATTCTAGGGAAATTTACAACAGTTTTCAAGTAGTAGAAAGAATGTCATTTTGAAGAAGACTTAAATTTGTTCTGATTGACCTAGCAGCGAATTGAAAGGAATCTCAGTCAGGTAATTCAAGTCATATATAGAGTAGAATGCACTCTATGATATCATATGACATGTGTTCAATTACTTTCTACTTAAAGAAGTCTAGGGGTTGGGGAGCAGAGCCAAGATGGCAGGGTAAAGGCAGACAACTCCGATCCCCCAAACCCCCAAAAAACAAACAAATGAGGGCTCTAGCCAAAATTTAGAGGGGCAGAACCCACAGAAACCAGTTTAGTCCTAATGGAAAAAGCAAAACAAGAGGCAAATGAGGAGAAGAATGCCTTAAAAAGCAGAATTGGCCAGCTGGAAAAGGAGATAAAAAAGCTCTCTGAAGAAAGTACTTCCTTCAAATGCGAAGTGAAACTAAAGGAAACTGATCACTTTGCAAGAAATCAGGAAGAAATAAAACTCTTCCAAAAAAGCCAAAAATTAGAAGAAAATGTATGTGAAATATCTCATTGGAAAAACAACTGACCTTGAAAACAGATCCAGAAGAAATAATTTGAAAATTATTGGACTATCTGAAAGTGACGAACAGGAAAAGAGCCTAAACTTCATTTTTTCAAGAAATAATACAGCAAAATTGCCCTGAGATTCTAGAAGCTGAGGGTAAAATAGAAATTGAGAGAATTCACTGGTCACTCCTTGAAAGGGATCTCAAGAGAAAAACTTCCAGGAATATTATAGCCAAATTCCAAAACTCCCAAATCAAAAAGAAAATTCTAAAAGGTGCCAGAAACAGACAATTCAACTACCGAGGTTCCATAGTCAGGATTACACAGGCTCTGGCAGTATCTACATTAAAGGACTGGAATATGATATTCCAGAAGGCAAAGGATCTTGGTTTACAACTGAGAATCAATTACCCAGCAAAACTGAACATCCTCTTTCAGGGGAAAAGATGGATTTTCAATGAAAGAGGGGACTTTCAAACTTTCCTAACAAGACAACCAGAGCTGAACAGAAAGTTTGATCTCCAAGTACAGGACTCTGGTGAACCATAGAGGGAGTGGAAGGGAGGGACTAACTATGAAGGACTTGATGACGTTGAACTGTTTGTATTCCTACATGGGATGAAGATAATGATAACTCATATGAACTTTCGCATTTATAACAGCAGTTAGAAGGAGCATATATGGACAGGTCATAGGAAGGAGTGGAATATAATGGTATAATGTGGTAAAGGGATGGATTTAATGGGCTATGGGGGAAAGTACTGGGAAGAAGGAAAAGGAGATGGAGAAGAAGCTGAGAGATTTCACATAAGAGTCAAAAAAAGCTTTTTCAATGGAGGGGAGGGGGGAAAGCAAGCAGCAATGAGTGAGTATTCATTCTCATCAGAAATGGCTCAGGGAGGAAATGATATATACACTAAATAGGGTGAGGAAATCTCTCTTGCCCAAGAGAAGGATGGGAGGAAAGTGACAGGATGAGGGGAAATGGGGGGAGGGGAGGGCAGAATAGGTGACAGAAAAGAGGAAAGATCAAGGGAGAGGGTACTCAGATGCAACACACTTTTGGACAGGGCCAATATAAAAGGAGAGAAAGAATAGAACAAATGAGGGTGGGGAGGAATAGAGTGGAGGGACAGCTAGTAATAGCAACTGAGGGAAAAATATGGAAACAACTTCTCTGGTGGATTTATGATAAAGAAAGTAACTAACCCCAGAGATAGAGCCATTGGAATCTGAACACAGACTGAAGTACAATTTTTTTTTCTCTCTCTCTATTCTTGAGGTTTCCCATCTTCCTGGGGGGGGGGTTATGTTTATTCTTATGTTTAAACTTATAACATTCAATTTACATCAATGTATGGCATGGAAACAATGTAGAGACTGTTAGCCTTCTGTAGGGAGGGAGGGAAGGTGCGGGGGGAGAATTCAGAGCCTTAAAAAAAAAATGATGGGTACAATTTACTAGTGTATACATTTGGACAACAAATAAAATGTTTAAAAAAAGAAATCTAGGAGCATAGAAGTCAATCTCCAGAGACAGTCTATTGGTCAAATTATAAGAAAGATTTTTTTGCAATTATTAAGATTAAATCTTTCTATCTTCTGATTTGTACCCCATCGTTGCTGCTCTTGTCATTCTTAGGGTTCACAACACAAGCCCAATAAAACATTTTCAAAGAATATAGAATGGCATTAAGACAATATTTCATTGTTGGCATAATACCACATATATACATATACATTTACATATACATACACACAAACATCACAAACATATAAACACACACACATACACTGTAATATATATATATATATATATATATATATATATATATATAGAGAGAGAGAGAGAGAGAGAGAGAGAGAGAGAGAGAGATAAGGCAGTTTAGCTACATAAGGTCTATGGTTTTGTAAAAAGACAGTTAACAATATCTTAACTTTCCTTGACCTTGGTTATTATTATTATTAGGTTATTAGACAGGAGCATACCATTCCTTAACTCAACTATTACAATAAATATAATAGTAATTAAATGATATTAACAAGAGTTTATTACCCTATATTTCAACACTTTCATCAAGGAATACTAAAATGAAGGTAACAGAACCACAAATAATTACTTCATTAATGAGAATATTGCCTTCAATATCCATATGGGATTCAGTTAAATAGTTCAGAAAAATTCAGGATGTCAAATTCAGTATCAGTCATTTCCCAACTGTGTAGCAATGGACAAAAACCTTCTGCCTTGCCTTGCATTAAAATGAGGATATAATATCATTTTTAAGCTTCTCCAGAAAACTTAAATTATATAAAAATGTTAACCATTCCACTTAACTTTTTATCTTCTGCATATCTTTGTATTCACATATATTTTGTACATATAAGTTTGCACAAATATTTGAACATATATGCAATCAATATATATGATTATATATGTAAATATGTATATGGAAGATATATATGAAATATATTCTTTATATTCATATGTATGTATATGCATATATGATGTTTATATTACTTGAATACAAAAAATTTATCTAAAAATGTAGAAATCAAGGACAGTTTAGGTGATACGATGGCTATAGCCCTGAGTTTGGAGGACCTGAGTTCAAATATGGACTCAGACACTTATTAATTACCTAGTTTTGTGTCCTTCAACAAGTCACTTAAACCAATTGCTTTGCAAAAAAGTTATCCAAAGCTATTTATCCCATTTGATCACTTCTTTTAATAATTTGTGTATAAGAATGTGATTGATGTATTGTTGATTTGAAAAAAAATGATGAAGAGTATGAAAAACCTGTGAAGACTTGTATGGATTGATATTAAGCTGAAATAAAAAGAACCTGAAGACAATTTACATACTAACAGCAATACTTGGTGCTGATTTTAATAACTATTGAGTGCTTTATAAATGTTTCCAGATTAAAGTGTTAAGAGCAGAGCTGTTTTTAAGTATTTATCACTGTTTGTGAATAATGAATATAACAAATAGTTCCCTGCTTCTACTTTTGTTCATTTCATCTCATATGCTTAAAATACATTCTTATTTTTTCCTTTCAACATGTAAAAAAACTCCTTATTATTTTATATACAGTAAATATGGAGGCTTCCAGGACAGATCTAAGATGGTGGCATGAAGCTAATATGCTCCCAGAGCTTTTCCCTACCAAAGATAAATGAAGCCTCTGACATTCAAACTACCAATCCAACCAAGAAAAACAGAAGATTCAAAGAAGTTTTCCATTGTAGATACCATGGAAGATCTTTCCAGTAAAAGTGGAAGTAAAGTCCAAAAGACAGGAGAGAGTGGGGAAACTAGCAGAGGGCTTTTTAGCCACAGTGCAATCTGGTTCCCAAAAGCTTAACAATAGCAGAGGCCTGGGGAACTTAATAACAAACGAGTAGGGAGGACTCCAAACACAAACAAAGTCTGAAACTTGAGAACATGGGGGTAAAAGACAAGACTGGCTTTGGAACAAACAACTTGTAAGTGAGAACCTGGACAAAAAGGTAGAAAAAAGTAAACCTTCTGCTAATGCAAGGCCTGGACTGCATAGATAAGATCTTGGCCAATGGGAAGCCAGGGATCAGACCCCAACCCCCGAGAGAAAAAAAAAACAACTTAAATCTATACCCTCTGTACCCCAGGAGCAGAGCTAAAGCTTCAAAGATAACAACAACAACAACAACAACAACAACAACAAATGCTAAAAGAGCTCTCACTATAGAAAACCACTTTACAGACAAAGATGACAGCAATGCCATCTTTGAAGAAAAAAACTGAAAAATCACTCACAGGTTAAGTAACAAAACAGTCTATAAATTGGACTCAAATACAAAAGCTCATCAAAGAGCTTAAAAAAACATATAAAAACCAAAGAAGAGAGGAAGAAGGAAAATGGAAGGAAGAAATGAAAGTTGTGCAGGAGAATTATGAAAAATTGACCACAGAAATGAGCTCCATTAAAGTAAAAATCACCAAATAGAAAAGGAAATGCAGAAGCTAATTGAAGAAAATAAAACCCAAAAAATTGAATTGAATGAATAGAAACCAATGAATCTGCAAAAGTACAAGATTCCATCAAACAAAATAAAAAAGTTTGAAAAAAATTGAAGAAAATGTAAAGTACTGTTTAGGGAAAATAAATGACTTGGAAAATAGATCTACAAGAGACAAAACTCTGGACTACTAGAAAGGCTGGATCAAGAAAAGAACTCAGAAAAGTTCATGCAGGAAATTAATAAGGAAAAACTCTCCAAATCTACTAGAACAAATAACAATATAGCCACTGAAAGAATCCACAGAACCCTCCAGAAAGTGACCCCAGGATAAAAACTCTTCCAATAACTTTTAAATAATGAAGAGAATATTGCAAACAGCAAAAAGTAAGCAGTTCAAATCCAAAGGAAACACAATCAGACTCACACAGGATCTATCAGCCTCAACATTCAAGGATCAGATGAACTGGAATAGGATATTTAGGAGAGCAAAGGACCTGGAATTACATCCCACAATGTACTTCTCTGCAAGATTCAGCATGTATTGTCAGGGAAAAAAGATGAAAGTTCAATGAAATAGAGGACTTCCAGAATTTCCTGACACAAAGACCAGAACTCAACAGATAATTCAATCACCAAATACGTGATTCAAGATTTGCATTCAAAGATAAATGAAAAGGGGAAGGAAAAAACAAAAAAAGCAAAAGAAGACCATCAATTTGTATACAACCCTAAAAGGGAAGATATAAAACTTGTAGTTCTTAAGAATAGGATAATTAAAGGGTAGAATATAATTGAAGAGAATGAACTTAAAGAATATGGGTATATAGGTCTTATCTCTCCATTGAACATGTCCAAAATGACTTCACTACGTTTGAGACAAAAAAGCCCTGAATAAAAGCAGGGGTGTTAACTTTAAACCTGTGTCTCATTATCCATCGTCTCACTTTATTCACATTATGCTTAGCACCTTGTCTAATGAGGGCATCATAAACTTCAAGGACCTGAGTCAGTGTCCCTGTAACTTACAATCATTTGAAAAGTTCTCAAATGAGACCTCCAGAGTCTCCTAGGACTTAAGAGACTTTAAGCATCATAAACTTCGAGGTCCTGAGTCAGTGTCTCTCTAAACTATAATCATTTATAAGATTCTGAAGTGTGACATTCAGAGCCTCCCAGTACTCAAAGATCTTTAAGATTCTTACACTTAATTAGGGTACAGTTTAACTTAAATTATGCTTCACTTAACAAGGGGTTAAGAACCCTGGTTGAGGAGAGGGGTTAAAATGGTTAAGAGAATAGGCCTGGCAGGAAGGGCACACATAGTTCAAGAAATGATATGGATTTGGATGATATTGAGAAGGATTGTTATACTTGAAAACTACTTGCAAATGGAGTAGTGCAATAATGATAATAATTATAATTTGATGCAATTTGAGTCAATGCTGTTTATCCAATAATCTGTGACGATACTTTGATAACAATGTGAGTTTATCAAGCAAATAATCAAACTGTATTGATACCTGATTAATAGTATTAGAATGATAAATAACACCAAGGGAAAAGGCACAAAGATTTATAATTTAAAGTGGAAACAAGGGAGAAGGTGAATGCTGAGTAAATTCTATTCAGTAGATTTAAAATAGAGAGGGAATAAGGTACATTCCCACTTGAGTTTTAAATTCTAACAAAATCCATAGAGAAGAGGGGACTGGGAAAGTCAAAGATAAAGGAGCATGGGATTGATAAAAGGGAAGGAGAAGGTATAAGTAAAAATAAACTGAAAGGTAAAGTTTTTTTTTTAATTTAGAAATTTATTCTGTTTAATCCACAAGCTTTATATAGCTTTATTTAAAAAAAAACAAAGAAAAAGACAAAACAAAAAAGACAAAACAAAAAACAAAATAAAATAAAACGGTGAAAACATGGCAATATCCAAAATTGAGATCCTTCCACTTCTCAAAAGCAAAAGCTCTGAAAGTTCAGTCTACCAATTGGAAGAACCCTAACAAGACAAGAATTATGAATGGGGAAATGATGTTATTTCACAAACAGAATTTTATGTAACTGAAGGAAACTTTCTGGGGCATAACTGTCCCTACAAGCAAATGGGGGATTGGGGTGGGGGGAACAAGACAGGAAAAAATAGAATTCCAGTGTTCCAAATCAGCTAGTTACATCAGTATAAGCCCACAGTGTTCTGGCGAACAGTGTGCGTTTGTTTTCCGGACCATCCTAACAGCTCTAATCTTGATTCACTTCAGCAGAGACGACAGCAACAGGAAATAATGTGGCGTTAAAAATGCATTGTGTCGACTTCTGGTGAACAGTGGTCTCTCTTCTGGGCAGCTTCAAGGTCAAAGTCTCATAACTCAAATGGGGGCCAAGAATTGAAGAAGAACTTAAAAGAATCTCTGTGTACAGCCAGGGCTGAGAGGATTTAAAGGAACCAGATGGTTGTCAGCCGTACTTAAACCCCTTTAAAAAAATTTTCCCCTTAAAAATGTTTCACTCTAAATGAAGTTATGTTGGCTGTCAATGAATGTCACTAGTACACTGTGGACACTTTTGTAATGTAAATCCATGCCCTTTTTTTACATGGTGAACCTCAACCTAGTAATATGACAACAAATGTTATAGCCTAAAGCTCAAACACATTTTAGCAATTGTGAAATGAAATCTGAGTACAAACCCAATCAAATGTACATTATAATGAACATCCCATCTAGGACTGTGGGGACACTTGCGCCTTTCTCATCGACCTCAACGCCTTTTCCCGAAGGTGTTTCTCTAGGTCATCCAGGTTGTCTTCAGCTTCACTCTCAGTCTCCTTTTTGGTCTCTGTCTCTGCTTCAGGATCTTCTTGGGCTGTTGTGGTGGTGGATGCTAAAGCGGTAGTGGTAGATGCTAAAGCGGCAGCGGCAGCAGCAACTGCCTTCTCCTTCTTAGGTTTTTTTGTGTTTTTTGTGCTTCTTGTCCTTTTTGTGTTTCTTCTCCTTCTTCTCCTTCTTCTTCTTCTTCTTCTTCTTCTTCTTCTTCTTCTTCTTCTTCTTCTTCTTCTTCTTCTTCTTCTTCTTCTTCTTCTTCTTTTTCTTCCCACCACCATCCTGGTCTGAATTCCTGGCAGGGGATGGGCTTGGCGTGATGCTTTTAGCCTTCTTGACAGGTGCTGCTGGCGACCAGTTTGTGGATGGGGACTGAGACTGGATGGGGGTTGGAGGTGCTTGGTGGTTCTTAGCTGCTGGCTCAGGAGATCTGGAAGCAGATCTGGAGGATGAGACCCTTCTTACAGACTGGGGACTTGGTGAGGCAGCCTTTTTTGCTTTTCTGGGTTACGGGTTTCTGGAAACTCTCCTGATAGGTCTAGTGCTTGGTAATGGGGACTGCCTTCTTAGGGTTGAAGATGAAGCTCCTCTTTGGAGTGGGGGAGGCCTCGCAGAGGTATGAGGAACTCGAGGCCATGGTGAAGGTGAATGCCGTTTGTTTGGTACAGGAGACCGGGTTTCTTGGGTGGATCGGCTAGGGGGCGTCCCTTTCCTATGCTTAGATGATAAGGAAGGGGACCATCTCTTTGTAAGAGAGGAACTTCTTGGCTTCGGAGGTGGCCAAGGGGAGACCCGTCACTTTAGGGGAAGGGAAGGCGATGCTCTTCCCTTGGGAGGCGGTGGTGGAGAAGCTGTTCTTCTCTTCTGAGGCGGGGAAGGGGAGTATCTTCTCTGTGTTGGAGGAGAATATCTTCTTGGAGAAGGTGAGCATCGACGTGGGGGAGGAGAGGAAGTCCTGCCCAGTGGTGGTGGTGTGGGAGACCTCCGCCGCCGGGGTGGAGGGGCAGGAGAAGGGGATCGCTGATGTCTGGCGGGTGGTGGTGATGGACTTCTTCTCCGCCTACGAGGAGAGGACTCTTTCTGGTGTTTCCGTGGTGATGGAGAGGCACTCCGGGATGCCGAATGTTGCCTACGCCTTCCTGCTTCTCCATTTTTCACCTTTGATCTCTTTGGTCGCTTGTTTTCTGAGGAGGAGGAGAAACCAGAGTCAAAAGAAGACTGCTGGTTTTGTCTCCGGTACTAAAAATATGGAACGCTTCACGAATTTGCGTGTCATCCTTGAGCAGGGGCCATCCTAATCTTCTCTGTATCGGTCCAATTTTAGTATATGTGCTGCCGAAGCCAGCACAGAGGTATAGTTTTAAAAGAAAAGTTAAAAGGAAAAGGTAGTAAAATTTTGGTGAGCAGGAATAAGAGGAAAGGAAATAGGAAAATATAAATGAAGAAATATAGTATGTAAGGAAATACTCAATTAGTAATCATAACTATAAATGTGAATGGAATGAACTGTCCCATAAAATGGAAGCAGATAGCAGAATGGATTAAAAGGCACTTATTGATGTGTTCAGCCCATCTCTCTAGGATCATGTACCTATAGTTAATCAATGTGGATTTGTCAGAACTGAGTACTTGAGATGCACCATAGATATTTGGCCCATAAATAGCCTTCTGACCTTTTTAATGAACCAAAAGTTCTGCACATCTGTAAACTTCACTTGGACTTTACTTTTGATGGAATTCAATGCTGCCTTCTTACAAATGGATGAACTATCCTGCTGGTAAACCCTATGGAGTTCTTGTTTTTCATTTAACAGCTTCAGTATTTCCCCCATCATTTTTATCAAACCAGTATTGTAAGTATTCTGGCCCAGATGAACAAATGCAGTGCTGTATACCAGATTCCTGAAAGCCTCCCACTCCTTTTCTGCTCCACTTCTGCCAACTCTGTGTTTACTCAGTTTCCCCTCCAAGTTAGCAACAAACTGTTACTGTTCAGAGAGACATTCTAATCTATTGATATTAATTCTTATCGTATTCATTTTGCCTCGGGGCAACTGCTCTGGTTGAATATGAATATTTAGTTTAGAAAGGATGAGTATGTGATCAGTCTAGCACGCTTCATCACACATTGCTTTTGTCACTGTCACATTCTGTCTGTTTCTTCTGCTTACATTCAGAGTCTAATATAAGCCAATATTTGCTATGCGGGTGCATCCAGGAAGTTTTATTGTATTTAGATAAATGGAGTACTGTTTCTGATGAGAAGTCATGAGGTACACAATTCTTCAGCAGAAAATGACCATTGCTGTTGCTGTTTCCAACTCCATTCCTCCCAGGGATTCCCTGCCATGTCTGTCAGTCTGAGCCTACTCAATCATTAAAGTCACCCAGGATTATAAGCTTGGTACTTTTGGTACATTGATGATAAAGGTCTCCAGGTCTTCATAACATTTCTCTTTAACTTCATTAGTGCTCATCATGGTGGGAGCATAGGCACTGAGAATGGTGGCATGTCATTTTCACATTGTCATGAGCATGTCATTTACTCCTTTTGATAGGCATTCATATGTACATATATCTAATATAGACTTTTTTCAAGACCATATTTTAAACTTTCAAATTGATCTTATAAATTAGTTATATAGTTAAAATTTTCTTTCTTTGTTTTAATCTACACTGTCTTTGTTATTAATAATATATTAGTTCATGAAAGTCAGTAAGAAATATTTCCATTTTGTTTTGTGGATTAAATTGTGGTATGTTATCACTTTATTATTTTTAATTTGATAGAATTGATCCACAACTCTATCACAATTGGAATTTCCTTTTAACTTTGGTTCCTTTTGTAATTATTTCTGTATAATTGTTTTTAGGTCAGAATATTTAATTGGCCTATAAATATTATGATCTATTTTAATATCATATTTTTATAAATACTTCATTTCATATAAATTCTCAATTTTCAGGCAAAAATATGCATTTTATGCTTTTTTAAGTTATTTCTATTTCTTCTCTATTGAGATTTCATCTTTTTCATTCTTTATTATAGTAATTTATTTTTTCTCTTTTTGAGTTTTATCAGTTCTAAATATTGTTTATAATGTATTTATTGGTAAGAAATTATATTTTGTGATTATTTTCAAATTGTCAGTCTATTTAATTGACTAAGTGCTGCATTATTTTTAATGCTTGTTAAAATTTTTATTATGTACATCATGTCCTATAGATTAATTATGAGAAGTTTATAAGTTCATTATTATGACTAATTTCCTTTAAAATAGGTTTGCTATTTTGTTTTTGCTCTACTCATTAATGATATATTATTTTCTTTCTTTAGATTTATATTTTGACTGCTCATTATTTTAACTTAACTTTTATTTTTGTGATCTGTATAGGATATTTTTTCATTTATATTTTCTTTGAATTTATTTACTATGCCTCTTTTACCTCATCCAAGGATTAATTTTGTAAATATATAATGTATGATTATATTAATTATATGAATACTCTTTAATATTTTCATTTAAGAGATTCTATATCTTTAAATTTTAATTCTTCATGAATATATTCATTTTTAAATATTTCTGAATGAATTTATTTATATTTTTAGTTGTGAGAGAGGAAAATTAAATTCATCTCTAAATATCACATCACTACCTATGTCCTTATGGAATTCCATTAATTTTTCATGAATCTAACTATGTATATTATTATTATCATTATTATCTTTATCATTATTATAGTTGTTCAGTCATTTGACTGAAGTTTAATCTGGTTTACTTGACAAGAATACAGAAAAGGTTTGGCAATTTCTTCTCTAGTAATTTAGGCAAGTGATTAAGTTAAGTCATTTGCCCAAAGTCACAGACCTAGTGAGTGTCTGAGACTGAATTTGAACTCCACTTCCTGATTCCAGGCCACACACACTAGATCTACTGAGTCAGCTAGCTCTTCCTGTGTGTGTTTGTGTATGAGTCTATGTCTGTGTGTACATGTCTGTTTGTGCAATTGATATTAATTATTATTCCTTTAAACACAAGAATATGTCATCTCCCTTGATAGAATCTTCCCTAAGTTATCTCTGGGAGGAGAGGGAGAAAGGACTGTTTATAGTTGTTTATTCAGTGAGCTTTCTGTTTGACTGATATTTATGCTCCCACTAACCTATAGGTATAAACACTTACAATGTGATTGCCCATATGGTCAGTGAGTAGTAAAATTTACCCAAACTAATTTTTGCTTCCCTGTTTTTCCATTCCTTCACTGAAGGAGTATTCAATGTTTAATGATTCTCTCAATTTTGATTGCAGAGCATGGTTTGGGTGGAAACATTACCATCTTTGTGGATTCCATGACTATATTTTAGTCACATTCCTGAGAGGTATTATTATTATTATTATTATTATCATTATTTGCCAATTATGCTGAGTTTATTTTGTTGTTTGAGGTACTAATGTTGAATGGAAACTTTACTTATCAAAGTTCTACAGTATAAATTGAGAGAGTTTTAAATTTTGTCTAAGAGGATCTCCTTGTGAAATGTTATAGTTTTTCAATATTCCATGCATATTATTTCTCCAAGAACTTATAAAAAAGTAGAAACTGATAATTTTACATAATTTCTAATTTCTAAACAATTTCTAATTTTTAAACAATTTCTAAAATTGTTTTTAATATACACCAATTTTATAATTTATTTAAAATTGCTTTCAAATACATAACTAAATATCTGTACAGTCATCACATCTAAATATTATTCTTCCCCTTTTTATTTAATTTTTCTGGTTTCAAAACTATAGTATAGAGTAATATATCTGAAGTTAAATTGACTTAGGAAGATATAATAAACCCAATCTTCAGGATTGGCATGGTGTTAAAACAGTTTAACTAAAGCTTGAAATCATGAAAGCACTTGGAAGATTTATTCAAAACGCATGTATCAGTGAAAAAACTGTAATAGAAAATTCTGCCATTTGGGCTTTTTCTACTGACAACAGAAGGCAAAAGAATGGAAATGAATTTCTTCCTGAATTTGCTATTGCTCCTTTTGACATGAGCTAATTGCATTACTGGTTTTTGCTGCACACTAAACACAAAGGAATTCTAAGCAACATATGATGCACTTTGATGTATAATACACTGCCATCCCCCATGGCTTTCCCATCACTGATAAAGTCAGTGTGATTCTTTCTTCCCTGCCAAGACCAGTGACTGCTTTTTTTGTCTGATTCCAAATGTATTTGATGGCACAACAGCTTGCTATAGTCATTGTAAGCAATAGTCAGTGACAGGTTTTAGAAACTAGGTCAGAACTACATATAAATGACCTCTTCATTGATTCCTTCTAAAATATAGTATACTAGTTTTATATACTATTTTGGAAATCATTTACATTTTCTTTTTTCATTTAAGCTAGCAATTTCATATTAAAATATGACTAATTTACATTAGAATCTTTGACTTCATTCACAATCCAGTATATTTTTAAATTAAATTGATGTATATTTGATATTTTAATGGAAGAAACAATAATATTTTTTTTAAAAAAAATTATATACAGAATCAAAAGATAGAGCATTGTGAAAGATATATTAAAACAGAATTAAGAATTAATTAAATAAACCAGGAAAAATTATTGCAATAGCTTCCAGCTCAGATTAGATAATTTTTTTTGTATAATGGATTAGAAATGTGGCTTCAGTGTTAAGGAAACCTGTGTTTAAGTCTCAATTTTGATTCAAATGGCCTTATGACCCTGAGTCGATGTTAACGTTTACCTCATAACTAGTTTTTAATGTACATTTGTTGATTGTCTAATTGAGTAATAAGTGAAGGAAAACAAGTACCTGTCCTTAATATAATGTTGTTTCTTCCACACAGCAAAGACAAAATTATATAACAGGAAATAATATGTTAAGAATCCATAGATTGCTCTATTTGCATTATATATGAAATGAAAGAATAGTGGGTCGATATGTTTATTTTGAATTGTTTAATTGATTTTTTAATCAAATTTAAGATTCTAGTGATATTTTAAAATATTTTCATGTTACCAATGACATTTTAAAAATGATTTAAGACTGATGATTTTCTGTTTTATTGGAACAGACTGTCACAGGGACTCTTCTATAGCATACCATTTAGATTAGAGTATTATTTTTGGAATATTAGAAATATATTAGGGGCAGCTAGGTGGCGTAGTAGATAAAGCACTGGCCTTGGAGTCAGGAGTACCTGCGTTCAAATCCAGTCTCAGACACTTAATAATTACCTAGCTGTGTGGCCTTGGGCCAGCCACTTAACCGTATTTGCCTTGTAAAAAACCTTAAAAAAAAAAGAAATACATTAGATCAGCCTCAAAACCATTTGTCACTCATGTAATGAACTAATATTCATATAGACTCTATGGTACATAATCAAAAAGTTCTAATGGCAATCCTGTTAGACATCTATATTCACATATATACCTTTATTGAAAAATATGTGCATATAAGTATGTACATATAGATATGAACTGTTTTTATATGTATATAAATATATACATATGTATATATGTATATATCTAATACCAAGGGAAAAATTGTTCTGCAGAACTAAAAAATACCTCTGCCCTTACCTATTTTACCCTCTCCATAATCTTTTTTTTCTTCTCTCTTTTTTTTTTTACCAAGGGTTTGGTTTCTATATGCTGTCTTAAAATGATTTACTATGTTTTTGCTTTATTAAGGTAAAAGCTTAAATGATTGCATTTAGTCCTTAAAAATTATCTTTTTAATTTTACATATTTGTTGTTCAATGCAAAATAGTAATGGAATAATGTCTTGCTTGCCAAAATAGACAGCAATGATCTTATTTTCCCTCTTATTTTGTATCTAACACCATAATAATAACTTCTAAGATAAATATTATTAATCAAATTTTTGCTTCTTTTTAGCATATTTGGAACTTGTTTTTTTTCTTTTACCTCAAATGTTATAATCCCCTAAATGTCCTTTACTTTGATATGTTTATCTCATTCATTACATGCCTGAATTTAATATGAACAGCATGTCATAGGCAAAATTGGTAAAATATTATTTCCTGCCCTGGTCCTTATTTCACTCATTCTGAGTCTTTGGGTCCAGAACCATCATAAGACTTATTTTTAAGATCAGATTATTTTGCATATTAAAGCATAAGTCCTTTTTCATTAGTATCTGCCAAATTCAAACTTTTTTTTAAAAAAGTCAATATGTGACTTCAATACTGAATAGTGGTGACTTTATAAGCATAAATATATGTCCTCAAATTTCAAAGTCACATATCATTGCACTCTGGAATATTCCTCAAAAATATTTGCTATATTTGATCTCTTATCCTCTTAAGAATTACCCACAAATGAGAGTATATATTTACCCTAAGATTCTTCTGTTTGAACAAAATGATTCATTTCAGTTTGCTTTTTAAACTTTTCAAATGTTTCCATTTTTTATAAGAAACATGCTGCTTCTAGTTGTGTGTTTATTGATAGAAATGATAATTGTGTAAATGTTCATCAAATAACCTTTCAAGCTGATTTAGAGGGATTTTTGCACACTGAGATGTTAAAGTTTCCTTATTCATCATTCCAGTTATTCAGCAAATGTTTATTGTGTACTTAGTATGATTAAGGCATTGCCTATCATAGGGCAAAGGTGAGTATGACACCAATTCTTTTGCTCAAAGGATTGAAAAATCATTAGAAGTCTGGTAACAAGACTGTGGAGGCTTAGAGGGAAGTTCATGTCTTATAGTTAAAGAGACTAAAATAAACTTTTTGAAAGAAGGGAGGAGATTGCATTTAATGTATTTTATTGATATTTTATTTTCCCAAGAAGATGTTATGAAATTATTTCGACATTCATCCATATGCATATGTATATATTTAAGTTACAAAATTTTCTTCCACCCTCCCTTCTCAACCTCCTCCCCTCAGTAGCAAACAGACAGGTTAACATTGTACATGCATATTTGTGTTAAACATGTCTACAGATTATTCATTTTCTGTACGAGGAATTAGAAGCAAGGGAAAGATATACGTAAGAGATTTTATTTGAAAACTATTTGTAGTGTTCATCAAGTTGTGAAGGATGTTTTGTTTTGTTTTGGTTTGCTTTGCTTTTCTTCCTCTGGATGAGGATAGCATTTTTCATAATGTATCTAATATGGTTGTCCTAACTATCTGAACTGCTGAGAGAAGCTATAAACAAAGATTCTTACTTTCAGAATGCTAATGTTAATGCATGTTTAGTTTGTTTTGTTCCCTTTGCTTAGCATCAGATCCTGGAATTCATCCTATGCTTCTCTAGAGTCCAACCGGAATGATTTCTTATAGAACAATAATATACCATAATATTTGTGTGCCACTCAACCATTCCCCAATTGATGGACATCCCTCAATTTCTAATTCTTTGCCACTACGAAAAGAGAGACTTATGAATATTTTGGAACAAGTGGGACTTTTCCCATTTCATATGATTTCTTCTGGATATAGGCCTTTAATTAGAATTGACAGGTCAAAGGGTATGAACAGTTTTATTGTTCTTTGGGCTTAGTTCCAAATTGATGGCTAGAATGGTTGGATAAGTTTAAAACTCCTCCAGAAAAGCATTAATGTCCCAGTACTCCCACAACTTCTCCAACATTGATCATTTTCCCTTTTTCTCATCTTAACCAATCTAATATGTTTGAAGTGATAACTCATAGTTGCTTTAATTTGCATTTCTCTAATCAGAAGTCATTTGGAACATTTTTTCATATGATTATATATGATTTTAATTGCTTCATTTGAAAACTGCCTTTACATATTCTTTGAACACTTATCATTTGGGGAAGGATTTGTAACCTTAGAAACTTGTTGCAATTCTCTTTATACTTTAGAAATGAGAACGTTTCACATCTCCTACTTGTGAAGATTTCTCCTTTCTGCTTTCCTTCTACTTTTGGCAGCATTGGTTTTATTAATAACTTTTTAAATTTAATATGGTAAAAATCACAGCTTTTGCAATTTTTTAATGCACACTGTTTCTTGATAGGTCATATGCACACTTCCCATAGAACTGATAGATAATTTCTTGTTTTATTAATCTATCTAGAGTGTCGCCCTTCGTGTCAAAACCATGTAACCATTTTGAATTTATTTTAGTATAAAATGTGAGATGTGGATCTATGCCTAGTTTTTCCCATACTATTCTCCAGTTTTCCCAACAATTATTGTCCAATAGTGAGGTTTTATCCCAGAAGCTAATGTCTTTGTGTTTCTTAAACAGATTACTGTAGTAATTTAGTACTGTTTCTTTTGAATTTAAATTAATCCATTGAACCATAACACTATTTCTTAACAAGGACCAGGCAATTTTGATGAGTGCTGCTGTATAAGTATAGTTTTAGATCTGGTATAACTACATCTCTTTTGATCAGTTCCCTTGTATTTCTTGACCTATTGTTGCCCCCGATGAATTTTGTTGCTATTTTTCCCTTGCTCGGTAAAATAGTTGGTAGTTTGATTGGGGTGGCACTGAATAAGTAATTTAACTTGGCTAGAATTGCCAGTTTTATCATATTAGCTCTCCTAAGCATGAGCAATTGACATTTTTCCAGTTATTTAGATCTGACTTTACTTGGGTGAGAAATGTTTTGTAATTGTGTTCATACAGTTTCTGTGTATTTGTCTTGGGAGATAGATTCCCAAGTATTTAATAATGTCTACAGTTACTTCAAATGGATTTTATCTTTCTATATCCTACTCTTGGGCTTTGTTGTTCAAGTACAGAAATGATGATAATTTATGTGGGTTTATTTTATATCCTGATACTTTGCTGAATGTGTTAATTGTTTCAAGTAGATTTTTCATGATTTTCTAGGTTCATCATATCATCTACAGAGAGTGAATCTTTTGCTACCTCATTGTCAATTCTGATTCTTTCAATTTCTTTTTCTTCTCTTATTGCTAAAGTTAAAATTTCTAATACTATATTGAATAGTAATGGGCATCTTTGCTCCACCCATGATCTTATTGGAAATAGTTGGGGTTTATCCCCATTACATAAAATATTTGTTGAAGATTTTTAAATAGATATTACTTATTTTTAAGGAAAACTCCATTTATTACTAAACTTTCTAATATTTTAAATAGAAGTGGATGTTGTAATTTATCAAATATTTTTTCAGTACCTATTGAAGTGATCATATGATTTCTGTGGTTTATTGCTATGTTCAATTATTTTGAGTGCTTTCCAAATATTGAACCATCTCTACCTGGTATAAATCTTACCTCATAATGGTGTTTTATCCTAGTAATAACTTGCCCTAGTTTCATTGTTAAAATTTTTATTTAAGATTTTTGCATCAAAGTTCATTACAGAGATTGTTCTATAATTTTATTTTTTAATTGTTTTTTGAATTTTACAATTTTTCCCCAAATCTCACTTCCCTCCCCCCACCCCTCACAGAAGGCAGTCTGGTAGATTGATTGTTTCCATGCCATACATTGATCAAAATGAATGTATTGAGAGAGAAATCATATCCTTAAGGAAAAAAAAAATTAAATGTAACAGATGATAAGATTACCTAATATGATAACAGTTTTTTTTTTAGATTAAAGGTCTTTGGTCTTTGTTTAAACTCCATAATTTTTTCTTTGGATACAGATGGTATTCTCCATCACAGATACTCTAAAAGTTTCTCTGATTGTTGCACAGATGAAGCTGGGAAATTTATATTTTTGCTTACTTAGATGATCAAATTTATTGCAATATAGTTGATCAAAATAAATCTGAATTATTATTTTAATTTCCTCCTCAGTGGTGGTGAATTCACCCTTTTCATTTATGATACTAACAATTTGGTTTTCTTCATTCTTTTTTAAATCAAATTAACTAGATTTTTATCAATTTTATTTTTTTATAGAAGCAACTCTGGATTTTATTTATTAGTTCAATAGTTTTCTTGCTTTCATTTTATTAATTTCTATTTTAATTTTTAGAATTCCTAATTTGGTATTTAATTGGGGCTTTTTAATTTGTTCTTTCTCTAATTTTTATTTGCATGTTTATTTCATTGATTTCCTCTTTCTCCAGTTCATTCATGTAAGCATTTAAAGATATAATATATTACCTAATAAATGCTTTGACTGACTGTATCCCATAAGTTTTGGCATGTTGTGTCCTGATTGTCATTATCTACGATGAAATCATTAATTTTTTCTATAATTTTTCATTTGATCCACTCATTCTCTAAAATGAGGTTATTTAGTTTCCCATTAATTTTAGTTCTAACTCTCCGTGGCTCATTATTTCATGTGATTTTTTTTATCACATGCGATTCACAGATGAGGAAATCAAATTTGCCTACAATCATATAAAAATTGATCTAAATCATTACTGATAAGAGAAAATGCAAATTAAAGAATTTCTGAGGTACCAGCTCACACCTCTCTGATTGTTCAATATGACCAGAAAGGACAATGATCAATGTTGAAAGGAATGTGGGAAATCTGGGACAATAATTCTTTGTTAGTGGAGCTGTGAACTGATCCAACATTTCTGGAGAGCAATCTGGAATTATGCCCCAAAAGCAATAAAATGTGCATACCCTTTGATTCAACTTTACCATTATTAGGTCTATGCTCTGAAGAGATCATTACAAGTAAAACATTATTTGTACAAAAAATATCCATAGCAACTCTATTTATTTTGGCAAAGAACTGGAAATCAAGGGATGTCCATCCATTGAGGAATGGCTGAACAAACTGTGGAATATGTATGTTATGGAACACTGTTGCTCTATTAGAAATTAGCAGGTATGGGATTTCAGAGAGGCCTAAAAAGACTTGCATGAATTGATGATGAGTGTGGTGAGTAGAAGAAGAATAACATTGTACACCCTTAAAGCAACATGGGGGTAATGATGAACCTTAATGGACTTGCTCATTCTATCAGTGCAAAAATCAGGTACAATTTTAGGGTATCTGTAGTGGCAAATACCATTTGTATCTAGAGAGAAAAAAAAACACTGGAGTTTAATCAATGACCACAGATTATTCACTTGAATTATTTTTAGCTTTTTTTTTTGCAAGGCAGTGGGGTTAAATGGTATGCCCAAGGCCACACAGCTAGTTAATTATTAAGTGTCTGAGGCTGGATTTGAACTCAAATACTCCTGACTCCAGGGCCAGTGCTCTATCCACTGTGCCACCTAGCCACCCAGCTTGAATTAAAAAAAAAGCTGTCTTATGTGCTGCATAATTTTACTATCTCTAATATATTACTTCTTCCTCAATGATATGTTTTTGTTCTTCTCAACACATTCAGTTTTGATCAATGCATAAGACGGAAACAATGTAATGGTTATCAAATTGTCTTCTGTGGGGGGGAGGGGAGGAAACAGAGGGTGGGGGGAAAATTGCAAAATTCAAAATCTTTCAGAAATGATTTTTAGAGACTACCATTGTGTATAATTGGAAAAGAAAAAATATTAAAACAGGAGTTTGTCAGAACTATTTTTTTAAAAAAAATTTATGTTGAACAAGAATTAACTGTTTCTTAAATGTTTGGTACCATTCACTTATAAATCCATCTGGACCTGGAGAATTTCTAGGGGAGTTTACTGATGATTTCTTCAATTTCTTTTTCTGAAATGAGTTATTAAAGGATGTTATTGCCTGATTTGTTAATCTGCATCATTTTTATTTTTAGAAATATTCATACATTTCATTCAGGTTCTCAAATTTATTGGCATACGGTTTGGCAAAATAGCTCTGAACTATCTCTGTAATTTACTCCTCACTTATGGTTAGTTCACCAATTTCAAATTTTAGTACTGATAATTTGGTTATATTCACTTTTATTAGATTAACCAAAGGTTTATTTATTTCATTGACTTACTTTTTCAAAAAATTCTAACTCTTTGTTTTATTAATTTGGTCAATGATTTTATTAGGTCAATTTTATTCATCTCTCCACTGATTTTCAGAATTTCTAATATTTATTTAATTGGGATCTATAAGTTGTCCTTTTTCTAGTTTTTTCATTCATATAATCATTTAGAAATAAAAAGTTTCCCCTCAAAACTACTTTAGCTGTATCACATGAATTTTGGTATAATGTGATATAATTATCATTTCTTTGGATATATTATTTATTTATAGAATTTACTGTTTGATCCACTCATTGTTTAAAATTAAATTATTTAGCTTCCAATTAATTTTGGTTGATCTTTCTATGACCTTTTATTAAATGGAATTTTTATTGTATCATGATATGATAAATATGCATTTATTATTTTTGCCTATCTGCATTTGATTATAAGGATTTTATACCCTACGATATTGTCAATTTTGGTATAAGTGCTATGTACTACAGAGAAAAAGGTACATTCTTTATCACCATTAGATGATCATATCTAAACTCTCTAAGATTTTATCGACCTTCTTAATTTCCTTCTTGTTTATTTTGTTTAGATTTATATAGTTCTGTGAGAAGGAGTTTGAGGTCCCCATTATTAATGTTTTACTACTATTTCTCCTTGTAATTCATTCAGCTTTTCCTCTAGGAAATTGGATACTTCATTAGCCATAATATATTTTAAGAAGATGTAGTTTCCTTCCATATTCCTTTTAATGAGATTGAGTTTTGCTCTCATTTTAGCTGAGAGCAAAATCACTACCTCTGGCTTTTTTTTTTTACTTCAGTTGAAGCATTATGAATTTTGCTCCACCCTTTTGCCTTTACCCTGTGTGTATGTATCTCCCTATTGCCAATGTGTTTCTTATAAACACTATATTGTAGGATTCTGGTTTTATCCATTCTGCTATCTGATTTTGTTTTATGGAACAATTAATCCCAGTCACATTTACAATTAAAAGTAATAATTGTTTATTTCCATCCATGTTATCTTTCCCAATTTATATTTTTTCTTTCTTATCCTCTTATTCCTCCTTACAAACATTTTACTACCTTTCCCCTTTAATTTTTATTTTAAAATTTAGCTTCCAGTTTATTTTCACTTATTCCTTCATCTTCTATTTTATCAATCCCTTCTTCCCTTATCTTTCACATCCTCTGCCGCATACCCCCTTCCCTGTACAGTAAGATAGATTATGAAGCCTAAGTGGGTATGTATTTTATAGCATTTCTGGGACAAATCTATTGAATGCAATTTACATCGGTGTTCACACTCTCCCTTCTTTCCCTCTAAAATTATAAATTTGTGTGCCTCATTTCCCAGTGCTATTTATCAATCAAATACTATTAATGAGATATCATAAATCACAGTTTGATTAATTGATTATTTATAAGTTCAAAGTGCAAGCAAAATATCATCACACATTGATTGATTGATTGACTGATTTACAGCATTGCCCTAAATACCCTCCCCTCTGCTGTCTCATTTGAAGTATACTTTTCAAAAGTCTTTAATTACATCAAATTATAATCATTTTTACCTTATCCCTTTTACAAATAACCTCCAAGGACATATAATCCCCAAAAAATCTATCATCTAATGACAAATAATTTCATGAATCATTTGCACCCCTCACCGCCAAACAAACTTTCTCGCACACTCTCTCACTCCAGATCCCCATACATCATACTTAATCCCTACTTTAGTAAAATATGAATCAAGTACAACTCTGATGTAATTAGTCATAGATACCTTGACTTTAGACCCCACAGCATATGATAACCTCATCAGAGAAAATGCTTAATTTTGTGAACAAAGCAGAATTAAAGTAAACCAAAAGGAAACTTTGACATTTGGACACTTATATTTAGAGTAAACGTTCATGCTTTTCATCAGTATTTTTTTTTATCTAAAACATAGTGAAGGCAACACTGTCCTGTTGAATGGAGATATAAGGCCAACCATACTCATATCCTCTAAGCCCAATCTTTTTAATTATATTCAACCCATTAAGTATCATAAAAGAAAAAAAAATTGCAATATTTGCAAGTGTTATATTTCATTTTTAGGGTTATATTTCCCTTTTAGGCTTATATACAATCTGATAGTTTTGAATAATATTTACATTGTTTTCTCTTTTAAATATATTTGTTTATTTTCATCCATATGCACATACTTCCAAATTACAAAATTTTCCTTCCACCCTCCCTTCCCACTTCCCTCATCTCAGCAGGGAACAGTCAATATTACAAACACATTTTGATAAATACATTTACAAATGATTAATTTTCATCATGAGCCATTGGCATTAGTGAAAAGAGTAGCAAAAGAGGTATTTTTTTAAAGTGTTCATCAGATTAGGAAGGGTTTTTTCTGTGTATTTTATTCTTCTTTCTATGGATAGAGATATTACTGGGATAACCAGTAAAATATAGCTGTCCTATCTCTCTGGATTATCAAGAAGAGCTGCTTCCATCAGGGTTGTTCATCTTCTAACATTGTTGTTAATGTGTACATTGTTCTCTTGGTATTACTCCCTTTGGTCAACATCAGATACCATAAGTCATTCCCTGCTTCTCTGGAGTCTGATCATTTAAGATTTCTTACAAAACAATAGGATTCCATAGTATTCATATAACATAATTTGTTTAGCCATTCTGCAACTAATCGGTATCCCCTCAATTTCCAATTCTTTGCCACTACAAAAAGAGCCACTATGAATATTTTGGAACATAGAGGACTTTTGTGAATTTTTATAGTTTCTTCTGAATATAGACTTAGAATTGAAATTGCTGGGTCAAAGGGTATGAAGAATTTTATTGCTCTTTGGGCATAGTTCCATATTGCTCTCCATAAAGTTTGGATCCATTCACAACTCCACCAGCAATGCATCAGTGTCCCAGTCCTCACACAACTCTCCAACATTGATCCCATTTATTTATCTTGGCCAATATAATAGTTATGAGATGATACTTCATTGTTGTTTTAATTTGTATTTCTCTATTCAATAGTGATTTGGAACATTTTGCCTTATGAAACTGTCTGTTCACATCCTTTGACCATTTTTCAATTGGAGAAGTACTTGGAATCTTATAAATTTGATGAAACTTTCTATATATTTTAGAAATGAGACTTTTATCAGAACTCCTAGTTGTGAAGATTGTTTCTCAGTTTTCTGATTTGCTTCTAATTTTGGCAGCACTGATTTTATTAGTGCAAAATCTTTTTAATTTAGTATAGTCAAAATCATTCATTTTGCAGTTTATAATGTGCTCTAATTCTTTTTTGGTCATAAAATTAGTCTTTTTCCATAGACTAGATTGATCTTATTTTGATATAAATTATTAGATGTGCATCTATGCCTAGTCTATCATATCTAAGTTTTCTAAGATTGCATTCAGCTTCTTTAACTTCCTTCTAGCTTATTTTGTTATTAGATTTATCTAGTTCTGAGAGAGGGAGATTGAGCTCTCCCATTATTTAAGTTTTGTTGTCCATGTTTCTTTGTCATTCAGCTTTTTGGTTAGGAATTTGCAAGTTATTCCACTTGGTGCATTCATGTATCGTAATGATATAGCTTCATTACTAATAGTGCCTTTTTGTTTATTTTGGGTTTTTTTTGGCAAGACAATGTGGGACTAAGTGACTTGCCCAAAGTCACACAACTAGGTAATTATTAAGTGTCTGAGACTGAATTTGAATTCAGGTCCTCCTGTCTCTAAGGATCGTGCTCTAGTCATTGCACCAGCTAGTTGCCCTACCAATGGTTCCTTTTAAGAAGATGTAACTTTCTTCCTTATACCTTTTAAGGAGATTGATTTTTACTTTTACTTTGTCTGAGATCAGGATTGTTATCCCAGATTTTTTTTTTTACTTCCACTGAGGAATAACATATTTTGCCACAACTTTTACCATTCCTCTGTGTGTCTCTCTGCTTTAAATGTGTTACTTGTAAACAATATATTGTAGGATTCTGATTTCTAATTCATTCTGCTATCTACCTCCATTTTATGGGACAGTCCATCCTATTCACATTTACAGTTAAGATTAATAATTCTTTATTTCTCTTCACGCTATCTTTCTCCATTTGTTTTTCTCTTTCCTTTTCTATTATTCCTTCTCACCAAAATTTTACTACCTTTCCTTTTTGACTGTTATTTTAAAAAAAAATAATTTTCAGTTTATTTCAGTTTATTTCCTACACTCATCTACAGGGAAGAGGAGGACTGGAAAAGGGAAAGATAAGGGAAGATGGGAATGACAAAAGGGAAGGGAAGGTATAAATCAAAATAAACTGAAAATTAATTTTTTAAAATAACAGTCAAAAAGGAAAGGTAGTAAAAAGTAGGAATACAAATCATTATAATTTACAGAGACAGTGACTCAGGACCTCAAAGTTTATGATGCTTAAAGGGCTCTAAGTACTAGGAGACTCTGGAGGTCTCATCTGAAAGCTTTGCAAATAGTTGCAATTTACAGAGATACTGACTCAGGTCCTTGCAGTTTAGGATGCCTTCATTAGACAAGGTGCTAAGCACCATGTGATTAAAGTGAGTCAATGGATAATGAGACACAAATTTAAAGTTAATATCCCTATTTTTATTCAGAGCTTTTTGTCTCAAATCTAGTGATGTCATCATGGGTCTCTTCAACTGAGAGATAAAACCCCATTAATATCCATATCTTTTAGGTTATTGTATCATATCATATCACATCACATCACATCACATCATATCATATCACATCATATCATATATCATATCATATTATTTTATATTATATTATATTATTTTATATTATATTATATTATATTATCCTTTAATTATCCCAAGAGAAGTAAAGTTCTAAAGAATTACAAGTGTTATATCTTTACTTTTAGGGCTGTATACAATTTGATAGCCTTGACCAACATTTATTTTGTTTGGTTTGGTTTTTTCCTCCCCCTTTTCATTTACCATCTTTTTATGCAAATATTGAATTATGTATTTGGCCATTGAATTCTATGTTCATTTCTAATTTCTGTGTCAAGAAATTCTGGAAGTCCTCTATTTTGTTGAACATATATCTTTTTCTCTGACATTATATACGTTCAGGGAATTTTGGGGGGTAGTATAATCTGGATTGTAATCCTATGTGCTTTGTTTACTGAAATGTGCTATTCTAGGTAATTGGATTGTTTGGTGTTGAGACTGATAGGTCCTCTGTGAGTCTAATTGTGTTTCCTTTATGTTTGAATTGTTTTCTTGTTGCTGCTTGCAATATTTTCTCCTGTATTTGAGAGTTCTAGAATGCAGCTATTACAACCATTGGAATTTTTAATCTTGGGTTCTCTTTCTGGAAGTGTTCTGTGGATTCTTTCAGTGATTATATTGTTATCTTGCTCTAGTAGACAAACATTTTTCCCCTTATAATTTCCTGCATATATTTTCCAGGTTGTTCTTTTGATCCAGTCTTTCTTAGTAGTCCAATGATTTGTAGGTTGTCTCTCCTAGATGTATTTTCCAGGTCATTTGTTTTCCCTAAGAGGTACTTTATATTTTCTTCAATTTTTTCATTCTTTTTATTGTGTTTGATGGAATCTTGTTGTTTTTCAGATTAATTGGTTTCTATTTATTCAATTCTAATTTTATGTTTTTATTTTCTTCAATTAGCTTCTGCTTTCCTTTTCCAATTGGTGATTTTTACTTTTAATGGAGTTGATTTCTTTGGGCAATTTTTCATGACTCTCTTGCATGACTTTCACTTCTTTCTTCCATGTTTTTTCTTCCTTTCTTCTTTGTTTTTTTACATGATTTTTACGTTGTTTAATGAGCTTTTGTATTTGAGTCCAGTTTATAGACTGTTTTATTACTTCCCCTGTGAGTGATTTTTCACTGTTTTCTTCTTCAGACATGGCAATGTTGTCATCTTTGTGAAATAGTTTTCTATAGTGAGCACTTTTTTAGCTTTTTTGTTCATCTTTGCAGATTTAACACTGCGCCTAGGTTACAGGGGGTATAGATTTAAGCTTTTATTTGTCTGAGGCTGGGATCTGATCTCTGGCTTGCTGTTGGCCAATATATTACCTATGCAGTTCAGACCTTGCCTTTGCAGACGATTTTTTTCCCCTCCTTTATGTCCAGTTTCTGACTTAACAGTACTTTGTTTCAGAGCCATTCCTGTCTTTTACCCCAGTGTTCTCAGGGTTTAGACTTTGTTTGGGACTGGGGTACTCTCTTCTGGCTTGCTATCTTGCTGCCCAGACCTCTGCTGTTCTTAAGCTGTTGGGACCTGGGTGGCACTGTGCCTAAAAATCCCTCTACTGGCTTTCCCACTCTCCTGCCTCCTAGACTTCTACTTTTCATGCAAAGAAAGAGACCTTCACGGAAGATCTTCCAATGAATCTACTTTTGAAAACTTTGAATCTACTCTTTTTCTTGGTGGGATCTGTAGTTTGAATATCAGAGTAGAGGCTTCATTTATATTTGTTAGGGGAAAGCTCCAGGAAAATTTTAGCTTCATGCCCTCATCTTGGCTCTACTCCAGAACTCTCCATATTTACTGTGTCTTAAATAATAAGTAATGTTTTACATGTGGACAGGAATAAATAAGAATGTATTTTAAGCATAGGAGATGAAATGAACAAAGATATAGAAGCAAGGAAATATTTGATATGATTATCATACACAAAGAGTGATAAATACTTTTAAAAACTGGTCTTAACATTTTAAATAATCAGGACACATTTATTAAATACTTATTAGTTATTAAGATCAATACTAAGCAATGGGTGCATATGAGAAAAAAAATACTTGCCTATAAATGGTAGGAGACAGCACCTACATGAATTTGTACTTTCAAAATAAATACAAATGAGATAAAATAGGACATTAGAGAAAAATCCCTAATATCTAGAGAAAATGGAAAAGATCTCTTGCAGGGGATAGTGTTTGCTATCATACAGGATGAAAAGCACCAAATCTATTCCAGAATTTGGGAACAAATAGTACCAAGTCATTTGGGTGATGTTTTAGTTTATTTATATGTCTATATCTATCTACATCTAATCTTATCAATACATCAGATTGGTAATATGGGGCAATGAATGGAGAGCTGATTTTGAATTTAGGAAGACCTTCATGCTTCTTACGTTGCTTTCTCTGTTAACTCCCAGGGAATCTAACTAAATCTCTATGAATATAATTTGAAGAAAAAGATATCAAACTGCATTCAGAAAAAAAAAAATTATTTATCTGGAAGTTTCCTATATAATTCAATTCCAGTTCTAATTTCTGAAACTGTATTAAATATAAGACTATTCACAATTTTGAAAAATTAGAAAGAGATCAAAATCAAACTTGGTGGTACAATGGAAAATGTTCTGGACCTGGAGTCAGGTAAACTGAGCTCCTTGAGCTTCAAATCTGATCTCAGACCTAACTGAGTGACCCTGGGCAAGCCAATTAAACAACTTACCTAAATTCCTCATTGAAGTAAAAGGCAAACCACTCTTGAATTTTTACTAAAATAATAATAACAATAATAATAATAATTATAATAATAATAATAATAATAATTATTATTATTATTGTTATTGTTATTATTATTATTATTATTATTATTATAACTGGAGATAATGCTAGAAGAGAGGTTCAATTGGGAAAGGTCTAACCGGAAATAAAACAAGATGCTGCCAATGCAGTCCAGGCCTTGCCTTTGCAGAAGTTTATTTCCCCCTTTATGTCCAGGTTCTGACTCTGTAGTGGTTTGTTTCCAAACCATTTCTGTCATATGTCTTAGGTTTTCCCAGGGTTTAAACTTTCTTTGTGTTAAAGACTCTTCCGGCTGGCTTACTAACTAGTTGCTGATACCTATATTGTCCGACTGTTGGGACCTGCATTGCACTGTGTTTTAAAGTCTCCCCACTGGCTTTACTGATCACTGGTCTTACTTCCCCTTTTTGTTCAAAGAGACAGACATTCACTGAGTATCCTCCATGATATCTACTGTTGAACCATTCTTTGGATCTTCTCTTTTTCTAGGTGGGATATGTAGCTTGAATGTCAGGGTAGAGGTTTCATTTATCTTTAGTAGGGAAAAGCTTTTAATGAGAAAAAAAAGTTAAAGAAGAGAGATAATAGAATGTGGGGGTGGATACAGGTAAATGCCATTAACAGTAGTAACCATGAAGGGAAAAAAAAAGCAAATTTCTCTGATAAAGGTTTGATTTCTCAAACCTCTAGAGAACTGAAACAAATTTTTAGAAATAAGACCCTTTCCCTAAAGAAAAACAATTAAGAAATATAAGCAGTATTCAGGTGAAATAATCAAAGTTATCTATAAACAAATGAAAAGAAATGCTCTAACTCATTACTTAGAGAAATGCATATTGAAGCAATTCTAAAGTTATGCCTCCTTACTATTAGTTTGACTAAAAGGACAGAAAATGGAAGTTGGAAGGGATGTGGAAAAAATGAGACATTGCTCTGGTGGTGGAATTGTAAGCAGATTCAAGCATTCTGTAGACTAATTTGAAACTATATTCCAAAGAGTTATAAAACCATACATACCCTTTGACCTCACTTTACCACAATTAAATCTATATCCCAAAAGAGATAAATAGAAAGGAAAAGGACCCAGAAGTTCAAAAATATTTATAGCAACTGATTGTTTTTGGCAGATTTGGACATTTCAGGAATAACCATCAATTGATGAATAGTTGCACATAATTTAATATGTGATTGTTATGAAATTCTATTCTTCTTTAAGAAATGATGGGCAACACACAAATAAATATCTAAATAACTGGGCAAATATCAATTGCTCAAGGGAAGGCCAATTGAATTTATTAAAAATGACAACCACCTAAATTAAATCATTTATTTAATGCTTTACCAGTCAAACTCCAAAAAATTACTTTAGTAAGTTACAAAAAATAGAAACTGAATACTTATGGAGGAACAAAAGGTCCAGATATCAAGGAAATTAATGAAAAAATGCAAAAGAATGAGGCCTATCCATATCAGATCTAAAATTGTATTATACAACATCAATTATCAAAACTGTCTGGTACTGGCTAAAATATAGAGTAGTGGATAAGTGACCATCTGTCAAACTCAAAAAACTTATCCCAGCATATGGAATAAGAACTCACTCCTGGGAAAGATACTATGGCAGAGACCAGGAATAGACCCGTATCTCACAACCTAAACCAAGATAAAGTCAAAATGGGTGCAAAATTTAGACATAAAAGATATTATTATAACCCTATTAGGAGAAAAAGAATAGTATACTTGTCAGATCTATGGAAAGGGGAGCAGTTGATAATCAGAGATGAGATGGGGGAACATTATAAAAAACAAACTGAATAGTTTTTATTACATTAAATTAAGAAAATTTTGCCCAAACATAACCACTGCAACCAAGATCAAAAGAAATGTAAATTGGTAAACAATTTTTGCAACTATTGTTCCTGACAAAAAGTCATTTATAAAATATATAGAGAACTGAGTTAAGTTCCTCAATTGATAAATGGCAAAAGGATATGAAAAAACAATTCTCAGGCAAAGAAATCAATGCTAGCTATGGTCATATGAAAAATAGGTCTAAATCATTTTTTATTAAAGAAATGCAAATTAAAGTTTCTCTGAGGTACCACCTCATACCTCTCAGATTGGTCAATATGACCCAAAAGGATCATGATAAGTGTTGGAGGGGATGAGGGAAATCTGGGACACTAATGCATTTTTGGTGGAGTTGTGAACTATCCAAACTTTCTGGTTGGAATTATACCCAAAGGGCAATGCAATTGTGCACATCCATTGATTCAGCAATACTACTAAAGTGTTTTCAGCCTAAAGATATCATGAAGAAGGGGAAAAAATATTTATAGCAGTTCTGTTTGTAGTGGCAAGAATTGCAAATGGGGTTGATGCCCATCAATTGGGAAATGGCTGAATTTTATGTATTTTATGAAACATTTTTCTTCTATTAAAAACATCAATCATGAAGGACAAAATTTCAGAAATGCCAGGAAAGTAGTGCACTAATTGATGTTGAGTGAAATGAGCAGAACCAAAAGAACACTATACACACTAACAACAGTATGGTATGATGATCAACCACGATGGATGTGCTTATTTTACCAATACAATAAAGTCTATTTTAAGAAACTTGTGTTTGGAAATTCCTTCCATATCCAGAGAAGGAACTGTGGAGGTTAAATGAAGATCAAAGCTTATTATCTTCAATTTTGAAAGGTTATCTTATTTATTATCACTTGTGATCTATGTTTAGCATGGTTACAATTGTAAAGTCTTTATCAGACTGTTTTTGGAAGGGGGTAGTAAGGAAGGAGAAAAATTATAAAACTCAAAACCTTGTAAAAAATCCACCATTGTATGTAGGTGGAAAAACTAATAAAATAGTTATATAATAAAAAGAAATAATGAGCAAGATGCTCTCAGAAAAATCTGGAAAGAATTCTGTGGGCTAATGTAAAGTGAAATTTCTCGTGTATAAATTAATAGCAATATTGTAAGATGATCTACTGTGAATATCTTTGCTATTCTCAGCAACACAATAATCCAGGATAACTCTGAAGGATTTATGATGCAAAAGGCTATCCATCTCCAGAGAAAGAATTGATGGTTTCTGAATATAGGTTGAAGCATTCTTTTTTAAACTTATTTTTCATAAGATTTTGAGGAGCTCTAATTTCCTTTCCAACATGACCATTTTAGAAAATGTTTGCATTAATACACAAATATAACCTATATCAAATTGTCTTCTCAATGTGGGAAGGTAGGGAGTAAATGAGGGAGAGAATTTTTGAACTCAATGTCTCCATAAGAAATGTTAAAAATTATGTTTACATCCAACCCAGGAAAATAAATTATTGAACAAAAAAATTTCAAAAGTTAAAACATGCAGTTACAAATAGTTGGACATTACAGAAAAAAAAGCAGAAATCAAGCACAAAGCCACATCCTCTCCAAATTTTCAGTACTTTTTACAAGGAAAATATAATGAATATAGAAGTCAAGTTATATCTTCATATTTCCTTTCATCATAAAATAGAGTTCCACACAAGATGATATCTAAAAACTTTAAAAATATCAACAAAAAAGTCAGGAGTAAATAAAATGAAGTTTAGAGACAGTGGACTAGAAATGAGGAAGATAATAAAAAGTATTTGCTTAGCATTGAAATAAGATATAATCTTCTGAAGTCTAGTATATATGTAGGATATATTTTCATTATCTGCGGCAATTTTGGGTTGATTCTATCTGAGTTCTATCTTTTCAAGTAAATGACTCCTATGGGCCTTCAAATCCTCTGAACCTAGTAATTTGTGTTTTCAAAGTTTTCAGATAGATCTATTTGGAACAATCAGAATCTGAAAATTTTGGTCTAGGAAACCAAGCACTTTAACACTTTATCTTAGATCATTATTGACTAAATTAGAATCTGATCAAGGGGACAAATGGACATAACCTTTTTTTCGACTGACACTTCTCCACTTTTCTTATCAGTCTTCAAAATACAAAAGAGAATATTTTTGTGCCACAAAGAAATCATTTTCCTCTGTATTTTGAATTAGGTTATCAGAAAGATTCCTTCTTGTTTTCCTAATGTGTCCAGGAGATAGAACAAGATTGTTTTATACAACAAAATGAGCTGAGGAAGGAGTTAGATCTGACATTGAAGTCTATGAATCTATGATATATGTGAATATGAATTGATGCATACATATCTGAACTGGTTAAGTTGATTGGTTCTTGTTCTTCATTATTGAAGAAGACCTAAATGACATCACTATGTTCGAGGCAAGTTATAGTGTGTTCAATTGTGGATGATCAAACCAGTATGAGCTCAGGATACTGTAACACAAGTTGAACACAAATAGTCTGTGTGAACACCTGGAGTGGGTACTCTAAACTTATAGATGTCATGTTTTCTTTGAGCTTCTTCAATTCTTCCTTCCTCATAGAGATCATCACCCTCACTGATAAGAGCATGACATGCTAGGTGGTCCTGTGTCAGTGTATCCCATGCTGTACAATCAGTTCTAAAGTTCTGAATTGAGACTTTCAGGGTAGCTCATTATCACTTCTGAAGCCCTTTTGAATTACTTGCCCAGTGTGAGTTCTCTATAAAATAGATTTTGGGGGGAGGGGCCAGTTAGGTGGTGTAATGAATAGAGTACTGGACCTTGAATAAAGCTGACCTGGGTTCAAATTTGTTCTCTGACATGCAATAATTACCTAGCTGTGTGACCTTGGGCAAGTCACTGAATCCCATTTTTTTCCAAAAACATAAATGAATGAATGAATGAATGAAAGTAAGCCACTGGTAAAGTAATCTGTTATTCAACACTGATTAACTGTGATTTTCCAATTTGTTGACTATGTTATAGAAAGATGCTTTGCAAAGCATTCTAGTATTGTGACCTTCCTTATTTTTTCCTAGAACTAAATTGAGTAAAAATGAAATATGGTAGGAAGGACAATCAGGAAAACATAATTAGCAAAATATATTTTATAACTCAAAAATCTTTACTTTGAGCATTAAATGTGTGAAATAATATGAAAAATATTTAATTAAATGAGTTTATTTTATTCCTTCTTCAAGACAAATATGGAAATGCCAAAAAATACATTTTGACATCACCAACGCATAAATTGGTCTCATTATTGAATTCTGGATCTGGAAATGTTGCAGTCTCTCTTTGAAAAATTAGCTCATGAGTATTAGAGATTGGAATAGTAAAATTCTTGCCAGGATGTCCTAGAAATCCCAACTGTAGGATATGAATTGGAATTATATTTTGTGACTGAAACTGTGTCATAAAGCTTTAATTTAAAACTCTTTAATCTCTCATTTTCCTTTCTGTTTCTGTATGTTGAATTTTCAACATATTTATAGGATATTCAATTATATTTTTAACATTGTAATCTACAAAATATTGTGATGACTAAAAACAAACAAAAACTAACCACATATTAAACATACAATATCTATTGATCTCCTTGTCAGGTAAGTTGTTTACAACAGAAAATATTCTATTATCTGTATCATGCAAGTGAAAAGGTAGCATGCTTTTAAAATAATCTCAGTATTTACCTTTGTCATAAATATTTTACTTTAAAAAGATTAAATTAGATGCTGATGCCCACCAAAGGTGATTTAAAAAAAAGGCAAACCAACTTTTACCGTGGTTATAATCAAAACATGTCTCTAAAATAAATCCACATTAGCTCAAATCGGTGTGGTTGATTAAGATAGAAAAAGGCAGTACTGAGCTGCATGGTCTATCAGATTCATTGGGGAGAAAACAACAACAACAAAAACACTGACATGACTTGAAATGTGTCCAAGGAGTTTAGTTAAGTTTCCAATTAGCTGCAAAGTTCTTTTAAAATGCAGAGCAAATATATTGATCTGGTCAGCTCAGCTGATCTAGAAGACCAGGGCCACCAGTCCCTACATTTTCAGTGAAGTCCCCACATTTCCAGGTGAATGCTTTCCTCCCCCTATTTCTGTGGGAAAAAGTGTCTCTTCCCAGAACAAACACAGTCATAATTCCTCCATTCCCCAGGTTCAGATATGGGTGGAAAATTTTCCCCAGGACTAATTGGAGATTAAGTAATCTAAATGTATAGCCAAAGAGTCCAGCCCACATTGTTCAAGGATAACCCAGATCCTGCTACAACCCCCACCCACCCCAGACATAGGGAGTGGGTCACTAATCAAGGTCACAGACACTTCAGAGAAAACTTCTGGCATCCCCTACTGGCCGACCCACTTGGAGTTACTGAGTCCAGTGAGCCAAGCCTCCAGGATTTCAGTAACAAAGATTTGTCAACCAGCTCTTCACCCAGCACAAAATCCTAGGGAAAATGTAGAAAAGCCAGCATAAAAGGAGGTCCATTAAAAGTTATGTTGAAAACAAGGATCCTAACAGAGAGATAACTAGAGCATCTGAGGAGAATATGAATTGGTCTCCAGTCCAGAAAGACTTCTTAGAAGAGATCAGGAAGGATTTTAAAAATCAGTTGAAAAAATTGGGAAAATAAGCACAAGAGAAAATTAACATGCTGCAATAGAAAATTATATTCTTGCAACAAGAAAAAAAGATACAATTGGACAAGTGAAAAAAGAAAATAATTCTCTCAAAACCACAATTAGAAAATTGGAAAACTCCATCAAAAATAGAATAGACCATTCAGAAAAGGAGTTGGAAAAGTTATTGAACAAAATGCTGCTCTAAAACAAAGACTGAAATTGGTGGAAACAACAAGAATCACATGTCAATAAGAATCTATTGAACAAGACACAAAAATTGAAAAAAAATAGAATAAAATGCAAAATACCTCATCAGCAAATCAGTTGACCTGGAAAATACATCCTAGAGAGATAACTTAAGAATCATCCTAAAATAATGAGAAGAAAAAAATCCTGGACTCCATATTTCAGGATACCATGAAGAAGAATTGTCCTGATATCATGGAACCAGAGAACAAAATAGTTTTTTTTTTTGAGGAGGGAAGGAAGAGGTTACTTTTAATGTATTGCCTATGAATTACCTAAAAATATATTTTAAAGGCAACTAGTCTTTCAAGTAGACACTTCTCCATGACAACACAGAGAAGATGAATTTATGATTTAATTCCTTGACTACATTTGAATGTCTTAGGAAGCTCACTATAATTGTGTTCCCCCTATTGCCTCTAAGAATCAAATATAAAGTCCACCATATGACAATGAAACATTTTCAAACCTAGACTCCTTCCTACCTTTCCAATATTATTTATTTATTTTTTATTATAAAGATTTCATTTATTTTGAGTTTTAAAATTTTTCCTCTAATCTTATTTCCCTCCCCCCACTCCCCACAGAAGGCAATGTGTCCATCTTTACATTGTTTCCATGGCATACATTGATTTAAATTGAGCATGATGAGAGAGAAATGATATCCTTAAGGAAGAAACATATATTATTAGAGATAGCAAGATCAGACAATAAGATTTCATTTTTTTTCTGAATTTAAGGTAATAGTCGTTGGTCTTTGTTCAAACTGCACAGTTCTTTCTCTGGATACATATGGTATTCTCCATTGCAGAGATACTAAAAACTCTTATTTTTTTAAGAAAGATATTATTTATTTGGAGTTTTACAATTTTCCCCCATCCTTGCTTTCCTACCACAACCCCCCTCCCAGAAGTCATTGTGTTAGTCTTTATATTGGCTTTATATTATACATTGATCTCAGTTGAATATGATGACAGAGAAATCATATCCTTAAGGAAAAAAATAAATTATGAGATAGTAAAATGATATAATAAAATAACATATTTATTTTTCTAATTTGACAGTAATAATCTTTGGTCTTTGTTCTCTGGATAGAGATGATATTCTCCATTGCAGATAGACCAAAATTGTCCCTGGGTGTTGCACTGAAGGGATGAGCAAGTCCATCAAGTTTGATCATCACCCTCATGTTAGGATGTATAGTGTTTTTCTGGTTCTGCTCATTTGCTCAGCATCAGTTCATGCAAATGCTTCCATGCTTCCCTGAATACCCATCCCTCCTGGTTTCTAACAGAACAATAGTGTTCCATGACATACATTTAACACAGTTTGTTAAGCCATTCCCCAATTGAAGGACATTCACTTAATTTCCAATTTTTTGCCACAATAAACAGATCTTCTATAAATATTTTTTACAAGTGTTGTTTTTACCCTTTTGCATAATTCCTTCACGGTATAGATCCAGTAGTGGTATTGTTGAATCAAAGGGTATGCATGATTTTGCTGCCCTTTGGGCACAATCCCAAATTGCTCAAAAGAAATGTTTGATGAGTTCATAGCTCCACTAACAGTGTTTTAGTGTCACAGATTTCCCACATCCCTTCGAACTATCATTGTCCTTTCAGGTCATATTGGCCAATCTGACAGGTATGAGGTTGTATCTCAGAGATGCTTTAATTTGCATTGCTCTAATAAGTAATGATTTGGAGTAATTTTTCATATGATTATGGATTTCTTTGATTTCTTCAACTGCAAATTGCCTTTGCACATCCTTTGACCATTTGTCAATTGGGGAATGGCTTGTTTTTTAGAAAATTTGACTCAGTTCTCTGCATATTTTAGAAGTGAGTCCTTGTCAGAAATACTAGTTGCAAAAATTATTTCCCAATTTACTATATTTCTCTTGATCTTGGTTAAAGTGGTTTTATCTGCACAAAAGCTTTTAAATTTAATGTCAAAATTATCTAGTTTGTTTTGAACGATGTTCTCTATGTCTTCCATGGTATTAAACTCTTTCCCTTTCCATAGATCTGACAGGTAAACTACTCCTTGTTCTTCTACTTTGCTTATAATATTGATTTTAATGTCTAAATCCTGTATCCATTTGCATCTTATCTTGGTATAGGGTATGAGGTATTTTTCTAATCTAAGTTTCTTCAAAACTAACTTCCAATTTTCCCAACAGTTTTTATCAAAGAGAGAGTTTTTATCCAAATAGCTGGAGTATTTGGGTTTATCAAACAGCAGATTACTATAATCATTTCCTGCTATTGCACCTAGTCTATTCCACTGATCCACGACTATTTCTTAGCCAGTACCAGACAGTTTTGAGGACCAATGCTTTATAATATAATTTTAAATCTGGTACGGCTAAGCCACCTTCTTTTGCACATTTTTAAATAAATCCCTGTAAATTCTTGACTTTTTGTTTCTCCATATAAATTTTCATACAAACTTTTTTTTCTAACTCAGTAAAGTAATTTGATTGGGGGGCTCTACATGTAGTTTAGTTTTGGTAGAATTGTAATTTTTATTATATTAGCTCAACATATCCATGAACACCTGATGTTTGCCCATATATTTATTTGCATGAGAAGAGTTTTTTAATTTTTTTTCAAAAAGTTTTGAGTCTGCCTTGGCAGGTAGACTCCCATGTATTTTATTTTGTCTGAGGCTACTTTGAATGGGATTTCTCTTCCTAGGTCTTTCTGCTGAGGGTTTACTATATATCCTGCTACTTTGCTAAAGTTGCTAATTATTTCTAAAATGGAAGAAAATAAATAAATAAATTTTAAAACAACAGTGGTAAAACCTTTCTGGTACTGGTTAAGAAATAAAGTAATGTATCAGTGGATTACGATAGGTTCATAAGAAACAATAGTAAATGGCTATAGTAATCTAATGTTTGACAAACCCAAAGTCATTAGCTTCTGGGAAAGGAACTTACTATTTGACAAAAATTGTTGAAAAAGCTGGAAAACAGTATGTCAAAAACTAAGTGTAGACAAACATCTCACATCCTCTACCAAAATAAGGTAAAAATCAGTGCAGGATTTAAACATAAAGGGCGATATCATAGATAAATTTATAGACCAAGAAATGCTCTGTCTATCTGATTTATGGAAAGGGAAGAAGTTTATGATGAAACAAGAAAGAGAATATATAATAAGCTGAAAAATAAATGATTTTGACTATAATAAATTTAAAAAGTTTATGCACTAATAAAATAAATGCTGCAAAAATTAGAAGGAAAGCAGAAAACTGGGAAACAATCTTCACAACTAAGATTTCTGGTAAAAGTCTCATCTCTAAAATATATAGAGAACTGCATCAAATTTATAAGGTTGCAAGTCATTCCCCAATTTATAAATTGCCAATGGTTATGAATAGAAAGTTTTGAATGAAGAAATTAAAGCTATATATAATCATATGAAAAAATGCTCCAAATCATTATTGATTAGAGAAATGCCAATTAAAAGCAAGATGGTATATCACCTCACAGATATCACATTGACAAAAAATCTGAGAAAGGGAAAATGATCAGTTTTGGATAGGTTGGTAGGAGGATTGGGACATTAATGCATTGCTGGTGGAGTTTGAAGTGATTCAACCATTTTGGCAAGCAATATAGAATTATGCCCAAAGAGTAAAAAAACTGTTCACACCCTTTGACCCAACAATTTCAATTCTAGGCCTATATCCAGAAGAACTCATAAAAAATACAAAAAGTCTTTCAGGTTCCAATATATTCATAGCATCTCTTTTTGTAGTGGAAAGGAATTGGAATTGGAGGGGATGCCCATAAATTGGGAAATGGTTATGTAAATTATGGTACATGAATATTGTGGAATATTATTGTTCTATAAGAAATTATGAATGCTCATACTCTAGAGAAGCTGTGAAGGAATTACAAGATCTGATGCTGAGCGAAGGGAGTAGAACCAGTAGAACAAAGGACATACTAACAAGCAACATTGTGAGATGATCATCCCTGATGGATTACAGCTGGTCTCAAAAGCTCAGAGAACTAGGATAACTCATAGATTGACTATGGACAATGCTATCCCCATCAAGAGGAAGAAAAAGCAAAACAAAACAAAACAAAAAATGCTTTAGAATCTGAGGTACATAATATTCACTATTTCTTAGTTATTTCTTCCCCTTAATCCTAATTCCTCAAAACAAAAATGACTAGCCTGTAAACATGCTTAATACAAATGTGTGGATACAATATTAATTTAACTGTTTGCTACTGGGGGAGGCAGATGGGAGGGGACAGTGGATGAAAATTTTGTAATTTAGGAATATATAGGCATAAGGATGAATTGTTAAAAACAAAACTTTCATAACATGTATCTGGAAAAGTAAAACCAATAAAAAAAAGGAAAAAAAAAACATTGAAAACCTAAACTAACAAATTTTACATGTTCTTGAGTCAACAACCTTGAATTTTCATGTCTAATATGCAAGAGGGAGATGAACTCCACTCTGGCTACACAGTATAGGTTAAAGCAAAAGAGGACTGCGTAAATTCAGGAATTTTATAATACTAAATCCCAAAAATGCCTATGAGGCATAGAATATAATCTCATCGAGGATAAGGAATACTGTTTTTTTTTCTTTCTTGTATACATTGTTAATCAACTAGACATCAATTAAGTGTTTCCTGATTATTAATTTATTATTAATTAGAATTGTAACCATTGTTATCATTTTCTTGAATGAATTATTTCTATGATTTCATATTTGATCCACTCATTATTTAAAATTGAGTTATTTAGTTTCCAATTAATTTTGGTTTATCTTTCCATGATGCTTTATTACTTGTTTTAATTTCATTATCTGAAAATTATTATTTCTTCCTTTCTGTATTTAATTATGTTTTTTTGCCCTAGGACACAGTCAATTTTGGTATAGGTGGCCATGTTCCACAGATAAAAAGGTATATTCATTCCTATCCCCATTGAGGTTTCTCCAGCGGTCTATAATTTCTAAGTTTTCTTACATTTCATTCACTTTCTTAACTTGCTTCCTGTATATTTTGTGGTTAGATTTATCTAGTTCTAAGAGAGGGAAATTGAGGTCCCTCATTATTAAAGTTTTGCAATCTATTTCTTCTTATAGTTTGCTCAGTTTTTCCTCTAAGAAATTGGATGTTATACTACAAGATGAATACATGTTTTATATTGATATAACTTCATTATCTATGGTGAAATTGAAGAAAATACAGTTTCCTGCCTAATCCCTTTTAATGAGATTGATTTCAGCTTTTCATTTTTCTGAGATTAGGATTGCTACCCCTGATTTTTTTTTTTTACTTCAGCTAATGTTTGTAGCTCTGTTTCATATATGTTTCTTAAAAAGAGCATATTGGTACTAAGGCAGAAAAACCAATGATCAATTGCAGAAAGGCAGAAATAGAAAGTTCATCTTTCTTAGATCATAATGCAATAAAGATCATATGCAATATTGGGCCAGGGAGATTTAGACCCAGATTAACTGGAAGCTAAATAAACTCATTATAAAGAATGAGTGGCTCAAGCAATAAATTGTAGAAAGAATGATTTATTTCATCCTAGATAATGACAATAATGATACAACATACCAAAACCTATGGGATACACTCAAGGCAGCTGTCAGGGCATATATTATGTCTTTAAATACTTACATGAATAAATTAGAGAAAGAGGAAATCAATGAACTAAATATGCAACTGTAAAAGTTAGAGAAAAAACAGTTTGAAAGTCCCCAATTAAATAACAAATCAGAAGTCTTAATAATTAAAGGATAAATTAATAAAATTGAAAGCAAGAAAACTATTGAACTAATTAATAAAACCAAGAGTAGGTTTATAAAGAAAATAAAATTGATAAAACTCTGCTCAACGTGATTTAAAAAAGAACTAAATTGTTAGTATCATAAATGAAAAAGGTGAACTCACTACCAATGAGGAGGAAATTTAAGTAATAATTTGGAATTGTTTTGCCAGACTCTATGCCAATAAATTTGATAATCTAAGTGAAATGGTCGAATATTTACAAAAATATGTTGCCCAGATTAAATGAAGCGGAAATTAAAAACCTAAATAACCCTACTTCAGAAAAAAGAAATTCAACAAGTCACTATTGCACTCCCTAAGAAAAAATATTCAGAGCCAGATGGAATCAGAAGTGAATTCTATCAAACATTTAAGGAACAATTGGTTCCAATTTTATATAAAATCTGGGGAAAACATAGGTGAAGATAGACTGTGACTAATTCTTTCTAAGAAACCAACATGGTGCTGATACTTAAACCAGGAAGAGTAAAAACAGAGAAAGAAAATTATAGACCTATCTCTCTGATGAATATAGAAGCAAAAATCTTAATTAAAATCTTAGCAAAATGATTACAAAAATGATTACACAACATTATCACTTCAATAATACATTGTTGGTTCAATCTTAGGAAACTGTTAGTATAATTAATTACATAAATAACAAACCTATCAGAAATCATATGATTATAACAATAAATGCTGAAAATGCTTTTGACAAAATACAGCACCTATTCCTACTTAAAACACTAAAAAGCATAGGAATAAATGGGCTATCCCTGATAATAACAATCAGTATCTATCTGAAACCATCAATAAACATTATATTCAACAAGGATGCCCCTTATTATCATTAATACATTTCAATATTGTATTTTAAATGTTAGATTCAGCAATAAGAGAAGAAAATGAAATTGAAGGAATAAGAATTGAGAAGGAAGAGACAAAACTCTCACTCTTTCAGATGACATGGTGGCATACCTAGAGAATCCCAAAAAAAATCATCTAAAAAACTACTAGAAATAATTAGCAACTTTAGCAAAGTAGCAGGATATAAAATAAACCCTCATGAATTCTCAACATTTCTATATATGACTAGCAAAATACAGCAGAACGAGCTAGAAAGATAAATCCCATTCAAAGTAACCTCAGAAAATATAAAATACCTGGGACTGTACCTGTCATGTCAGACTCTAAAATATGTTGAAAACAATTCCAAAACACTTCTCACACAAATAAAATGAGATTTAAATAACTGGGAAAACATCAATTGCTCGTGGATAGGTCGAGCTAATATAATGAAAAAAATGACAATTCTACCGAAACTAAACTACATGTTTAGTGCCCTACCAATCAAAATTCCAAAAAAATTATTTGTGAGTTAGAAAAAGTTACAAGTTAATTCATATGGAGAAATAAAAAGTGAAGAATGTCCAGGGATTCAATGGAAAAAAGTGTAAAAGAAGGTGGCTTATCTCTACCAGATCTAAAGTTATGTTATAAAGCATCTGTCATCAAAACTGTCTTGTATTTTCTAGGAAATAAGAGTGTTGGATCAGTGGAATAGGCTAGATGCAATAGCAAGAAATGATTTTAGTAATTCTGCTGTTGGATAAACACAAAGAGTCCAACTATTGGGATAAAAACTCTCTCTCTTGATAAAAATTGTTGGGAAAATTGGAAGTTAGTATGGAAAAAAACTCAGATTAGACCAACATTTCACACACTATACCCAGAAAATATCAAAATGAATATAGGATTTATACATAAAAAATTATGTTATAAGAAAACTAGAAGATCAAGGAGTAGTATAACTGTTATATCTATAGAAAGGGAAATAGTTTATGACCAAGAAAGAGATGGAGAACATCATTATAAACAAACTAGATTATTTTGATTACATTAAATTCAAAAGCTTTTTCACAAACAAAACTGTAGTAACCAGATTAAAAGAAATGTAGTAAATTGGGAAACAATTTTTGCAGCTAGTATTTTTGACAAAGGACTCATTTATAAAATATGCAGAGAACTGAGTCAAATTTTCCCTAATTGACAAATTTTCAAAGGATATGCAAAGGCAATTTACAGAAGAGTAAATCAAAGCAATTCATAGTCATATGAAAAATTGCTCTAAATCATTGCTTATTAGCAAAATGCAAATTAAAGCATCTCTGAGGTACCACCTCAAACCTCTCAGACTAGCCAATATGACCAGAAAGGACAATGATCAATATTGGAAGGGATGTGGGAAATCTGGTACACAAATGCATTGTTGGTGGACCTATGAACTCATCCATCCTTTCTGGAGAGCAATTTGGAATTACACCCAAAGGGCAACAACATTGTGCATACCCTTTTATCCAGAATACCATTACTAGGTCTATACCCTGAAGAGTATGAAAAAGGATAAAAGTATCACTTGTACAAAAATATTCATACCAGCCCTATTTGTGGTGGCAAAGAATTGGAAATTAAGTGAATGTCCTTCACCTGGGGAATGGCTTAATAACCCTTGGTATGTGTATATCATGGAGCACTATAGTTTCTTTTAGAAACCAGGAAGGATGGGAATTCAGCGAAGCCTAGAAGGATTTGCATGAACTGATGCTGAGTGAGATGAGCAGAACCAGAAAAGCATTGTACAACCTAATAGCAACATGGGGGTGATGATCAACCTTGATAGACTTGTTCATTCCATCAGTGTAACAATCAGGCACAATTTTGAGCGATTTACAGTGGATAATATCATTTGTATTCAGAGAAATAATTGTAGGTTTTGAACAAGGACCAAAGACTATTACCTTTATTTTTTTTAGTTCTTTTTTCCCAAGGCAATGGGGTTAGGTGGCTTGTCCAAGGTCACACTGCTAGGTAATTATTAAGGGTCTGAGACCAGATTTGAACTCAGGTACTACTGACTTCAGGGCCAGTGCTCTATCTACTTCACCACCTAGCCACCCCTGACTATTATCTTTATTTTAAAATTTTACCTCATTATGTAATTTTGCTACCTCTTGTAGTTTATTTTTCTTCCTTAAGGATATGATTTCTCACTCATCACATTCAACTTAGATCAATGTATACTGTGGAAGCAATGTAAAGAATAAAAATCTATCTTCTGTGGAGGGTGGGAGTAGGGAAGAAAGAATAGGGGAAAAATTGTAAAACTCAAAATAAAATCTTTCTTTTAAAAAAAAGAATAGGATTGGCTAGGTGGTGCACTGGAGAAAATAATAGCCCTGGAGTCAGGAGTCGCTGAGTTTAAATCTGGCCTCAGATACTTAATAATTATCTAGCTGTGTGGCCTTGGATAAGCCACTGAACCCCATTGCTTTGCAAAAACCTAAAAAAAGAAAAGAAAAAAGGAAAAAAAAGTACATATTATAGAATTTTTTTTAATCGATTCTACTATCTCTTCTCTTTTATGGGAGTGTTCCTCCCATTCACAATTACAGTTAAGATTTACAATTGTGTATTTCCCTCTGTGCTATATTTCCACCTTTATATTTCTCTCTTTCTTTTCCTCTTATTCCTCCTCAAAGTTTACTCCATTTTTCTTTTAACTTTTTGCTTTAAAATTAAATTTTCAGTTTATTTTCTTTTATAAGTTACCCTTCCCTTTCGTCAGTCCCTTCTCCCATTTCTTTCCCCTACCCCACCCCTTCCCAGTAAGTGTAGGTTAGATTTTTAAACCCAAGTTGGAATGTATCCTTTTCCCTCTCTGGATCAAATCAACTGAGTAGTATTTACTCATTGTACAGCACCCCCTTCTCCCTTCTAACAATGCAACTTCATGCCTCTTCATCTGGTGTGATCAATAGAAGTACTATCAATCAAAGTGCCATCAATTGAAGGTTGGTTAATTGAATGTTTGATTGATTGCTTGATTAGTTCAAAAATCTAACAAAGTGCAATTACAGATTGATTGCTTGTTTGTTTGGAAAGCTTATTGTCTCATAGTCACTAAGTTCTATAACCTTCTTCTGTTTCATTAGAAATATACTTCTAAAGACTTCTAGCCAAGATTGTGGAAAGAAGCCAGTCACTGTCCTAAGTTCTCCTTGTTTTCCCTCAGAACTAAAATGAATCAATCCTTTTAACAGATTTTGGATTCACAGAATCCAGAGAAGAACAGAGCAGATGAACATCTACCACAAGATCCATCTCAGGGGTGCCTGGGTGTAGGAGAGGAGAGCAGAGTCAGTTCAGGGGCAGCAGGGTGAGGCCAAGAATTAACTTGAGAATAGCCGTGGAAGTTTTGGCTATGTGAGCACTGTGAGGTAGAGCTCCAATGAGACTGGAGGAAGACTTCCCATGTAGCTGTCTGGAGAATTCCACAGTGTGGCTAGACATTGATTAGGTCAGTTTGGCTGGTCAGGAAGACTAAGGCCACCAGCCTCATATTTTCAGTGGACTTCCCATGTTTCCATTTGAGTCCTCCTCCCATCCCTGTGAGAGAAAGCGACTACTTCTTATCCCACACCCATGCTCACTTGTGGGCAACAGATCTCCCTCAGTGCTGAGTGAGGATTAAGGATATTTACTATATAGGTAGAGGTCATAGTCCATATTGTTCTAGGATAACCAGAATAATACTCCTTTCCTCTCCCTCCTCACTGTCCCCCACACAGCAGGAGTGGGCCACAAATGAAGGTCACAAACAGTCCAGAGAAAGTGTCTAGCATTAGTTACTGGCTGACCCACTTGGACTTACTAAGGTCAGTGAGCAATGCTTCTAGGGATTTAAACAAGAAAGGTCACCCCCAAAACAAGACACTAGAAAAATGAGGAAAAGTCAGAGGAAAGCAGGGTCTGTTGAAAGCTATCTTCAAGGCAAAGATGATAACAGAGAGATCTAGAACTTCTGAGGAGAATATGAGTTGATCTTTAGCCCAGCAAGTCTTCTTAGAAGAGATCAGGAAGGAATTTAAAAATCAAATGGAAGAACTGAGGAAAGAAATAAAACAGAAAATGAAGATGAAGAGAAAATTATCATCTTGCAACAAGAAAAAGAAAATACAATTGGACAAGTGAAAAAAGAAAATAATTCTATCAAAACCACATTTGCGCAAATGGAAAACTCCCTCAAAAATAGAATTGACCAATTGGAAAAGGAGTTGCAAAAGATAAATGAAATAAAATATCTCTAAAAATGATTGGAATCTGTGGAAATTAATGGTTTCATGAGACAAAAAGAATCTAGTAAACAAAACCAAATAAAATAATATATAGAAGAAAATATTAAAATGCCTCAATGGCCACACAACTGACAAAGATCCTGGAGACAGGTGAGACAACTTAAGAATCCTTGGACTGGGGCAGCTAGGTGATAAGGTGGATAGAGCACTGGTCCTGGAGTCAGGAGTACCTGAGTTCAAATCTGGCCTCAGACACTTAATAATTAACTAGCAGTGGGGCCTTGGGCAAGCCACTTAACCCCATTTGCCTTGGAAAAAAAAGCATCAGTGGACTTCTTCACAACATTGAGGATAAAAAAAAAACACCTGGATTGATACATTAGGGTATAGTGAGACTGAAGTTTGTTGATATCATATAACCAGAGGATAAAATGGTTATTGAAAGAATGGATCAATTCCCTCCTGAAAGGGATCGTAGCATGAAAACACCAAGGAACATTTTGGCCAAATTTTAGAACTATCATAAAAACAGAAAATCCTGCAAGCAGCCAGACTGACTTCTTTAAATACCTAGCAACTACCCTAAAGATTACACAGGACCTGACTGCATCAAGATTAAAGGATAGAAGGGAATGGGATATGATATTCCAAAGTGCAAGGGAGCTTGGAATGTAGCCAAAAATTAAGTTTCTGGCAAAGCTGAGCCTTCTCTTCCAGGGGAAAAGATGGGCATTTAATGAACTAAGAGATTTCCAAAATTTCCGGATGAAAAGACAAGACCTAACTAGAAAATTTAGATTTCAAACAGGAGATTGAAGAGTTGTATGAAAAGGTAAAAAGGGGAAAGAAAAGAAAAATGAGCTTTATTCAATAAGCCAATAACATGAAATGGGCTATATCCCTTCTTGGAAGAAAGATTCTCATAACTCTTGAGAACTGTATCTCTATTAGAGAGAATATACTTAGATGTAATTGTTCAAGACTCTTATAGGATAATTTAATAATAATATCTTCTTTAAAAGAGGGGACAGTAAAGAGATGAGAGGATGGAGGAGATTGAATGGGGGTAAATAGCATTACACAAAGAGGTACAAAGGATCTGTTATGATAGAAGGGAAGAAAAGAGGAGGGGAGAATTGCCTGAATCTTATTCTCATCTGATTTGGTTCAAAGAAGTTTGAACATACCACACACTTAGTTACGCTAATAAACTTAGCTCACCTTTCAAGTATTAAGGGAAAGGGGGAGGGGGAGGAAAAAATGAATTGACATAAAGAGGGGAAGGGAGAAGGGGCAAAGGGAAATGGGAAAGAAAGGGGAGAAGATTTAGATATAAGGGGGTAAAACACACTGAAGGAGCTGATATTCGGAAGCAAAATATTGGGGGAATATTGATAAGGTGAAAAAGGATGGGGACACAAATAGAGGGAAGATAGCATGGAGGAAAATAAAGAGTTAGTAATTATAACTTGCAATGTGAATGGGATGAACTCTCCCATAAAATAGCAGAGAGGATTAAAAACCATAATCCTATAATATGCTGCTTACAAGATACTCTATTGAATCAGAGAAATACTTGTAAAGGTAAAAGATAGGAGCAGAATATTTCATTTATCAGCTGAAATGAAAATGACAGGGGTAGCAATACTTATCTCAGACAAAGCAGATACAAAAGAAGATCTCATTAATAGAGATAAGGAAGGAAATTATATCCTCCTAAACTGTACCATAGACAATGAAGCAATTTCAATACTAAATATGTATGCACCAAGTAGTATAGAATCCAGAGTCTTAGAGGAGAAATTGAAGGAGTTACAGGAAGACAAAGTCAGCAACACTCTATTGATGGGAGAACTCAACCTCCCTCTCTCAGAATTAGATAAATCTAACTATAAAATAAATAAAAAAGACATTAAGGAGATAAATAGAAGGTTGGAAAATCTAGACCTGATATCCCTTTGGAGAAAATTGAATAGGGAAAGGAATATTCTTTTTTTTTCTGTAGTACATGGCACCTACCCAAAAATTAACTATGTACTAGGGCAAAAAATAAAAAATCCTCATAATAGAATTCAGAATGACAGAAATAGTGAATGCTTTCCTTCTCAGATAATAATGCAATAACAATCACATGCAATATTGTGCTATGGAGAGGTAGATCTAAAACAATATTTCTAAAAAAAATAACTTAATTTTAAAGAATGAATGTCTCGTGGGCGACTTGGTGGCGCAGTAGATAAAGCACTGGCCCTGGAGTCAGGAGTACTTGGGTTCAAATCTGGTCTCAGACACTTAATAATCATCTAGCTGTGTGGCCTTGGGCAAGCCACTCTACCCTATTTGCCTTGCAAAAACCTAAAAAAAAATATGAATGTTTCAAGCAAGACATATAGATAGAATGAATGATTTTATCCTAGATAATCACAATAAAGAGATAGCAAATCTAACTTATGGAAAACAGCCTAGGCCTTTATTAGGGGCTACTATATTATGATTATTATATTATTAGGAATATTATATCTTTAAATGCTTTCATAAATTAAATAGAGAACGAGGGAATTAATGAACCAAGCATGCAACTAAAAATTAAAGAACAAATTAAAAACCACCAATTTGATACAAAATTAGAAATTCTAAAAATTAAAGGAGAAATTAATAAAAATAAAAGTAATAAAACTATTGAACTAATAAATAAAACCAACTAGTTTTTTTATGAAAAAATAGATTAATGTTTGTTTAATTTGATTTATAAAATAGACAAAAGAAAATCAAATTATTAGTATCATAAATAAAAAGGTGAATTTATCATCAATGAGGAGGAATTAAAGCAATAATTCATAACATTTTTGCCCAACTGTATGCCAGTAAATTAGATAATCTAAGTGAATTGGATGAATAATTACAAAAATATAAGTTCCCCAGTTTAAATTATGAGGAAATTAAATACCTAAATAACCTTATCTCAGAGAAAGTGATTCAAGAAGAAGTAAGAAAAGATCTTCAGGTATGGATGGATTCACAAGTGAATGCTATCAAATTTTTAAGGAACAATTCATTCCAATTGTACATAAACTCTTTGGAAAATAGGTGAAGATGGAACTCTGCCTAACTCCTTCTATGACACCAATATCCTTGATACATAAACTAGGAAGATTCAAAACAGAGAAAGAAAATGATAGTCCAATTTACCCAATGAATATGGATGCAAAAAATCTTAAATTAAATCTTAGCAAAGTGAATAAAACAAATTATCATTAGTATAATATACTATAACCAAACAATATTTATAGCAAGAATGCATGGTTGGTTCACTATTAAGAAAACTGTCAGAATAATTGGCTATATCAATAACAAACCTAAGAGAAATCATAAGATTTTCTCAACAGATGCTGAACAAGCTTTGAATAAAATACAGCATATATTCCAACAACAAAAACACCAGAGAGTTTAGAAATAAATGCTTAAAATGATAAGCAATATCTATCTGAAACCATCAACAAGAATTAAATGCAATGGGAATAAGCTAGAAGCTTTCTACATAAGATCAGAGTGAAACAAGCATGTTCATTATCATCAATATAATTCAATATTGTATCAGAAATGTTAACTTCATCAATAAGAGAAGAAAAAGAAATTTTAGGAATTTGAATTGGTAATGAAGAAAGAAAGATCTCACTGTTTGCACATTATATGATGGTACATCTAGAGAACCTTAGAAAATAATTCAAAATATTACTGTTAATCCATTAACAACTTTAGCAATATAGCAACTCACATATATAAATATCTAAAATAAGCCCACATAAATCTTCAGTAATTATATCAATTGCTAAAAAGATAAAGCAGCAAAAGATAGAAAGAAAAATCCCATTAAAATAACTTCAGACAGCAGAAAATACATGGAAGTTTACTTGCCAAGGCTGACTCAGAAAATTTGGAAAACAAATATAAAATACTTTTCCACAAATAAAATCAGATCTATATAACTGGACAATTATCAATTGCTCATGGATAGGCTAATGTAATAAAATGACAATTCTATGTAAATTAAATTACTTATTTTAATGCCATACCAGTCAAACTTCCAAGAAATTTACTTAGGTGACCTTGAAAGAATAGCAACTAAATTAACATAGAGGAACAAAAAAATAGCAGGAAATGACTGTAGTAATCTAAAGTTTGCTAAATTGAAAAAGTTCATCTTTTGGGATAAGGACTCACTCTTTGATAAAAAGTGCTGGGAAAACTGGAAGATAGTATGGCAGAAAGTTGTATTAGACCAATATCTCACATCATATACCAAGATAGGTCAAAATAGGTGCAGGATATAGACATAAAAGAAAAATTTAAGCCAATTAGGTGAAAAAGAAATTGTTTGCCTGTCAGATCTATGGAACAGGATGCAGTTTATGACCAATGAGGAGATAGAGAAAATTATTAATAAAATGAATGGGGGCAGTTAGATGGCACAGTGGATAGAATAGGCCCTGGAGTCAGGAGGACCTGGGTTCAAATCCAGCATCAGACAGTTAATAATTATCAAGCTGTGTGATCTTGGGCAAGTCACTTAACCCCATTCTAAAAAAAAATTAATTGAATGAAAAAATTTGATTACACTAAATTGAAAAGGTTTTGCCCAAATAAAACCATTATAACCAAGATCAAAAACAATGTAGTAAGTTAGGAAACAATTTTTACAACTAGTGTTTCTGACAATGGTCTGATTTCTAAAATATAGAGAGAACTGGGTCAAATATATATATATATACATATATATGTATATGTATATGTATATATATATATACACGTACATATACACACATGCACACACACACACACACACACATATATATATATATATATGTATGTATATATATATATATATATAAAACCAAAAAAAGTCATTCCCCAGTTGATAAATGGCCAAAATGAGTTACAAACACACCTCTCAGATTGGTCAACATGACTAGAAAGCATAATGATCAATGTTGGAGGGGAATCTAGATCACTAATGCCTTGTTGCTGGAGTTGTGAACTGATCCAGACTTTCTGGAGAGCAATTTGCAATTATGCCCAAATGGCAATAAAAATGTGCATACCCTTTGGTACAGCAATATCTCTACTGAGTCTATATCCTGAAGAGATCATGAAAAAACCACATGCACAAAAATAATAAAGGCATCTCAGTTTGTAGTGGTAAAGAATTGGAAATTGAGGGGATTTCCATCAGTTGGGGAATGCCTGAACAAAATGTGGTGTAGGTTCTGTTCTATAAGATATCATGAGGAATGGGATTTCAAAAAAAGCCTGGAAAGACTTGCATGAAAAGATGCTGAATGAGATTAGTAGAACCAGAAGAACATAATACAAACTAACAACATGAGGTGGCGATCAACATAATGGACTTGTTCATCCCCTCAGTGCAATAATCATGAATAATTTTAGGGAATTTAGGATGGAGAATACCATATATCCAGAGAAGTAACTATGGAGTTTAAAAGAAGACTCGAGTTTATTATTTTCAACATGTAAAGATTGCTTTATATGTTATGTATCTATGTTATCTATCTCTAATGCTTTCTTTCTTCCTTTTGGATCTGTTTCTCTTCCATCACCGTATTTTCAGTTTCAAAATATGCTTATCATGGATGCAAATGTAAAGCCTAAATCAGTTTGTCTTCTTTTGGGGGAAGGGGGGAGGGAAGGTAAGGATAGAGAAAAACTGTAAAACTCAAACATTGCAAAATTGGTAGAAACTACCATTATATGTAATTGAAAACAAATAATATATTTAATATGATTAAAATGGATAAAAAAAGAAATTTTTCTTTTTAAACTTCATTCAGTCTCTTAAACATCACTAATGTCCTTCAAATCTCAATTCTAATAATACCTTTATTCATTTATTATTTATTTATTTATTTTAGTGGTTATTTGTTTTCCCACTACATGCAACTATATTTTTTTTACAAATCATTTTTTCAAGGTTTTCAATTATACAGTTTTTCCCTCACCACCCTTCCCTCCCCACTTCATTCATCAAAACAATCTGAAATAAACCCTGTACTTATCACCTTGCTAACCACAAATCATATCGAACATGTTAGAGAAAAGTCATATCCAAAGAGAAGAAAGATAACATTAAAGAGAGAAAAAAAAAGACATAATACATAAGACTACTTTTAAAAATTGAAGATAATAGGCTTTGGTCTTCATTTAAACTCCATTTTACAATACCTTTTAGCAGTGACATTCCCTAACCCAATTACCTCATTTTTGTTTTTCTTAGATTCATTTCATATATACTACTTCTATGCAGATATTCTATCTCCCCTAAAAAATGTAGCTCTCTAGATGGCATACATTATTTCACTTCTGGCTTTATTTCTCCAGTATTTTCCAAAACAATTAGCATTGAATAGGTATTTACTAGATGCTTGTTTATTTAATGACATGTTTTTTCTTCCTAAATATAGATCACAGACTTTTGTAGCAATAAGATAACATATAAAATTAAAGTTAACAATCTCTTTTCACAGATGGGTAAATTGAACCCTGATCAGACTGACAAACTTGCTCAAGATTTCTTGGTTCTGTCTTCAAGTTCAATGGACACTCACTATCTTAGTCTACTCATTTTTTCTACCTTTGATTCATTTCTTTGTTTTTCTTTATACTCTATTCTTATGTATTGAAACAAAGGATTGTTGACAACTACAGATATGTTTCATGAATTCTCACATAGTGAGACTAAAAAATAGTTTGTTGACTGAATTGCCTATGATATATTTATGCTACTTCTCAGATGTGCTATTCATTCTTAAGATCTGTCAGTGACTTTTTTTTGAGTGACAAGTTGCAGGTTGACCCATTTATTCAAAGTAGGAGGACATAAAAAAGTCATCCACAGACAGTAAGCCTTGAGAATCAAGGAAGCTTCAGCTAGGTTGTTGCCATGGGAGAAATTGGAATTAATTCAATATCTCCTCATTGGTGATGGATGCCAAATAAAATTAAACATTTAGTAGAATATTAATCACATACTTAAGCACTAATTGCAGTATATTAACAATTAATGAACCTTTAAGAAACTGGATGCACTATGGCACATAATAAGTGTTAATTGAAAGCTATTTCAGGAACTGAATTTTGCATTTCTTAATTGGACCATGGCAAAATATACACATAATTACTAAAACTATCTGTCCTTACCATCATGTTATATGCTTTAGTTACTAGGGATATATCCAAATTTGCAGCTGCTATCATTAAGGAGCTATCATTATAACTTATCTTCTTTCCTACTATCACCTACTACAGCAAACACACACAACTTACTTCATATTAAAGAGAGTCAATCCTTGTGGCACCAGAATCCCATAATACTGTACTTAAATAATAACAAAGCAAATATATAATAAGTATAAGCCAATATACAATTCATATTTTGGATTGTCAATACAAAAGCAGAGGAGGGAAAGATTCTAAGATATCACATCTCATAGATTTTTTTATACTTTACTAATGCTTTATTTACAACATACTTGTGATATGGGTTGGATTCCTCTTTTATGAATATGAAATCTGAAGCTTTGAGATTTTTAAATCATTTACCCATGATCATAGTGTGTAACATTACAGTGAGGAAGAATGTGAGCACTAAGTACTCTATAAACAGTTCCATTTATATTATGTCATATATTCTACAATAGAATTCTGATCCTCTAAAGGCCCCTCAGGAGATTCTGGAAAAATGTACTCACTTTAGCCTAACCAATATCTTTCCCTTGCAACCTTGATACCACTAAAATAATCCTGGGTTTGAAAGCAAAACTGTGGGGGAAAGTCAGGAAAATAGGAGGGAAAATGTTTCAATAATTTTGGACATAGAAATTCTGCTGTCTCAATTTTAATGAAACCTTAATTTTTGCCAAATAGCTTTTTCAAAGTAAAAATACTGTACACAATATTCTCAATATTATTTTTGACAAATGTAAAATATACTGCAAGAACATTATTACTTCCAACATTTTTGGTTGCTTTAAAAAACTCATTGCTGCCTTGCTTAATGGAAAAGCTTTGATATTTCCTCTTTTTCATTGTGGTTGATTTATCTCTATTTAGCTGATTTAACTCCATGATAATATCATATAAGTCTATTACACTGGCACTGCTGACACCAAAGATAGCCACCAGTCTTGTCATTTTTTCTGTCATTGGGATCCAATGGCTCTAGAGAAGAAAATAATACTGATGACATGAAACATCCCTTCCCTATTTAAATTAAATTAACACAAAATTCAAATAAAGGAAAAAGAAGGCCTTCAGGTTTGCCATCTTCTATGTTATGCTTTATACAGTCATGTTGAGTCAAGAGGAGAAAGCTTAAGAAGTTAAGAGATGTCAAATATTTGACCTGAATTTTGCAAAAGACTACATTATAGATGAAATCTCCCACTCTGACTCCTGATGACATGATTTTTCTTTATCCTTTCTACCATTCATTCACTGGCACTAAAAATGAAAGTTTCTAACTTGAGTCATAAGACTATAATAAGCTGAAAGGAAAGGAACTATACAGAAAAAAATTTTCTAAATATTTTTGACCAATATTCTCCATACTTATTCTTTGGGAAGTTCTATTTCATGAATACTTCTAATATCCATACAATTAGTTCCAATGACCATGAATGCAACTGAAGCAGGCACTTTGAAGAATGCTTAGAGTGCTTGGTTAAAGCATCAGGCACCAAATTCATTCACTACATTTAAAACCATAACCAGTTGTCTTGACTCTGTCTTGCCGCTGGACTGCGATGATTTTGGAAGAGAGAATAAGGGTGACAGCTTCATGCAACTGCTTCACTTAAATCCAATTTTCCATGAATCAAAAGAGATCATCAATAATAATGTTACTATTTTTATCTATCTAAAAGTCCTATGGCAAAAGGCAAATGATAAAGCAGCAAGTGGAAATACAATTAGAGCCAAAGTCACAATTTTGGACAAAAAAGATCAAGTCATAGGGTAGGCTTTTCACGGGATGCAGTAGTGAGATTCAACAGTCACCTGGGTTTCTGAACAGCCTTTTAATGACTTCACTTCTCACCTCCTGGTGTGCGAAAAAAGGCTAGAAAAGATGACCTAAAAAGAATCTACATCCCCAATACTGCTCTGATGACCACAGCATGCAGGGATCTGCCCCTGCCAATGAAACACAAAAACATATTCAAAGATAATTAAACTCACAATCAGTATATAGAATATGTGCACACTCATAGCAACACAATATTCAAGGGACTTAAAAATGAACATCTCTTGTGAGTTAACTCAGCAGTATCACATTCAAATACTAAACCTGAGCAAAACAAATCTGGCCAATTAAAGACAGATTCGCAAAGATGGAGATGGATACATGCTTTTGTTGTTGTTTTTGTTATTATTTTGTTATAGGGGAAAGGGAGAACCAAGAAGTGGGTGTATGTTTTGTCAACAAAACTAATCCAGTCAACAAGGTTGTATGCCCAACAGAAAGAGTAAACAACAGACTCATAACAATGTGATTGTCACTTGCAGGAAAATGTCATGCTAGCATCATCAGTGCTTATGCTACCAGCATGATGAATCCTGATGAGGTAAACAAAAATGATTTTGAAGACCTGAACTCACTTATCTTAAATATGCCAAAAGAGAACAAAATTTCAATTATGGGTGAATTTAATGCTATAACAAATCAAACTACAGACATGATAAGGAGTCCTTAAGAGGAATAGAGTTGGAAGCAGCAATAGCAGCAGCAGTCACTTTCCTACTGAAAATGTGTGCATTTCAAGACCTTGTCATCAGCAACACTGTCTTCCTTTTACCTTAATGGAATAAAACTGCATGGATTCCCTCTGGCAGTAAATATTGACAGCTAATAGACTATGAAATTATATAGAGAAGAATGAAAATGTGAGAGTGTAAAAGTCAATGTGTGTCACAGAGTGCTGGACTGATCATAGACATTCTCTCCAAGCTAGATGTTTCTAATCATCTAACACAATAGCTACAAGACAAAATTACTACCAGAACAATTAACATCAAGAGATTAAAGTACTTTTCTAAGCAGAGACAGTTTTCTGCTAACTTGGAGGGAAAATTGAGACAACACACAGTGAGCAGCAATGGAGCAGAAAAGTAGTGGGAGACTTTTAGTAGTTAATAGAACTTCCTTTACTTATGTAGTCAGAGCACTATTTAACATTGGGACTGATTTGATAAAAATGATACAGAACTTGCTAAATGTAAAATGAGAACTCCACAGGGCTTACCAGCAGGATAGTTCATCCAATAATAAGAAGGCAGCATGTAATTTAGTCAAAAGTACAAGTGATACATTGAGAATTACATAATTCTTGACTCAATAAAAATGTAGATATTCAGTTTTATATTGATAATAGCAATCCAAAGCATTTTATTTTGATATAGATCTAATGCTTATGGAGTCATATTGATTGGATCTGAATATGATCATAGACAGATGGCTGAACACTTCCATAGTGTGCTCAACAGATTGACATCAATCAATCCTGAAGTCTTTGGCTGTTTATCTCAAGTTGAAGTTAATCCTTCCCTAGCTGAATTTCTAAATGAAGAAGAGGCTTTGAATACCAATGGGTGCTTTGTGTGTGTGGCAAGGAATTTGGTGCTGATTCTTTTCCAACTGAGATTTACAGGGTTGAGGTACTTTGTTCATACAAAAGTTGACTGAAATTTTCCAGGTTATATAACATGAAGAGCCAACCCCCTAGGACTTCAAAGATATCTCAAGAATATATGTAAATACAGAAAGAAGAAAGAGATTTTCCTGTAACAGTCACAGTGGTCTTTCTCTCTCTTAGTCACTGGTAGAAAGATTCTTGCTACAGTACTCTTTAATAAGCTGATCATTCATCTAGATTATAATCAACCTTGGAGTAGTGTGGTTTCAGAAGTAGATCAAGAAATATTCAATATGGTGTCTGCTGCCTGATAACTCCAGGAGAAATGCCAGGAGAAGAAAAAAAGGTCTGTATACAACATTTATAGATCTAACAAAGGTTTTTGATATTGTCAGTCATATGGAAAATTGGATTGCCTGAAAAAGTTCATCTGTGTTGTTCTTCAATTTCATGCATTCTAGATTGATGAATAAAAAGGTTCTTATACTTTCCTAGTCACCAGTGGAGTGAAACAAGGCTGTGTCCTTGCTCCCACATTGCTTAGTATGATATTTTTAGTTATGTTGTCAAATGCCTTCAATGAGGAAAGATGTGTATTAAGGAAAAATTTCTGCATCATAAGTTCTTCAGCTTTGAAAGGATACAATTCATGAACAAATTGGAGAGAGTGTTGCCTCATGATTATCTGTTTGAAGGTAATTTTGCACTCAATGCAGCCTCTGAAGCTGATAAGCAACAAAATATGCATTGGGTCTCTGCTACCTATGTTAATTCTGACCTAACAATTAGCAACAAGAAAGCACAAGTGCTCCATCAGCCAGCGCCATGCCATCCATATGTGGAACTGTCAGTTACAGTAAATAGAGAAGTTTAGAATACTGTGGATAAGTTCACTTTCCTTGGCAGCATACAGTACAGGGATGTACACATTAATCGTGCAGCTGATGCACGCATTATCAGATCTAGATCAGTGTGTGATAGGCTCCAAAGGAAAGTGTGGGAAGAGGACACTATGAAATTGATGACCTACAGAGGCCTTGTGCTGAAACCTGCAGTCTACCCATGCTATGTCAGCAAACTGAATTGCTTCCATTTGAATGGTCTTAGGAAGATTCTGAAGATCACCTAACTGGATAAGATACCAAACACTGAGGTCCTTTCTTGAGTTAAAGAACCAAATATCCCAACTCTGCTACAGAGAACACAACTCCAATGAGCGGGATATATTGTTGTGAAAACCAAATCTACATTTTCCAAAAAGACTATTTTTATGGTGAACTAACACTGGGGAAAGTGGTTACAGAGGATCTGAAAAAGAATACAAAGATACTCTCAATATCTCTATTAAGAACTTTGCAATTGATTATGCAAAATGGTTCATACTTTCACAGAACTGTACAATAGGCATGCTATCAGAGAGAGAAAGAGAGAGAGAGAGAGAGAGTGCTGTGCTATATGAGAAAAGATATAGCTTAAACAAAAAATGAGATAGGTAAAGTGTTCAAATGGACTATTTGAGCCCAGTCAGTGACAGAGCTGTCCTAGCTCTTATTGGTCTGTTTAGCCACAGTTGGACACATTGGAAGTTGCTAACAAAGTTATGTCATTTTGGTCCTCTCTGAGAAAGAAGGACAGCAACCAAACAGTAGTAGAAGCAATATCAACAGCAGCAACAGGAATAGCAGTAGGTGGAGCTGGAGGAGAAAGGGTAGGAGGAGGAGAAGGGGGAATAGTAAGTATAGTTGGAATCATAGATGTAGTAGTATTTTAACTGAAAAATAAAACTTATGTTTTATTTTTTAATGGGATATAGTAAAAGAACATCAGTGCTTAATTCAAACTCTAGTCCTAGGAACTCCAAACTCTTCTGAAGATACACTCCATTAATAAAAAAAAATCAAATAAAGAATGTAGAAACAAATAATAAACAAATAAATGGAAAGTGTCCTATGCAGTTAATTTAACATTCATTTATAATCATATGTAATATTTTTATTAATATTTTATGCATTATAAGTATATGTAAAACTTTGATTATAAATAATCAGTAAAAGGTGAATGATATTTATTTCTAGAATCAATTAGAAGTCATTGATATTTATGTAGTAAGGAAATAATGTATTTAGTTTTAAGGAAAATCACTCTCAACTCATGGAGAATGATAGAGTATTAAGGGATGTGAAGAACAACAATTTTGAAACTAATGACATAGTCAAAGAGCTGATTTGCTCTTAAACTAGAGAGGTGACTGTATTAATAGGGAAAAGAAAGATATGAAATGGGAAAGTAAAAATTCAGAAGATTTCATAACATTAAATAGGTGGGTATGAGATGAAAGAAAATGAGTAGTCAAGATGACATAGAGATAGATTTTGTAGAAAATCTGGAAGAGTTGATAGGTAGTGATGTCTACAAAAGTCATAGAAAAATTAGAAGACTGGTGGCTTGGAGGGGAAAAAAGAGTTTAATTATTTCCAAGGCTCAGAGTAAAATATATCCATATATGTAAATCCTATGTAATTCACCTTTTCTTAAATGAAATGAAAGAAGTCAGGACCATTGTTCTTCTCTTCCCTGCAAAACAGTCTAACACCAAGAAGTACTATTTAAGCTACTAACTGATATAGGAGATAGGGAAAGTGGTATAACTTTGTCAGGATAAACTAATTGTTGCATTTAGCTGTTAATGTAGTTTGCAATTTTTCTTAATAAGAGACAACAGAGGAAGGAACAGACTGGAGGACTGTTGAGAAGTGTGTGTCTGTGCGTGTGTGTGTAAATTTACAAAAAAATGGCTCACAATATGTAAATTATTTTTGATATTTATTTGATCACTCAAGTATTTGAATCAAGCTATCCTTTATCTGTTAGAAGTTAGAGAATAGATTAAGATAGACATAAGAGATAGGTGATAACTAACTCATATCTTTTTCCTCATGTCCATGTTATAGAATATTCACAGATTCTTTTCACTCTATCTGAAAACAACTTGATGGTTGGATCCCAGGATTAAAAACTTATGTTTGACTTCAGGGAATGGAGTGAGAATCTATATTTGCACTTTAATATTTAACATTTTCATAATGACAGGGTTAAAGGTGTGTGGGGTCTTGAGACCCTAACCCAAAAATGACTGCTCAGTGTTCTCTCAACAGGGAAAGAAGGATTACAGAAGCTAAAGCAAGGCTATAAAAGGCAAATACCATAAAAACCACAACCAGCATCCCCTTACTCTCTTCTGCTGGCCTTTACAATAATTGGAATACCTTGATGGTCTGAAGAGAAGGGGAGTTTGCTTGAATTGTTTAAGAGAGTCTATCCTTGTTTACACCCTATATGGTTAGGGTGACTTGACCTGAGATCTGCATTCCTTTCCATCTCCTGATTTCTAAGAAATAGAAACTGAGGCTTTTGACTTGAACTACTTAAGCACTATATCCCTGAAAAGTCAGTATTTCTGCTTCTCACAATCCCTCTTCTTATTTGGGGTATCCTCTGCTGACTTTTCATTCATTCTATGCCTTGTTTTGCTTGAACTTTTGTAATAACTCGTCACAATGCTGTTCAATTTCCTCATCCCTGCCTAGACCATCTTGCTGTACAGCAGTCCAACCTTCTTGTTTTAACATCAGCATTCAGACTCATTCCTCAGCCAGATATATTTGAAGGAGGATTTCATGAACTGCACTAGTGACCAGCCATATCATTCATGGTATGCAAATAGGGAGGATTAGCAAGACTCCTAATACTAGGAGTCCATACCACACTAATTGACACCACCATCTCCCTCCAAACCAGGACTACAATGAAGTATTAAATGGAGAGTTCCAAGTCTGGACAGGGACATGCGCTATTTTTCTAATTTCTGTGGTGATCTCCTTTACCAATCTTCCATTGACATCAATTTTCAAGTGACAAGTACATAGGTACAATTTTCCACATACACCCCCTTCCTCAGACAACAGATAATCTAAAACTAATCTGTGTTGTAATGAAATTTCCCTAGTTTGGGTGACTTCATCTGCCAATAAGTCCACTGTCTTTGCTGTTTGATTAGTTATAATTTCCTCTACAGCCTGAAGTCTAATGATCCTATTTAATATGTAAATTGGTATCCTGTATCTCCAGCTTCCATCCTGTGCCCACGTAGCAGGGCTATATTCCTTAATTATCTTTTGTGGGGGCCAGGTATTCCCCCAACCATTAGCATCTCCAGTCATTTTTTTTTAAAGAAAATCTTAGAATTTATTTCTTTTAGGTTTTTTCAAGGCAGATGGGGTTAAGTGGCTTGCCCAAGGCCACACAGCTAGGTAATTATTAAGTGTCTGAGACCCGATTTGAACCCAGGTATTCTTGACTCCAGGGCCAGTGGTTTATCCATTGCGCCACCTAGCCACCCACCTCCAGTCATTGTTAAAGAAGTATCTATAGTCTGTCTTTTCCTATATCTTCATATAGTTGAACACCTAAAGATTTTCCTATTTTATCTGGGAAGAAAATGAACTTAGGTCTAATTAATGCTATATAGCAGATCCATGTCCAATTTAGTGGAAGGTGTTTGCCCACATACCTAATAATGCCCTGTTAGAGCCAGATACTTTTTCTGGAAAATCCTGGTCTACTTATAACCTGTTATAGGGTAATACTGCATATCTTGGTTCCCTGGAGGGTCTTCATTACATCTCATCTGTTCATCATTTTTGTACTGACATTTCCACAGCTGTGGCCCTTCCCATCTCCACCTCTCAATGCAAGGCTCTCCACCTCTATTTTGGGCACTCCAAAAAGTAATAAAGAACCCTTCCCATCTACTGTCATTTACCCATCTCCAACTTTGGAACTGAGTAATCAAGGGACCAGTGTTCTGATTATACTTTTTACACTCTGCTATGGATAGGTCACCTTTCCACCTTCCCACTCCACTGAGTATATATTGGCAGTCATTCTCATCCATTTTGACAGTATGACACCTAATCCAGGTGCCATCATTACACTGTACATGGGTCTTATCCCAACAGCCCTAGTACCTCCCACAATCTGGCAGTAATTGCATATTGTCGACCTTAGTAGAGAAAGACCACCTGCTACTACTTTGTCCCAAGTCAGATCCCTTCCTGGCATGGATTATGCCAGTGGCCATTGGTATTCTTCCTTTTCATTCCAAAATCCAGTCCTGCTATGTACTAAGGACTTCTCACTCAAACAGGTTCAAGGAGAACTGGAACCCATGGCCACGTGCTCAATCCTTGAGGCCCCTCCACAAATCCATCAGTTGGTAACATTGAAGATATTGGCAATAGTTTGAATTAAGTTCTGAAAACTGTTTTCCTCTCCAGGGAAGGTATGTAAAATTGAAATCGGATATAATAATAACCTCAGATTTAAGAGGGACACTCTCAGAACATGATATTTGAAATGCATTTCTACAAAATTGTAGTTTTAACCAGAGCCAGAAAGGTGAAAGGTCCAACCCAAAGGAGTGACACTGTAATTACACCTGGGAATGGGACTCACATGAAAATCCCTTGCACTACATACAATTATTACAGCTAGGAAGCAAAAGAGTGATAACAAAATTATAACAAAGTAGAAAATACTAAGAATCCTCTACTTCTTGGACAAAGGTGTTGGAGAGTCCATCAGTGCTATATTCACTTAAAATGCAGCTTCAGTTTGTTTGTGGGTTCAGATTCCACAGTCCATTCTTTTGGTGGATTCACAGATCTCTTCACTCTGGTGTGGTGGGTACAAACCCATCTCTGGGTCAGCACGGCAGTGTCTGAAGTCAGGAGAACCTGGAATGGTCCTTCTCAGCTTGCAGTCAACTTCTCCTCCTTCCATGTCTGGATCAAAACCCAATTCCCGGGTTCAAATTTGTAGACTGAGAACCCTAAAGAAGGAGTCTGTGCAATAAGTCCTTTTAGTGGAATTTCTTTCAAATGATGGGTCAGAACCTTTATATATTCCCTGACAAACTTATCTGTTATCTAAACTAGGATCCAATTGTTCAGTTGGACCAAGAAAAGGGTGGCCATACAACATCTCATAAGGAGATAATCCAATGTCCTGTCTAGGTTTTGCCCTGATCCTTAACAACACAAGGGGTTTTGTTTCGTCAAAGGTAATTGTGTCTCAAGAGACAACATTATTAACTGTCGTGTAATTTCCTGATTCATTCTTTCCAGTTTGCCAGAGGATGGCAGATGCCAGGGAGTATGCAACAAACAGGAAATTTCCAAGGCTTGAGTTAGGGACTAAAGAATCTTAGAGGTACAATGTGTTCCTTGATCTGAATGAATCTGGTCTACCATACCATAACAGGGAACCACTTGTTTTAGCAGAATTTTGTTGACTATGGTGGCAGTTGCCTGAGAGAGAGGAAAAGCTTCCACCCAAGAGGTCAAATGTTCTACTATGACTAACAAATATTTGAAGCAGAGGCCACCCCCCTATTGGCATTCAGCACTGGGCAGCTCTATTTGTCCTTTGACAAATGAAACACCCATCGACAAATTGCCTGGCTATTGTATGGAGTCCAGGAGATATGTACTTGGTTAAGACTGTATCACATAGATTCTGGACTCCCCAATGACTGCCCTGATGTAAAGTATACAAGATTTGCCTCATACTTAACCTTATTCAGCACTTCCCATCCATCAGGAAAATGTCCCTCATCGAACTCCTTAGCCCCCAAGTCCGACATTTTCTGCTTTTCCTTATTGGTAAAGGATGGTGGAATGGTGTATGAAGGAAACTTTGGTATTTGTAATAACATACCTTTTGGTCTTTCAAGCTTTCCTTCCCCAGCTGCTTGAACCATCTCATCGATTACCCCTAGCTTCAAATGAGTTTCCTGATTGATGTCATTTTACATGTAATACTGAAATAACAGGGGGTTTAAGCAAATTACTTAAAACTTCTCTTATTAGTGCATCATGGGTCAAATCTTTACCTTTACTATTCATCATTCCTCTTTCCTACCATATTTTTCCAAATATATGTAATACTCCCCAAGCATATTTGGAATCATTGTAGATAGTCCATGCCTTGATTTCCAATCCTTTTAATGCCTGTTTGAGGGCATATAGTTCACAAGTCTGAGCAGACCATACTTTCAGAAGATCCCCACTTGAACAACTGTATTTTTATTCCCATCTATTATAGCATATCCATTCATCCTTTTCCCTTCTACCACCCTCGAGGATCCATCCACAAACCAATCTTCCCCACTTGCAATAGGTAATTCTTCTAAGTCCTCCCTCACATTAGCCTGAAAATTCACAACTTACAAACAACTGTGTTCTAATTTCTAAGATCCTCAGGGAAAGCGGACAGAAATTCGGCTGGATTCTGGTTATGATCCTGAGTTAGTAGTAAATCATCCCTTTCTAAAATAATTGTTTCATATTTTAATATTTGAGAGTGCATCAATCACCTGCCAGCTTTTTGGTTCAAAATTGTCCTCACTTGATGAGGAACACTCACAAAAAGGTCTCCTCCAAAGGTAATTTTCCTACTTTCCTCAACCAGGAGTGCAGTGGCTGCCACAGCCTGGATACAGGCTGTCCAACCTTGCACTACTGGATCCAATAATTTTGATAAAAGTCCACTAGGTATCACTCCCCTCCTCTTATTTGTGCTAGTACCCCCAGAGCCACCCCTTTTCCTGAATTTACAAATAAGTGAAATTGTTTCTCATGGGAGGGAAGCAACAAAACTGGGGAGGATGCCAAAATACTTCTTAATTGACTAAAACTCTCTTCACTTTTTGAACCCCATATTATCTTATCTTCTCTTTCTTCTGACAGATGTTCATATATTGGGATTGTCAGGGATGCATAGGAGTTAATCCAGCTCCTACAATACCCCACCAATCCTAAAAATTTTCTAAAAGTCCATTTATTTTCAGACCTAGGAGTGAGTATTATCCCTTCAACCCTGGAGGGATCTATTCTCTTTATTCCTTCACTTATAAGATGTCCTAAATATTTTACTGCCCTTTCAGCAAATTTTAACTTTTCCTGAGATACCCTAAGTGCCTTATGCCCCAAATAATTAATACATCAACAGTAGCCTGACCTACTTTTTCTCTTTTATTACCCAATCAACAAAGGATCATCTACATACTGGATGATAGTGATACCTTTGGGTTTGGAGAATCTTTCCATAAATTCTTCTAGCACTTGCCCAAACAAAGTTGGTGACTCTGTATACCGCTGTGGGAGTACACACAATATACAATGTTGTTTTCTACCAGTATCTGGGTCTTCCCACTTGAATGCAAAAAATGTTTCTGCTTCCTTCATCTAAGGGACAGCTCCAAATGGCATCATACAGATCAATTACACTGAACCAAGAACCATCACCTAGTATCCGTCCCATGATAGTATAGGGGTGGGGAACTATTGGATGGGAGGGCAGAACTATTTTGTTATTTTCTCTCAGGTCCTGGACCATGTGATAATTCCCCCTTTTTCCTTACAGGGAGGATCAGATGGTTAAACAGTGATATACAGCGCTCTATCAATTTTGTTTCCAAGAGTATTTTAATCACCGGTTTCAGTCCCCTTCTTCCCTCTAAAGAAATAGGATATTGTCAGACCTGTACCACAGTGCCTGGTTCCTTCAACTGAATTTTAATAGAAAGGATGTCAACTTTTCCAGGATTGGCAGGACTGGCCCAAACCTGTATGTGTGTGTTTATCTTTTTCTCTTCTTGTTGTCATTTTAAAGATTTTGATGGGGATCATTGAAGATCCCTGTGGGACTAATTCATTTGATAATTTTATTATCTTATCTCTTCCTAACAAATTTGTCCCCACCTCAGTGCACTATAAAAGCTGTCCTAGGGATTTTTTTATTTTTGTATTCTAGTTCTATGATTTTAGTCATAGGGACAGAGAAATTTTCTCCCTTTATTCCTAATATTATTATTCCTTCTGATGAAGGTAATTTGGTAACAGGAATTCTGGTTTCTCCAGTATCAATCAAAAAGGTCATAGCCTCTCTCATCTGCCCCACTCTTAAGTCTTTCAAGGGCTTGGGCTGGAATTCTATTACAAGCCCCTGACACCCCTAGGCCTCCAATTCCATGAGAGTACACACCTGCTGTCTTCTTTCTGTCTTGGGTAGTGCATAGAAATATGACCCACCTTCCCACAAGTCCAACAGTTAAGAGGTCCTTAGCCCCTACTCTTGTGTTCCCAAACCCCTCAGTCTTTCCCTTCTGGGTGCTCTGATAGGGTTTGTCCTGGGATCATCTGGCAGACCCATTAGACTCTCCCTCTCTCATGGCTTGCAGGAAAATGCTAGTTATCTGTTTCTGTTGTTCATCATCTCTTCTAATAAAAACTTTAGTAGCTTCCTTCAAGATTGTCCCAATGGGCTCCTCATTCCATAAATCTATCTTCTGTAACTTTCTGGCTATGTTGGGTTAGGCATTGGTCACAAAATGAATTTTCAGTGTATTTGCCCTTTCTGGACTATAGAGATCTATCCCTGAACATTTCTGCATCCCCACCTTTAGTCTCTCTAAAAATGCTGGCAGGGACTTATCTTTAGTTTGCTTAATGTCAAAGGCTTTCTTTAAATTTTGTGTCTTTGGGATCACATTTTTAATCCCAATTATTTTAACTCTTTTAAATAATGCATATGGGCTTGATGTAGTGGATTGTTGTTGTCCCAGTGGGGGTCCGATATAGTAAATTTGTCTTCCCCAGGGGCTGTCCCTCCCACTCCTAATCCTTGGGGATAGTGACTGTCGGTCCCATTCTAACATGGCAGCTGCCCTGATCATGTTTCTTTCTTCCAAAGTGAATAACATATTCATAATATGCATGAGCTCTCCCCAGGTATATAAACTAGGCCCTAAAAAGTGATCTACCTGCTCATCCAGTACCACGGGGTGTTCCATTAAGGATTTTAATTGTTTTTTAAAACTCCTCACTTCTTCCCCTGTCATAGGAGCATTCACAAACCAAAGTACTCCCTGCCCAAGAGGAACTTCCCTAAGGGGTATAACTTGGCCCCAGGAGAGTCTAAATCAGGAAAGAGATAGTTCTCTAAGTCTTTCTTTAGCTGTTTCAATTCTCTACTTGAATGATGGTGTTCACTTTTAGGGGAAAGATCTCCGATGTCTATCGGAGGGGTTTTTTTTTACTTTAGAAGGGTTAGAAAAAGAAGGAGGAGTTGATGTCTCAACTAAAACTGGTGCTGATGCACCTGATAGTGAAGATGCATAGGGGGTTGGGAGAGCGAGGAAGGAGTTCCACAGGTGAGGTGGCATCTCTCTTTCATCCTTTTTTTCTTCCTGTGATTTACTTATGAATAACAGGATATCTGGGAGCCAGAGAGCTGAGTCATAGAGACTCCTCAGGGTTCAGCGGGTCGCTGTTATTCACAAATAAATTTAACCTTTGACATACCCAATCCTCAGTGGAGTCATATTAAGGCCAAATTACTCCAGCACCCACATTTTTATCCCCCTATATAAAATAATAATACTTAATCATCTTTTTATCTTATCCTTGCCCCAATACTTTGGCAATTGGTCCAAATCTTGCAGCCAGCTGCCAAATGGACTGCTCTTGGGTATTTCCTGGTCTTTTGCTGCAGCTTTCCCTTTAGATTGTTCCTTCCCCATAATTTAGCATGAGTTCTGCCACCTCTGAGTCCATGACTCAACGAATCGTCCTAGTCTCCCTACTAGGATCACAATGGGAGTTGCCCATCCACCAGTAGTCACACTAGAGTGCTCGGCGTTCTGATGAGTCAGCTTCCCCTTTCACTCACCAGATTGCTTACCTCTGAGTTATACACTTATAAGTTGCCTGACTGCAATTTCTTCACTTGAGAAATATATGTTCATATCCCTTGATTGTTTATCAATTGGAGAATGAATTCTATTCTTATAGTAATGATTCAATTTGCTATCTATTTTAGAAATAATGGGCCCTTTATCAGAAACACTAGTTGTAAAAAATTGTTTCCCAATTTCCTGCTTTCCTTTTAATATTGATGACATTGGGCTTTTTTTGTGCAAAAAACTTCTTAAATCAATTGTAATAAAAATTGTCCATTTCATATTTTATAATGTTATCTAACTCTTCTTTGTTCATGAACTGTGCCCATTTTCATAGATTTGACAAGAAATTATTCTTTATTCTTTTAACTGGCTTATGGTATCACCTTAAATGTCTTAATCCTTTAATCTTATCTTGGTATGAGATGTGGTGTTTGCCTCATTTCTGCCATACTACTTTCTAGTTTTCCCAGTTGTTTTTTTTTTTTTTTTGTTACAGAGTTCTTATGCCAAAAACTGGGAGTTTTGAGTTTATCAAGCAATAGATTGCTATCAACATTTACTATTGTTGCATTTGTGTCTAATTTATTCCACTTCTTCATCACTCTATTTCTTAGTCAGTAAGAAACAGTTTGAATGACTGTTGCTTTTTAATATAATTTTATATCTGGTACTGCTAGACCACTTTCCTTTGCAATTTTTTATTAATTTCCTTGATATTCTATATGTATTGTTCCACTATTTTATCTAGCTAAATAAAGTAATTTCTTGGTAGTTTGATCATTATATCACTGAACAAGTAATTTAATTTCAATAAAATTTAAATTTTATTATATTAACTCCACCTACCCATGAGCAATTTACATTTGCTCAATTATTTATTTCTGACTTTCTGCCCTAATAAATGAAAAAGTTTTCATGAATTATCAGAATCATCTTCCTATGCAAGACTGCAAACAGTTCAAAAATATTAAGTCCCTTATAATTTTTCATTTTTACCTCTTTATGCTGCACTTGTGTCACATAATTAAAGATAAAATTTTCTTTTCAGCTCTGCACTTTGAATTAGGAAAGTTTCAGAATGCTCTGTTTCATTGAAAATCCATTTTCTCCCCAAAAGACTATGCTTACTTTTTTTCTGGATACTTGATTCTTGATTATTATCAAAGTTTCTTTGCCATCTGATATATCATTTTCAAGTCTTACTGTCCTTTAAATTTACAAGCTGCTAAATCTTGTGTGATCCTGACTGTTACTGCACAATATTTGAATTGTGCAAGACATTGAATTTGTGATATTTTCTTTTTGATCTGGGATCTCTGAAAATTGACTATAATATTTCTAAAAGCTTTTATTTTGAGATCTATTTCAGAATATGATGGGTAGATTCTTTCATTTTCTATTTTACCCTCTGGTATAAGAAGGACAGTGTTCATCAATAACTTCTTAAAATATGATGTCTAGGTAAACCAATAATTTTTAAATTATCTATCCTGGCTCTATTTTCCAGGTCAATTTTCTTTCTACTGAGTTATTTCACATTTTTCCTAGTTTTTCTTTTTTTTGGGGTGGGGTTGTTTTATTGTTTCTGAATGTCAAAACATCCAGAAACAAAATTTCACTTTGCTCAATTCTATATTCCACAGAAATATTTTCTTCATTGTGATCTTGTATCTCCTTTTCCATTTAGACAATTCTGCATTTTAAGCTCTTCTCCTGATTGTTTTTTTTTATCTTTTTCCATTTGGCCTTGTCTGGTTTTTAATATATTGTTTTCCTCAGCATTTTGTGTACGTTTGTCATCAAGCTGCTGAAATTTTTGTCATGATTTTCCCATTTTTTCTCAATTTTTCCTCTACCTCCCTATCTTGATTTTCAAAATTCTTTTTGACTTTTTCCAAGTCTTGAAATCAATTAATATATTTTCTTTATTCCTTTGAATATTGCAGATTTGTCACTGTTATCTTCTTCTAAGTGTAGGTTTTGATGGTCCCTAACACTACAGAAACTTTTTAGGACCAGATTTGCTTTCACTTTTATTTGCCCATTTCCCTTGTCTATGACTTGTTTTTACCTCTTTGTTAAGGTGGGGATATGCCTCCAGGTTGGAGGATGTGCACAGTCTCAAGTTTTGAGATTTTATTTAGCTGTTTTTAGAGCCACTTATTGATATCTGCAAGTTTTCAGTTCTTCCAAGGTGATGTGATCTATGGATGATCACACTCAATCCTTTCTGTCATGGAAAAGTGAGAAAGGCTCCCTTCTCCCTTGTGGATGCAAGCTCTGTTGAGCTAATTAGACTTTTCCTGCTGAAATTCCAAGACTTTCTTGGCAGTCTCTGAGCTAAGATGTCTGGAAACCATAAATTCTTCTACTGACCCAGTCACATCTACACTGCCTTTTTGAATCCAAACCCCATTGAAATTGCATTGTCAGAAAATCACATTTTTGAGTACATAGATAAGATGGATAACAAACAGATTATGGGAATAAGGGTGGTAAATGACCTCAAAGTGTAACCATAAGTGAATTAGTTCAATAAAAAATGTAGGAGAAAAAATTTAGCTGGAAGAAAAGATGAATTTTAGGGAAAAATGAATGAATATGAAAATTAGGGATCATATTTAAATTTTCATGCCTGGACCTGGAGGATAGAATGAGGAAAAATCAGTGGGCAATGCAAAGAAGAAATTTAGAAGTGTTATAATGAAGAACTTTGTAATAGGTAGAGATAAGTGAAAGCAAAATAATTTATAGATGTATATTAACAATGGATCTTTAAAAATTCAAGATTCCAAAAACTGCTAAATTACATAAAATATCAGAAACTTGAATGATGATAAGTTGTTGCTTTAAAAACAAAAATCTTTGACTTAAAACTTAGTTTTCCCATTTTGTACTTCTTTAATATTGGGCAGCTGAACTTCATCTGGCTACTTATCTATAAAATGAAATCATTTACATTTACAATTTATATTAATATGACCATAGATTTGTACTAATTACAGCCAATTAACCCTGTTAGCCTTGCAAAAAAAACTAAAAAAAAAGAATTAACATGGAATATCTTGAAATTAATCTTACAATAGTTCTTATCCCTAAACTTCATATAAGAAAACAACTATTATCTGCAATTGCAGTGATCTACAAGCAAGACTAGTTATGTTAATGGAGTAGTTTATTTCCCAATCTCACCTATAAAATATTGAAGACTTTTTAAAACAGTACTATTCTTACTAACACTTAATGGAAAATATTACTATAATCTAAGGAATTTCAAATTAATAATGTAAACATTTTCATTCAATTAATTTACTTATTTTGAACAAATTTGCCGAAGATTTTTAAGCTATATGATCGCATACTCTTTCCACTAATAGTCTCCTACTCATCAGAATGTGAGATTTGCTGAAGCTTTAATGGACTAACAACTCAATTGTGCAAATCATGTTTAACAAATTCTTTGATCATCTTGACAGGTTTTTGCTCTCAAAAAAAATTGGGAAGGCAAAGGTAATGGCAGTGTTTACTGAAGTAACAACTATCAGAGAGGTTAAAAATTAGACTTTAAATATCTTCTATTAAAACATTCTGTCCATCATAGTATGCAGATTCCATCTAGCCATTATTGAGCTTATGAGCCATGATCACACCACAATACCAAATTTATTTTTGTTTATATCTTTTTTTGGTTATAAAAAGGCAATAAAATAAAATTTTACACTAAATTCCATGATCTGTGGCAGTCTCTGCTTTTGACTAAGACAGCAGAAGAAAATTGTGGTGAGTAGATATTTGACAGAAGGTTTAAGGAATTAACTTTAAGAAAGGTAATTGTTTAAGACAAATAATTTGGGGAGACTTTATATAGAACTACTAGAAAACCAAAGGGTTTTAGTTGCAAAATATGCCTCTGCTTTTTTTTTTTAACCCAGTTGCCAAAATGTTTTATGGAAAATGACTGTCCAAATCGATAGAAACCAAGAGAATTACATTATAATTTTTTAAAAAATGAGCCATAATTGATTTCACTGACAACTCCACTTAGTTGGAGCCAGAATTTTACTGTTCATTTTTCAGGGTCATTAAAATGACTTTGACACTAGGACTCAAAATATGAGCTAATCGTTTTCAATAATAAATATTTTTTTGCTACCATGTTATAGAGGAGGAAGTAGAAATCCTAGGATGTAATCACAGAACCTAGATTCAAAAGCAATCCTCATTAATCCATCAGTACAGTTCTCTTCCTTCTTAGTTATATTATAGCTTTGATTTGTTTAGAATGCCTACAAGCCATTGTGAATAGAAACGGAAGTACTTTTGACCTGAAATCATAAGAACTAGGTTTGCATTGTTGCTCTGACAGGAATATTAGTCATGCAAATAGTGATAAATCACTTAATCTCTATATACCCAGTTTCTTTCTTTTTCTTTTTTCAGGATTTGTGGAAGGCAAATGGGGTTAAGTGGCTTCCTCAAGGCCACACAGCTAGGTCATTTCTTTTTCGTAAAACATGTATAACAGTACAATAATATTGGCACTTTCTACAAAATCACTTATGTGTTGTAGAATAAGAGTTTTGCAAAATTAAATGTTTCTGATCAATTGGCACAGATAAGGTGATTATTCAAACCTCATCTTCTCCCATAAGATTTCCCAAACTCCAGTTATTTTTAAACTTCTTATGCATAATAGAGAATTATTACTCAAATCCTGAACAATAGCTATGCACACTGAAATACTGAGCAAGTTTCTGGAAAATATAGTTCATATATGTATGTGAAAGAGTTGGATTTTTCTACAAGAGCTTTATTTGAAATTGAAATCAAAACAAGTTGGGGCCATCAAATAGATTGACTTTTGTTGCCTCCTCAGCATTATTATAACATCTAGAACATGGTAACTGTTTACGAAATTCTTGTAGACTGACTTACAGAAATGGAGTTTTGACAGATTGTAAAGAGAAAAAAAATGAAGGCAATTGATATTGTTGTAAAGCACAAAATAATTGTATCAAAATTATGAAAATATGTATTAGACTGTTTATTGATTGGATTATTTGTAACTATCTCCTAGAATATTATTTTTATCAAAGTAAACTATTTCTTTTGTATTCCCACATGTAGAATAAATTAAGTCACATTGTTCATTCAACCATTAGAGTCACTCTCCAGTTTGGGTAGAACTGGCAAGCTACTGTAATTATTGTGTGATTTTTCATGTGCCTGAATGTAGTTCATAATGCTTCTGGTTACTATTTATAACCCCAGGATCTCCTGTGTTTGGACATTTTTAAATTATTCAATAAGTAATCAGTGAATGAGAATGAGATTTCAGTTCTTTAAATCAAAAAAGGACTGATACTCAGTAAGTCACCTAAAAGCTATTGCAATCAGGATCATAATAACTTTCTGGTTGCAAATACTTTCTCCACAAGTACAAAATAATAGATCTTATTCATTTTTGTCAACTTCCTTCCTGGGTTAAAAGTCAAGATGGCAAAGGATTTGAACATTTCTGTTGAACTCTCCCAACCCAATCCTGGAAAAATCTTTTTAAAAAATGTCTCAAATTGGATTTCCAGAGCAGAGTCAAAATGGTGCAAGAAGCTACCAATATCCCATTGCTTTTCAAGAAAAAAAAGCTTTGAATGAGGACTCTAAACAGATGATAAAATGAAAGAACACAACAAACAAAAAAAAACAGTGAAACAACTTGTTCAGTAGAATATCTTGTAGGAACGTCAGGTCTTTGTGGTAAAAGGGGAATATAGATCAATGTAGGTGGGACAGCTGGGAAGTCAGGTGGAGACTTTCAACCATAGATCAGATCGTGTCCCAGGCAACAGATTAGCAGTGAGAGTTACAACCCCAGCTCAGAGAGTATTGTCTTGAGTCCTGGAATATTGGTGTAACATTGAGCTAGGTTACCCTAACTCAAAGAGGAAACTGAAAAGATGGGAAAGACAGAGACCAATGCCCAGGAAAAACAAACAAACAAAAACCTTGAATCTATACACCCTCCAGCATAGGATCAGTGCACAGCTATCAAAATGAACAAAACTACAACAACAAAGAACCTGCTAATCATTAAAAGATAGTATTTTGATAGGTGTGATAAAAATGACATCTCAGAAGAGAAAAACCAGTGATAAAATATCTACATGTGAAGCCTCAAGAATTGGTCCAAAAGTCCAAATTAACCTCTTGGAAGAACCTGGAAAGGATTTTAAAAACTAAACAAGAGAGAAAGAAGAAAAACAGAGAAAAGAATTGGGAGTCATACAAGAAAATTATGAAAAAAATAACTGAAAAAATAATGACTTTAAACTTGAGCAACTGTATTTCCAATATGATGAGGGGTGAGGTAAGGGTGCCCACTATCACCATTATTATTGAATACAGTATTAGAAATAATAGCTTTAGTAATAAAAGAAGAATTTAAAGGAATTAGAATTGGCAATGAGGAAGGAAAACATTCAGTCTTTGCAAAAGATATGATAGTATACTTAGAGTACCCTAGAAAATAATCTAAAAAGTTTTAAAACAGTTAACATATTCAGCAAAATAGCTAGATATAAAATAAACCCAAATATATCAGAATTACTAAATATTGAAAACAAAGTCCAAAGACAAGACATGGAGAAAATTCATTTAATATTACAGAAGACAACATAAAATATTTGTAAATCTACTTATCAAGACAAACCCAGAAACTTTATGAAGATAATTACAAACAATTTTCATACAGATAACATCAGATATAAGCAATAACCATCAATAAACATCAATTGTCCATGGTTAGGTCAAGCTAACACAATAAAAAGTGACAGTTTTACTCAAATTAAATTACTTATTCAGTACCATACCAATTAAACTACAAATAGCTACTTTACTGAGGTAGAGAAAGTAGTAACAACCAAAAGTCCAGAATATCAAGGGAACTGATGAAAAACATGTAAAGGAAGGTGGTCTACTTGTATCATATCTAAAATGATACTATAAAGTGACTGTCACTGGTACTGTTTAAGAACTAGAGTAATAGGCTAGTGCATTAGGATAGGTACAAACAAAAGTAAATGAAGATAGTAACTATTGTTTGACAAACCCAAAGACTTCTGGAATAAAAAACTCACTATTCAAAAAAATTTTTGTTGAAAACTGGTACATACTATGGCAAAACTAGGTATGGACACACATTTCACACCTTATATTAAAAATAAGTTCAAAATGGATACAGGACTTAGATATAAATGGTAATATTATAGACCAATTAACAAATCAAGTAAGACACTATCTGTCAGATTTGTGGAAAGGGGAGAAATTTATTAACACACAATAGAGTTTATTATAAATTTCAAAATGAATAATTTTGATTGTATTAAGTTAAAAATTTTTGAACAATAAAACTAAAGCTACCAAAAGTAGAAGGAAAACAAAAAAAACCAAGAAAGAATTTTCACAGTAGTTCTGATGAAGACCTTATTTATAAAATAAAATATATAAAGAATTGAATCACATTAAAAGATTAAATGTCTTTCCCCCATTGAACAATCATCAAAGGATAGTAACAGGTAATTTTCAAACAGAGAATTGTTATATATATATGTATGTATGTATATATATATATCCTTATAAATGCTCTAAATCAATATTGATTTGAGAAATGTAAATTTAAGCAACTAGGGGATACCATGTCACACCTATCAGTCTAAGATGAAAAAATGGAAAATCATCAATGTGGGAGAGTTTGTGGGTCAATTGGGATATTAATGCACTATTGGTGAAATTGTGAACTAAGAATACATTCATTCTGGAGAGCAATATGGAATTATATACCCAAAGAGCATAGGGTCGATGAAAATTATGCATCTTACAAATATGCATGTGAATGAATTTTCAAAAAAATGTCTTTCATAACAAGTAAATAGAAACATAGATTAAAAGAAATTGATCATCCAGAAAATAAAACTGACCAACTGGGAAAGGAAAATAGCTCATCTAAATGTAAAATTAATCAACAGAAAAAGGAAATTTAAAAATCTAACTAAAGAAAATAAATAGCTGAAAAGGAAGTGAATAAATAGAAATGAATGACTATATAAAATACCAAGATTATATCAAACAAAAGCACAAGGTTGAAAACATTTGAAGAAAAATTTAAGTACCTTAGAAAAATGACCAAATTACAAAAACAGATCCAGTAGAGACAGTTTGTATATTATTGGTCTACCTGAAAGTTATGATTAGAAAAGGAACCTGGATAATATGTTGCAGGAAATTATCACAGAAAACTGTCCTGATATCCTAGGACAAAAAGATAAAATAGTCTGTTAAAGATTCCATTGATCACCTGCAGAAAGAGATCCCATGATTAAAAACTCCATGGGAAATTTTAGTCAAATTTCAGAATTTCCAGCTAAAGGAGAAAAAATAGTGCAAGATGACAAAAAGAAACAATTTAAATATCAGGAAACCACAGTCAGGATTATGAAATACTTATCAACATCAACATTAAAGAATTGTGGTGCCCAGAATATAACATTCCAGAAGGCAAAAGAGCTTGGAATTCCAGCCAATTGTTTCAGAGTAAAAGATGAATTTTCCAAGAAATAGTGGACTTTCAAACTTACCTGAAAAAGAAAAGACAAGAAATGAAAGGAATGTTTGATATTCAAATACAAGACTCAAGAGATATGTAAAAAAAGGTAAATTTAAAAGGGAAAAATGTTATTCAATAAAATTAAATTGTCTACATCTCTACACAGGAAGACAAAATTTCTAACTCGTGAGAATTGAATTTATCTTTGTACAGTTGAAAGGAACATACTTAGATGGAGGGTGTGGGCATAAATTGACAGTGATGTGATCAAACTCATAGCTCTTGATTTCTATTGATATTTGGAAGAAAGGTACTTGAAAATGTGGTATGGGTATAATATGATTATGATATAAGGAGGCTTTTGGATCTTGAGAACAGTACTTCTATCAGTAAAGTTGAATGGGAGCATACATTGATAGAGAGAATGGATAGAAGAGAGGTGTAAAATTATTAGAGCATAGGAAAGGAAAAAGTATTATGTTGGGATAAGAAAATTTAAACATTAGATGATAAATAATACTACATCAAAAGACAAAAGGACCTAATATAGGAGAGGGAAAGAAGGGAAATGTGAGCCCTGAGAAATATGATTCAAGGAGAGAATAACTTACATTCCCAACAGGCATCAGAAATCTATCTTAAACTAGAGGGAAGCAAGGGAGGGAAAGGGAAAGAAAAGGGGAAAAGGAGATGACAAAAGAGAGGAGGAAAGTAAAAGTTAAAGCTAAAATGTAAAAGAGGAACAAAAAGGACGGTGAGCTGAGAAAAGGGAGCACAAATTGAGGGAGGCAGCAGTCAAAAGCAAAACACTGCTGAGAAGAAATAAGGGCAGAGCAGATAGAAAAGTTTCAACAGAGGAAAGATTGGATAAAAGAAAACACAAAGTGAGTAATCATAATTGTGAATGTGAATGAGCTGAACTCTTCTATAAATAGAATTGGATAAGCACAGTGCATTAAATACCCAAATCCTACAATATACAAGAAATATATTTGAAGCAAAACACTGAACAAAGGGGAAGGGAAAAGGCCATAGCAGAATAAATTATTTCAGCTGAAGAAAATAAAAACAGGAACATAAGCTCTAGTTATGACTACAAAATCTTAAACTAGTCATCCCTCTCATCCAGTTCCTCTGAGATGAGCAGAGCCTGAATATAATAAACACTATAAAGTTAAGAAAGTTTGAAGAAAAATGAGCAAACAACACTAAAAACTGATCATAAAAACTTTTTTTTGAGGAGGTAGGGAAATCCAGGATACAAACTCAAAAGAAGGCAATGATTTAAAACTATCTGTAAGCAAAGCTTCAAAGAACATTATAGACTAGACACAAAATCAGTAAGAATTCTTAAAGGAGATAGAATTTTTAAAGGAAATAGAAAGAATCAAATAAGAGAAGTAGAGAAAAATTGAGAAAAGATAGAAGAGCAATTTAAGAAAATTGTGAAATTTAATAAAGAGCTTAGTAAACAGGTCACTAAAGAAAGTAACTTATTAAAAATTAGAATTGCTTGCGTTAAAGTTGACTTCATGAGATAAGAATTAATAAAATAAAGTCAACATAATAAAACATTGAAATAAAATCTTAACTATTTCATTGTGAAAAATATCTGACCTGAAATATAGATCAAGGAGAAATAACTTAAGAATAATAGGATTAGGGGATAGCTAGGTGGCACAGTGGATAGAGCACTGGCACTGGAGTCAGGAAGTCCTGAGTTCAAATTTGGCCTCAGAAGCAGAAATTGTCTAGCTGCGTGACCTTGGGCAAGTATATTGGGCCATAATATGTTGCCTTAAGCCCACATCCTTAAATAAATAAAATTTTACAAAAATAATAATGGGATTAACTGGGATCCATAATAAAAAAATGGACATTTGAGATCATATATCAAGAATTTTAAAGGAGAACTATCTAGAGGTTATAGAAAATGAAACCAAAGCAGAAACTGAAAGAATTGCTCTTTTAGAAAAGGATCCCAAAGTATAACCTCTCATGAATAGCATGTCAAATTTCAGTGTCCCTAGGTCAATAAAAAATTATTTCAAGCAACCAGAAAGAAAAAATAAATTGAAATGTCATAGTGAGAATCACACAAGATTTAGCATAAACCAATTTTAAGTAGTAGAATATTACATATTATGATGTTCAAGAAGGGAAAGAGGTTGTTATTACAAAGAACAACCTAAGAGCCTAAATAGGGGACAGATAGGTAGAGATAAGATAGCAGAGTAGAGGGAGGGCACTCCTGCAAGCTCTCCCCCAAACCATTCCAAATACTTTTAAATTATGATTCTAATAAAATTCTAGACTAGCAGAACGCACAAAAGACTGTGTGAAGCAATTTTCCAGTCCAAGAATACGTGGAAGACCCTCAGGAAAAGTCTGTTACACCAGGATAAGGAAGGACCTGCAGTGCAACCCTGGTTATGCTGAAGGGAACCAGCTACAGCTATCCAGGAACAGCCTGTGGGGTACCTAGGACTGTGGTAAGGATAGCAGTTTCCAGGTGTCTCAATCCAGAGATTGTCAAAGACAACATATAATGTCAGCAGGAAATCTCTCCATACCACAGTGAGAGCAGAGCCCAGTCCAGCACAGGCCTGAGGGCACACCTGACCCCAAGGGATCATGAACTAACTTGGGGAGCCTCCTGGTAAGGAGCTACCAAACAACTATTTCCAGAGTACTCAGCCCACAAACAGTAAGAAGGTCAGGGGATATTTAAAGGTCTCTTTGCTATTTCTGAGGTAGGACTATGTTGCTTTGGGCATACCCAATACATATTACAGTCTGGGGCTTCAGTCTGCAGTGGAGCAGAGATTCCAGGACAGAAAGAAGTGTTTGTGGTTATCTACAGACCATACCAGCGGCTGGGAAAGCAGTCAGAGTCTCTCATAAGACTCTGGAGTAATTGAGAACTTGTAGATCCCTCAGGGGTGTCCCTCAAAACAGTTGCAAAACCCTCAAAAACCTGGAGCAGTGCATCCTTCTCCCTGGAAGCAGAACCACATCTACACAATGAAGTAAAATCAAGTTATAGGCTGGAGAAATGAATAAACAACAGAAGAAAAAAAATCCTACCATAGACAATTACCTTAGGCCTATGGAAGATCAAAATACACAATCAGAAGATAACAAAATCAAATCTTCTTTATCCAAAGTCTCCAAGAAAAAAATGAAATTGGTCTTAGGCTAGAACGAGCTTTAAAAGATTTTTGAAAATCAAAAGGTAGGTAGCGGAACAATTGGGCAGAGAAATGAGAGAATGCAGGAAAATCATGAAAACCAAGTCAGCAGGAAGGGTGGTGCCAAGATGACAGCACACAGGTAGGAATAACTGGAAACTCATTCTCCAAAATCTTCAAAAGTAATGAAATTATTATTCTATCCAAAATCTAAAGGGGCAGAATGCTCAGAAAGACTGAGTGATACAATTTCCCAGTCTAAGATAATTTAGAAGATCTAGGGATAGATCTGTTCCACCAGAACCGGGAGTTGGAAAAAGCTGCAACCCAGCCAAGCAAGTTGCCTGGGTCCCTGCAGAGGTTTAATCATCTGGAACAGCTAGAAGGGATAGTGAGAGAACTCTGTCACACCTGAGTGAGTGCATAGAGGAACTTCAGCCTCAGAGCAGCCTTGTGATGAAAACCTGCAACAGGAATCAGCATAGTCACCCAGCATTTCAAGAGCTATCAGTCCTAAGATGGCAATAGGGTCAGGGGAGATTGCAGAAATCTCTCTCCTCTCCCTGGAGCAAGACTCAGCTGTTTGCCCATACGCAGCTACAGGATGCAGTTTGGGTTTCCACATTGCCATAGCTGTGCAGGGATCATCCTCACAACTCCAGAGCAGAGGGGACAGCCTGAAGTCTCTCATAAGACCTTAGAGGAATTATGATCCCTGTGGATTGTCCCCAAAAGCCGCCAAGACTTGGAAGTGAGATAAATCAATCATAGGCTGAGGAAATGAGCAAACACCAGAAGAAGAAGAGGAATTGGACCATCAAAAATTATTTTGGTCCCATGGAGAACCACAATATGTACTCAAATGATGAAAAATCAAAGTTTCTATATCCAAAACCTCCAAGAGAAATAGAAAATGGGTTCAGGCTATGGATGACATTAAAATAAAATATTTTGGAAAGCAAGTAAAGGAGGGAGAGGAAAAATTGGGAGGAGAAATGAGAGCAATGCAGATGAATCATGAAAGGCATATTTCACCTTGGTGAAAGAAATACCAAAATATTCTGAAGAAAATAATATGTTAAAAACCAGTTTAGGCAAAATGGAAAAAAAGCAACACAAAATGCAAATGAGGAGAATAATGCCTTAAAAAGCAGAATTGGCCAGTTGGAAAGGGAGATAAAAAAGTTCTCTGAAGAAAATAACTCCTTCAAATGCAGAATAGAACTAAAGGAAGACAATGACTTTGCGTGAAACCATGAAGAAATAAAACTGTACTAAAAAAAAATTAGAAGAAAATGTGAAATATATCATTGGAAAAACAACTGACCTTGAAAACAGATCTAGAAGGGATAATTTAAAGATTGTTGGACTACCTGAAAAGCATTGCCAGAAAAGAGACTAGACTTTATTTTTCAAGAAATAATACAGTAAAATTGCCCTGAGACCCTAGAAGCAGATTTTAAAAATAGAGGGAATTTGCCTATCACCTCCTGAAAACAATCCCAAAAGAAAAACTTCCAGGAATATTATAGCCAAACTTCAGAACCCACATGTCAAAGAGAACATACTAAAACCTGCCAGAAATAAGCACTTCAATTACCATGGCTCTATAGTCAGGATTGCACAGGATCTGGAAGCATCTAGATCGAGGGTTTGTAGGGCTTGAACTATGATATTCTGGGAGGCAACAGATCTTGGTTTACAACAGAGAATCAACTACCCAGCAAAGTTGAACATACTATTTTAGGGGAAAATATAGACTTTCAATGAAACAGGGAACTTTCAGACATTCCTATTGAATTACCCAGAGCTGAACAGAAAGCTTGATTTCCAATTACAGTACTCATGTGAACCATAGATGTGATGAAAAAGAAGACTAATTATGAGGAACTCAATGATGTTGAACTGTTGCTATTCCTGCATTTGAAGAAGACACTGATAACTCATACGACCTTTCCCATTCATAAAAGTAGTTAGAAGAATCATATATAGACAAAGGACAGGAAGGAGCTGAATATGGTGGTATAATAAAGTAAAAATATGGAGTCAATGGGTGATAAAGAAAGTACAGGGAGGGAGGGAAAGGAGAGGAAGAAGGGGATATAGTTATTCCTCATAAAAGTCAAGAGTAACCTTTTACTATGGATTGAAATGGGGGAAGGTGAGGGCAATTAGTGAATCTTCTTTCTCATCAGAAATGGCTCAGAGAGGAAATAACATACACACTTAACAGGGTATATAAATCTTTCTTATCCTAAAGGAAAATGAGACTAAAAGGATGGTGTAAGGGGGAACAGGTGAGGGAATTGGGAATAGGGGATAGAAGAGAAGGAAGATCATGGGAGAGGGTACTCAGATACAACATTCTTCTGAGCAGGGACAAGGTGAAAGAAGAGGATAGAAAAAATGAGAGTGGAAAGGAATAGGGTGATAGCAACTGAAGGAAAAATATTGAAGCAACTCCTTTAGTGGTCTTATTATAAAGAAGGTAGCTCTGGGGCAGCTAGGTGGCACAGAGGATAGAGCACTGGCCCTGGAGTCAGGAGTACCTGAGTTTGATTCCGACCTCAGACACTTAATAATTGCCTAGCTGTGTGTGCTTGGACAGGTCACTTAACCCCATTGTCATGCAAAATCTAAAAATAAACAGGAGGTAACTCATCCCAGAGTTGAGCCATTGGAATCTGAACATAGTCTGACTGAAGTACATTTTTTTCCTCTCTCACTATTCTTGAAGTTTCTCATTTTGGGGGGGGTGGGATGGGGGTTTATGATTATTCTCTCAACAGGATTATTGTAATAATATAAAATAAATTATCCAAACAATTAATTAACAACAAAGTCAACAGATGGGTGAAGGAGATACATAAAAATACTGAAAAAGAAATAACATCTTTAAACAAATGGAAAAAGCAGTCCAAACTACCAATGATGAGAAGAATGCCTTGAAAAAAGAACTGGTCAGCTGGAAAAAGAGATTCTAAAGCCCTCTGAAGATGGAGTATGGAGCTAAGGGAAGTTGCTGTTTTACTGAGAAATCAAGAAACAATAAAACAAAAGCAAAAGAATGAAACAACAGAAGAAAATGTGAAACATCTCATCAGAAAAACAACTGACCTGGAAAACAGTTCCAGGAGTGGTAACTTAAAAATTATTGTATTACATTTGTTTTAGAAAGGTTATATTTATTTTGAGTTTTACAATTTTCCCCAATTTAACTTCCCTCCCTCCCCACAGAGGGAATTTTGCTAGTCTTTACACAATCCCCATAGTATTCATTAATCTAAGTTGAATGTGAGGAGAGAGAAATCATATCCTTAAGGAAGAAATCTAAAGTATAAGAGATAGCAGAATTACATAATAATAATAATTTTTTTAAATAAAGGTACTAGCCTTTCGTTTTTGTTCAAACTCCACAATTCTTTCTCTAGATATAAATGGTATTCTCCATTTCAGATAACAAAAAATTGTTGCTTGATTGTTGCACTGATATAATGAGCAAGTCCATTAAGTTTGACCATGACCTTCATGTTGTTTTTAGTATGTACAATGTTCTTTGGGGTCTGCTCATCTCACTCAGCATCAGTTCATGCAAATCCTTTCAGGCTTCTCTGAATTCAAATACCACCAGGTTTCTAATAAGAACAATAGTGTTCCATGACATACATATACCACAGTTTGTTAAGCCATTCCCCAATTAAAGAACATTCACTTAATTTTCAATTCTTTGCTACCACAAACAGGGCTGCTATGAATATTTTTGTACAAGTGATCTTTTGGCCCTTTTCCATAATCTCTTCAGGGTATAGACCCAGTAGTGGTATTTCTGGATCAAAGGGTATGGATATTTTTGTTGCCCTTTAGGCATAATTACAAATAGCTCTCCAAAAATGTTGGCTGAGTACACAGCTTCACCAACAATACATTAGTGTCCCAGACTTCCCACATCCCTTCCAATATTGATCATTGTCTTTTCTGTTCACATTGGCCAGTCTGAAAGGTGTGAAGTTGTAACTCAGAGGAGCCTTATTTTGCATTTCTCTAATCAGTTATGATTTAGAGCAATTTTTCATATGACTATGGATTGCCTTGATGTCCATCTATAATGCCTCTGCAAATCCTTTGAACATTTCTCATTTGGGGAAAGACTTTTTTTTTTAGATTTGGGTTAGTTCTCTATATATTTTAGAAATAAGGCTTTTGTCAGAAATATAAGTTGTAAAATTGCTTTCTAATTTACTACATTTCATTTGATCTTGGTTACAATGGTTTTGTATGTGCAAATGCTTTTCAATTTATTGTAATCAAAATTATCTAGTTTGTCTTTAATGATGTTCTCCATCTCTTCACTGGTCATAAACTGCTCCCCTTTCGATAGATTTGACAGGTAAAATTTTTCTTGATCTCCTAGTTTTCTTATAATGTTTCTTAAAATAGTTTTCTTATAACATTGTTTTTGTATTTACATTTTGTATCCATTTTGTCAAAAGATTTTTCAGCATCTATTGACATGATTATATGATTTCTGATAGGTTTGTTATTGATATAATTAATTATACTGGCAGTTTTCCTAATATTGAACTAACCCTGCAATTCTGGGTTAAATCCTACTTGATCATAATGTATTATCAAAGTGATTACTTTTTTGTATTCATTTTGCTAAGATTTTAATTAAATTTTTTGCATCTGTATTCATCAGGGTAGGTCTATGCTTTTGTTTCTGTTTTACCTCTTCCTGTTTAGGTATCAGCATCATATTGATTTCATAGGATGAGTTAGGCAGAGTTCCGTCTTCAGCTATTTTTCGAAAGAGTTTATATAGATTTGAAACCACTTGTTCCTCAAATGCTTGATAGAATTCACTTGTGAATCCATCTGGCCCTGGGAATGTTTTCTTAGGAGTTACAATAATAGCTTGTTGAATTTAATTTTCTGAGATAGCGTTATTTAGGTATTTAATTTTCTTTTTATTTACCCTGGTCAACTTATCTTTTTGTAAATATTCATCCATTTCACTTAGATTATCAAATTTATTGTCATAGAGTTGGGCAAAATAATTCTGAATTATTCCTTTAATTTCCTCCTCATTTGTGGTGAGTTTACCTTTTTTTCATTTATGATACTAGTAATTTGGTTTTCTTTTTTTTAATTCAACTTGAACTAGAGGTTTAGCAATTTCCTTGTTTTTTTTATAAAACCACCCTTGATTTTATTTATTAGTTCAACAGATTTTTTGCTTTCAATTTTATTAATTTCTCCCTTAATTTTTTGGATTTCTATATTTGTATTTGATTGGGGCATTTTTTTATTCTTTCTCTCATTGCTTTAGTTGAATATTTAGTTCATTGATTTCCTCTTTCTCTAATTTATTCATGCAAATATTTGCAGATGTAATAATATATCTCCTGACAACTGCCTTGAGTGTATCCCATAGGTTTTGTTATGCTGTTTCTTTATTGTCATTATATAGGATGAAATAATTAATTGTTTCTTTTATTTGTTGTTTGATCTACATACTTTATAATGAAGTTGTTTAGTTTCCATTTAGTTGTGTCTATATTTCCCTGAACCAATATTGCACTTGATTTTTGTTACATTATTATCTGAGAAAGATGTGTTCAGTATTTATGTCATTCTGCAATTTATTATTTGTTTTTTCTGCTCAATGCATGGTCAATTATCATGTAAGTGCCATGTACTGTAGAAAAAGAAGTATATTCCTTTCTATCCCCTTCAGTTTTCTCTATAGGCCTATCATAACTAGGTTTTCTAACAATCGATTTATCTCCTTAACTTTCTTATTATTTATTTTATGATTAGATTTATCTAAATCTGAGAGGCTGACATCTCCCACTAGTAGTGTTTTACTGTCTATGACTTCCTATAACTACTTGAACTTCTCCTCTTAGAATTTGGGTGCTATGCCATTGGGTGCATGGATATTTAGTGTTAAAATTACTTTGTTGTCTATATTACATTTTAGGAGGATGCAGGTTCCTTCCTTATCTCTTTTAATGCTATCTATTTTTGCAGCCACTTTGTCTAAGATACAGTTTGCTACCCATGCTTTTCACTTCAGTTGAAGCAAAATATATTTTGCTCTAACCTTTTACCTTTACTCTGTTTCAAATGAGTTTCTTATAAGCATTGTAGGATTCTGTTTTTTAATTCACTCTTCTATTCACTTATATTTTAAGGGAGAGTTCATCCAATTTCAATTCTAATTTATAATTACTGAATCTTTACTGCTCTTTATGTCATCTTCCCTCTGATTGTATTTTCCCATTTTTTTTCCTTTATCCACACTCCCCAGTATTTTCATTCTGACTACAATCACCTTCAATGTGTTTGCCTTCCTATATACAACCCCCTACCCCTTTCCCCACTTTCCCTTTGTCCCCTTTTCCTTCCATTCCTTCCATTGGTTCCCCTTTTCCTCTCCCTCCCCTTCCCCCCCTTTTAATACTTAAATTGTAGTATAATTTCTTAACTTGACTGAGTGTATGTATGTTAACTTTAAGCCATATCTGATGAGAGTAAGATTCAGGCAGTTCTCACATCCTCCCTCCTTCCCCTCTATTGAAATAAGTCCTTTATTCCTTTTAATGTAATGATATTTACCCCATTCAGTCTTCTCCAGCCTCCCATTTTATTACTGTTCCCTTTTTAAAGCAAGTATTGTTTTGAAATCTTTCTATCTGAGTCAGAGAAATGTCATGAGTGTCTATCACTTCTGGCTAAGTATATTTTCTCTAATAGAATTACAATTATTATGGGATGTAGCCAGTTTCATCTTGTTGGATAGCAGTTTCATGAATAAGCCCTTAGTGTTCATCCCTTCTAACTAAATATATTCTCTCTAATACAGTTACAATTCTAGAGATGTATTAAATTATTTCTTTCAGGTAGGGATATAATAACTTTCATTTTATTTATTAGCAGTTTTTTTCCTCTTACCCCATCTTTTTTACCTTTCCATGTGTCTCCTGTATCTCCTGTTGGAAGTCTAAATTTTCTATTAAGCTCTGGTCTTTTCATCAGGAAAAGTTGGAAGTCTCCTATTTCATTAAATGCCCATCTTTTGCCCTACAAGAGAAGGCTCAGTTTTGCCAGATAATGAATTCTTGGGTGCATTCCAAGCTTCCTTGCTTTTCAGAATATCACATTCCAGGCCCTTCATTCCCTGAATGCCATTCTATCCTGGTCCTTTGTAATCCTTATAGTGGCTCCTTGGTATCTAACTTGTTTCATTCCGCTTGCTTACATGATTTTCTCTTTTATCTGATAGCTCCGGAATTTGGCCACAATATTCCTTAGGGTTTTCATTTTGGAATCACTTTCTGGAGGGGATAGATGAATTCTTTCAATAACTATTTTACCCTCTGGGTCTATGATATCATGGAAGTTTTCCATCACTAAATCCTGTAATTAAGTCCAGGCTTTTATTCCCCTTCAATTTTTCAGGAAGACCGATAATTCTTATGTTATCTCTTCTTAATCTGTTCTTGAAGTCAAAGGTTTTACTTATGAGGTATATTCTATTTTCTTCATTTTTTAATTTTTTTTTGGTTTTGTTTAACTTACACTTGTTGTCTCATGAAGTCATTAGTTTCCACAGACTCCATTCTTTTTTTAGGGAAGAATTTTCTTCATTTACCTTCTGCAACTCCTTTTACAATTGGTCAATTCTACTTTCAAGTTTTCCATTTGACCAATTGAGGTTTTGAGAGAATCATTTTCTTTTTGTATTTGTCCAATTGTGCTTTCCAAGGATTTATTTTCTTGTTATAAGTTATTAATTTTTTCCCAAATTTTCCAATTGATTTTAAGCTCCTTCCTGATTTCTTCAAGGAAATCTTTCTGTGCTGGAGATCAAATCATATTCCTCTCAGACTTTCTAGGTCTCTCTGAGTTAGGGTCTTTTCCTTCTAGGAATTTTTTTTTTATGGACTCTCTGTACTTCTAGCCTTTGTTCATTTTCCTACGATCTTGTGTGTGGGAGGGGCTTGGTTTGGAGGTTTGTTGTGGAGATCCTTAGAGGCTTTACTCATAGGCTTCAATAAATCCAAGTGAGCTTGCCTGTAGAGGATCCTGATTGCTTTTTCTGGAGCATCTGTGACCTTGATTTGAGTCCCTGTCCCTTGGCCTGGAGGGGGTAGTTGAAGCTGCTTAATACTTTTATCTTTCATTAGCCATGGGCTATGCCCTGGGGCATCTCCTTATTCCCAGCTGAGGGAATTCTGTTGCTCACACCTGAGTATGGGGGGGATGGACTGTAATTGTGTTGTTCTGGAAAGAAGCTTCAACTGAAATAAAGGCATGGACTCTGAGTTCCTCCAGACTGGAGGAGCCCAGAGATCAATATCTGCAACTCTCCTGCACTGGAACTCACCCTCTATCCCTGCTGGTAAGCCCCAGGTAAGCCCACAGCCTGTGCCTCTGCTCCCCATTTGGCTCATGCCTCCGTGGATGATCAGGCTAGTCTTGTTCTCAGGCTCTCTAGCAGAGTCTCTACTTTCTGCCCCCAGCACACCCATGATCCCAGAAGACAAACCTTGAGGTAGATGGTCTTCTCCTAGCTTCTCTTTCTGGGTTTTTTCGATAAAATTTCTGTTAAGAGGGTTGTTACATACCTTAGCACAGTGTCTTTCTTCTCTCAGCCATCTTGACCAGAAGTCCACCAACAGTCCGAACATATTCTTTAAGGAGAAAAGATGGACATTCAATGAATTAGGGGACTTTCAAAGGTGTATACTACTTTCTCACATATATTCACACATTAAAAACCTCAAAAATAATTCTATCTATAAAGCAATAAAATTGACATTCCAAATAAAACAACTATTAGCATAAATATACATTACCTTCATTAACAGAAGAAGAAATAAAGAATTAGAAATGTTTCCTAGAGAAAAAATAAGAACAAATTAAATTGAAAAATAAGCACAGGAAAAGAAGAAAAATTATTTTAGATGATATGATGTTATACTTACAGAATGTTAGAGTCACACAAAATTAATTCAAAATATAAAACAAATTAACACAAATCATGAACATTTTTACATTTAACAACAAAATCAAACTGAAAGAGAAAATTCGCTTAACATAACAGCACACAGTAAAATATATTTGGCAATCTACCTGCCAAGATATACAATGAATTTCTATTAATACAACTACAAATCATTTGTCACAGAAATAGTAATATTTAACCTTTTGGAAATATAATAATTACTCATACTGAGTCAATAATAATAAATGAAAAATATCATTCAAGAATTCAAAAAAAAATCTTATAGGACTAGGAAAATATAATTGGGAACAAAGGTGAGTATTGTCAAGAAAATAAAAATAGTGAAGAATTTAGTTTAACAGTTACCAGCTGTCAATCAATATTATCACATATAAGGTGATCATTACCAAAACAATTCAGACATGGATAACAAATAGAATGTTTGATTTAATATACTATATTAAATTTTTATAGAATATTTAGAAGAAATATACACAATATATAGAAGCGATATACAAATCAAGACGAAAATGGCCAAAGTGATCCTAGTGTTTGATGAATTCTATAAAGATGTTAACACAATTACATTTTATAAGAGAAATTTTTTCTCTAAGCATTGTGAAAATATTATATATCTTTAAATTCTACCTTCTATAGGTATGATAATAAATTACAGTGTGACTTCCTCAAAGAAATCTTTGTTAGATGATCACATTAATATCATTCAAAATGTCCTGGGAGTGAAATGCTAAATAATTTTAAATAATAGCCTAAATCTAAATGAGTATTGTAGTGTATTTCAAAAGGAAGCAATATATGAACAGAATACCAGGAAAAACATGATTAGTGATAAAAGTTATTAAATGTGTAATAAATTCTATCAAGAAAAAAGAAGTGAAATTAAGGATGATGATTACTCCATTTCCTAGGACTATTTGAAGCTAGCCTGTTTAATGCATTCACCAACTTATTTTGAGAACCAATTTTAGGGTTGCTAGGTGGCATAGTGGAAAAAGCACAGGTCCTATAGTCAGGAATACCTAAATTCAAATCCTGTCTCAGACACTTAATAATTACCTAGTTGTTTGGCCTTGGGCAAACCACTTAATCCCATTTGCTTTGCAAAAACCTAAAAAAAAAAAAGAAAAAAGAAAAGAAAACCAATTTTACCGGAGCTCTCAAGGACAAAGATTTCATGACCTACTAAGTCTTTTACATTTTTAAATTTTATAATGTAAAGAGAAAGAAATTATATCCCCATGTTTAGACAAGAAAGCTGTTTTTTTTTTTAAATAACCATGCATACATTCCATGATAGGTCTAGCTCTTAACATCTATTTTGTCTTTAATGAATACTTTGCTTAGTAAATGAATCTTTTACTCTTCAGGTTTCTAGGGTATTTCAGTGTGCATTTTTACAGGAATAAAAATAATAAATTGAGTTTTGGATACCAGATAACTTTTCATTAATATTAAGGTAATTACCAGAGACCACAAGAAGTTAGGTACTTGCCATTGTACAGATGCATTTATTTTAGTTCACTAGAGTTATTTAACTATTTATTTAACTAGAATTAACCATGAAGCAGGACCCAGGCAAACATGCCTTTAATAGATTTTTAATCACAGAATATATATTCATACATACATATATATAATTAATATTATATGTGTGTGTGTGTATTTACAAAATGTTTATGTGTGTCCGTGTTGGAAAAAAGAAGATAAAGCAGAAACAATATCAGATTTAAAGCCACAATATCTGTATTGAAACCATGATTTTGCTACTCCTTACTTTGTGACATTTTGCATCTCATACTTCCTCTGTCCCTCAGATTTCTTATTTGTTAAATGAAATAGGATAAAATTAATTTTATGATTCCTTCCATTTGTTTTCTGTCAAATTCAGTTCAATTCTAATTATTCCTCATTCCATCCCCCATCCCCTCCCTCACTTTGGTGACAAGAATATGCTTTAAAATATACCTGAGACACTAACTTGTGACTATGGTCAAAACTCTTAACTTTTCTATAGCTCATTTTGCTCTTTTTAAAAGTAGAGATAACACCCAAAGTACTAACCTTACAAAGTTGTTATGAGTTTCAAATGAAACAGTGCAGGAGTGGTTTTAGATTAGATTAGATTAGTAAAAGACCTTCCTTTGAGAGTGGACTCTTGAGCTGAACTTTGCAGGAAATTGGAATTGGTAAAAGTGGCAAGGAAGATATATTCTAGGTAGGTGAACAGTTTATCAATTCAGCATTAAGTCATATAACTAGCATGCTTAAATGAGACTAGAAGATGTACAGTCTAACATCAGAAATATAAAGAAATATAAATATATAAATATAAAGCATGTTTCCTTTAAAAAAGTCTTTCATTGGAGACTGCAAGTATGACAATATTTGATAAGATGCTGTAGTAGCTAAAAGTCTAAAACAAATTGGACAACTTTATTATTTCACATGATAATAACTGAAATTCATATAGTCCTATAAAATCTATAAGCAATTTCATAAACATTACTGTCTTTGATCATCACTATAACTTTTTATTTTGGACTTAGAAACTTTACTCTTGTCAATTTATGGTTGAGGAAAGGGAAGATGAGAATGGTCTCAAGGTCATAATTAATGTCAGAGACAGGATTTCTACAAGAGTCTTTATAAATCCATTTGTCTAGTTACACTATTCTTAATGTTGTTGTTCATCTCTTATACCTGAAGACAATCAATGACTTAACAAAATTGGGGTCAAGGTACCCTTTGTTCAAAAGTGCTTCATCAGATTAATAAAAGTTTAGAAAGCTCTGCTACAGTGTGGGCAAAATATACCATTTTAGCATTTGTAATGAAGAATTTTTGTACAATTTGCACATTTGTATATTTTTACATTTGTAAATTTCAGGTTTCATTGGTGCTGTTGCAATTTTACTTTGGTAATAGAGCAAAATTGATGTGGGCATAACATACTGTGGTCCTGGACTAACATTATCCATCTCTCACAATCAGTACTAAAGTTTTTCAGAGATATCTTGATAATATTCTTCTTCTTCTTCTGACTGCCCTGCAAATGCTTGCTTTATGGGATTTCTTTGTAAACTAGACTTTTTTGTTAAATGCTTTCTTAGCATTTGTGCTACTTACTGCCCTAAACATAATTATGAGAGGCTGGCGGTGTGGTAATGTGGAAAACTTTGCTGCAGTTGGAAAAAGGAGAATTCAGGGTTGAAATTCTAAGAGATATTTACTAATTCTTTAACCATGGTAAGTTATATTCTCTCACTGAGACTCAGTTTCCTTGTCTACAAGAAAAGAGATAACAGCCGTCGATGTGTAAAAAAAAGAAAATCAAATTAAAACACTTTGAAAATAGTGAGGTGAGTACTAAAATGTTAAATCACTGTCATGTTATTTTAGTCTAAGCACTGTGTTTGGATTTAGGAGAACTGACTTTTAATTCAGGCTTTGTTCATTTTTTGCTATCAGACCTGCAAGCTATTTCTCTAAAATGGATATAATAAAGTATACACTACTAATGTTACAGAATTGCTGTGAAGAATACTTTGAAAACCTTAACATACCTTATAAATATGAGTTTATTTACAACAGACTCTAAAAGTAATAGGATAATATCAAACTAATCACTTCACCTTTCTATTCCTCAGCTTTCACATCTCCAAAATGAAGTGTCTGGATGAAACAATTTGCCCTCAAAGACACCCCAGTCTTTGAAAACTTCTTGAATTTTACCTAGAGTGGAAAATTTTAGACACTCCCTGTTCCCTCCTTTCTTTTTTTTTATCCTTAGCAAAGAGAAAGGGAATTTTCTTGTCAAGAAGCCCAATAAGAGATTTGATAAAGAGATAGGAAGAGCTACCTGGCAGAATGTTCAAGAACAATTTCCTCTTACCTAACTTCTGATTTAGACTAGGGTGAATGCAGACAAAGGAAGAAGGCAAAATTTGCCCCAACTAGGAAATGCAGGGAGGGCCTTATTTTAATTCTACAATGGGAAAGTGTAAAAACCATGGAAAGAGTAATTTTTTGCTCATGACCTTGAATATTGTTTGAAAAATTTTTAATATTTAAATTCAAGTTCTTTGTTTCAAAGACCCTGGGAAACTATTTTTGAAATGTTGTCCTCCAGTGATTACTTTGGATATGTACTATTTTCTTCAATTGAAAGACATATTTCCACTATTTAGGGTAATGGACACCACAGAATACACAATTTCTTAGAACTAAGAATTTAAATAAATCAACAAAACATTCATAAAAGAAAATCCTTTTCCATTCTGACATACAAATTCCATCCTGAAATATGAAGTACTCTTAATTGGTCAGCAAAATAGAATATAATAAAGAAACATTAAAAACAAAAGAAAAATCCCTCTCTATTTTGACCACTACTTTGAAGTCTAATTGAATAGCCTCTCCTGTCATCCCTCCCCTTAAGCAAGCTTTTATGAAACTACTCTAAACAAGCTATGGTCTGAAACTTCTCATCCTGCAAACTATTGCTTTGACTTTAAGTAGCTTTTATTTCTACTTCATTTTTTTTTCTTTCCATAAAAGGTAATCAAAATTGGGCTTAAACTAAATTCCTTTGAATTTCCCAATCCTTTAGTTAGACTCTGGACCTGCATTTGAAATGGTGAATGCCCTTTGCTCTATTTCTTCTTTGTAGATAGTCACACTAAGTTGTTCCAGCTACCATAGAATCAAGAGACCGAATTCATTTAGGCATTGCTCTTAAATGGAATAATATATCCTTGCACTGGTGCTTTCCTTTTATGTGGTGTAAAATTCAAAGTGTTAAACTTTAGATATGAAGATCAAAATATTTGAAGAAATAGTTATTTTTAGAAATGATATTTCCTACTTGATACTATTCATTTAAGGATTTTACTCTCATCTGGAGTTCACCTACAAATTGTCTGGTAATTTGAATATCAAAAGACAAAGAGGAGCAGCTAGGTGGCACAGTGGATAGAGTCTGGGCCTGGAGTCAGGAGTACCTGAGTTCAAATCTGACCTTAGACATTTAACAATTACATAATTGTGTGGCATTGGGCAAGCCACTTAACCCCATTGCCTTGCAAAAACCTAAAAAAAAAAAAAAAAAAAAAAGACAAAGAAAAATACTGTTTGTTGCAATGCTTGGGGCTTTCAGGTACAAAGGTTATTTTTAAAACTTTAAGATACACAATTTGGTAGATAAAGGGTATGTGTAGGGTTTTGTCTTTGACAAAGAAATGCAAGTTATCTATAGCCATTAAAAAAGTGCTATAAATCACTATTGAATAGGGAAATGCAAATTTAAACCACTCTGAGATACCATATTAAACTTGTCAGTGAGACAATATGATAAAAAAAAGGAAAATGTCAAAAGTTGGAAGAGATGTGGAGAAACTCAGACACTGATATGGTGTTGGTGGAGTTGTAAGCCAATCTTACCATTCAGGAGAAAAATTAGGAGCTATGTACAGAAGCTATAAAACTGCATATACCCCTAGGTCCAACAATACCAATACTTGGTCTATATCTCAAAAATATCCAGAAAAAAGAGAAAAAAACCTATTTGTACTATACACATACACATACACATACACACACATGCACAGGCACACACACATGTACATATATGCATACACACATACATATATGCATATACATGTACACATACACATGCATATGCATATACCTATGCCTATGCCTATGACTATGCATATGTATGCTTATGCATATGTGTGTATGCATGTGTGTATGCATACATGTATGTGTGTGCATGCATGTGTGGGTATGTGCATGATGTATATGCATGTGCATATATATATACACATGCATATGCCTATACATATGCACATGCCTATACATATGCATATGTATATACATATATATGCATATGCATATGCATGTATATAAATATATTCATAAGCCCTTTTCTGGTGACTAAGAATTGGAAATTGAGGGGATGTCCAGCAATAAGAGGATGATTAAAAGTGCTATGTTATATGATTGTAATTGAATATTATTTTAGAAAAATGGGAAAAGTTTAACATGGATGGAAGAACAGTTGAATGAACAGAACCCAGAGAACATTACATACAGTAGCAACAATAGTCGTCAAAAATGAATTGTGAATAAGTTAGCTATTCAAAAGAATACAATAGGGGTGACTAGGTGATACAATAGATAGAGCACCAGCTCGGGATTCAGGAGCTCTTGAGTTCAAATCATGCCTCAAACACTTAATAAATACCTAGCTGTGTGACCTTAGGTAAGTCACTTAACCCCATTGCTTTACAAAGCCAAAAATAAAAGATTCCAATAGTCCAAGCTAATCACAAAGGACTAATGATGAAGCAGATAAAGAACTCCAGATAAAGAACTGATACTGATTGAATAAGACAGAAGCACACTATTTTCCTTTTTCTTTCTTTGATTTTTTCTTTTATCTGAGTCTTCTTGTACAAAATTAATAATATGGAAATGTTTTACATAATGCACATATATAAGCTATAACTGATTTCTTACCTACTCAGGACGGAGTTGGAGAGGAAGGAGGGAGAATAAAATTTGAAACTTAAAGCATTTAATAAAAATGTTAAAAAAATTACCTATTATCATGATGATTCTATGGCCTACTTTTAAGGACCCCTTGGAAGTAAGGAGGAAGTAAGTATTATCCATTTGTTGGAAACTATATTCCTGGAAGACCAAATAGCACTTGAAGGACATTATTGGATTTGTAGGACTACTGCCTGAACCCAGTTGTCCAAAGAATTAGTCAGGGAGTTGGTAACTACATTTAAAGGCCTTCTACCTGGGCACAGATTGGGAGTTGAGGTTATGGAACCCCAATTTATATGCTGATTAGAATAATAAGACTCCAAGCTGTAGTGGAATATTACCAACCAAACAGTTAAGGCCTTGGACTTACTGATTGAACAAGCCATGCTACAAAGAGAGGCTATTATTCCACATAGATTTTGGTTAGACTACATGTTGGCTGAAGAAGGAGGAGTCTGGGGTACACAGAACTTATCAAATTGTTGTCTAAAGATAGATGACAGTAGGCAGGTGGTAAAGGAGATAAACAGGGATATCAGAAAGTTGGCACATTTTCCAATCCAAACCTGGACAAGCCATTTATTATCTCTCGGATGAACTGGTTTACTGGTTCATGGTGGAAACCGTTTCTGGGTATCTCACTATTGGCCAAAGTGGGCTAATATTGTTTCTCATGTGTATGTCTCCCATTTATGATCTAGTTTATAACTTGATAGTACAAAATTCCATCAGTAAATTAGTACAGTTTTATGGCTCCAATAAGGAAGAGGTAAAGATATTGATAGGAAAAGACGTAGTCCTATCAAGAAAGAGGATTGTGAATTAATTTGAGGAAGAAACTGCTGTTGAAGTGTTAAGACCAAGTGATTACTAAAAAGAAAAGGGGGGGGAGTTGTGTGGAGGGGGACCCTTAAGGAATCCATTACAAAGGGGGAATGGCCCACCAATCACAAAACTGGGAGAGTTTTCCTAATCGCATTCCAGAAATGGCAGACCCAAGACTGGTTCTCAACTGACCTAGAGATCCTGACCTAATGCAACCCCTGTGATGATTGGGGTTCATCTGCATATCATGTGGCATATGATGTGTGTAGGGGGGCCACATTAAGGTCATGTCATGGTATGGGTGGACCTCTTAGATTGTAACCAGGTGAGGTATCTGTATCCTGCAGGATTTGTGAATAAATATCGACAAATTTACTTTAAAAAATGGAAGAAAAAATGATATTCAATTGGAGCTATTTCATAATAGTTTGAAAATATACTGGTGAGTAACATCTTGCTCAGAAGACTTGAATTTCTAAAGTGTTTCTTTCTTGTGAACTTGAGCCTGTTTGGAGGTCTCTGAACTCTCTAATAAAAGTAATTTGAAAATGAAAAGTACACAAGCCCAACTTGATGGATAGAGAGATCCAAGGAAGAATAAAAATCCAAAAGTGATACATTGAGTTTACATTATTGTTTGGCAATTTCTTTAATCCATTGCTTCTGGTGAAGTAAAGATTTTATCAGTACCTGTGTACCTCTACTGTAAACACATACCTGAGATTATATATTTTCAGAATTCAACGATCTACTTAGAATCTAGATCTACTTAGATCTACTTCTGTTCTAGAGCCACTTTAAAACTCATAAGAAAAGTCAGGTATTTGAACTTCCAGCTAGGTCAGGGAACTTCATAGCAGGTATTCATTTTTAATGTTTTGGTCTATAATCTATCTAATCAACCATTAGAACTTATTCTGAAAATATAAATTAATGAGTACACAAATAAACAAAATCACTTCAACTGTAAACTGCCATCTATTAGGCATGAATTTATCTGTGATCAACAATGAGTTCTAATGAGACATATAGAGTAAGATCTGGTAGAGAGTCAGAAAAAGTTAAGAGAATAGATTTCCCCAATAATAGGAAAAAGCACATTAGTTCTAATCTTGGTTGAAGCTTCAGGAGAGACCTAAGCTATATGAATGCTGAATATTATACATATACACATATATCCGTATATGTGTATATGTATGTATTTTACTGTCTCCTACTTCTGTGAGTGTATATAATCAAAAGTGCAATGATCTAGAGAAGTAAAAACAATGAGATTCATAACTATAAATGTAGTGTTCTACAATGTTGTTTTTAATATTGTTTGAGTCAAACTTTGTGAGTGGAATTAGAGATAATTATTTTCTAAATGGATGAGCATTGCAAAAACTGACCCAACCAGCACTTTACTGGTCTATCTATTAAATTAGGAGTGATAAGTTTTGGAGATGTCCATATTGCTATTTTAGGTATTGTCAAGGATAGAACAAAAAAAAAAAAAAAAAAAAAGGACAAACTTGGCCGGAAGCTTTAGAACATATGATCAAGGGGCGGCTAGGTAGTTAGTGGATAAAGCACAGACCCTGGAGTCAGGAGTGCCTGGGTTCAAATCCCGTCTCAGACACTTAATAATTACCTAGCTGTGTGGCCTTGGGCAAGCCACTTAACCCCATTTGCCTTACAAAAACCTAAAAAAAAAGAACATATGATCAAGTAGATAATGAAAGCATATGCTTTCTCAGGTATAAGATGATGGAATCCTCAGATAGTTATGATGATTTGTGATAAGAACAAGATAACAACTATGTCATTTATATAGAGATGTTCAGCATAAGTATATTTCTTACATTGACTTGAAGGCAGGTAAGCGACAAATGAAATGTGTTTCCCTACCTCTTCCCATTCTTAAATAGTGTAGGTTGATTAAAGATTTTTAAAGGTATCTTGATGCACATTTCACATGACTAAACATACTGGTAGATGCCCTGTAAAGCCTAAAGCCACTGGAACTTTCAAATTAGTAAATGGTGGTTCTTCTGCATGCCTCAGTGTCCCATTCTTTTTATATCTTGACTAAAGAATATTTTCTGTCTTCCTAATTCTAAATTCAAAAAGTTGACTGCACAGGAACACGTAAATTTCAGATCCCTCTGAAAGCATATGTTTATTTTTTTGTTTTGTTTCATTTTTTTACTTTAGCTAGTATACGTGATAGCAAAATTTTCAGTTCCATTGCTATTATTTTATTTTTCTTTCTTTTCCTTTTTCTTTACTGTAACATATCCTATTGTATCATGAACTTTTATGAGTTTTGAATAACTTGACTCATTCATATTGATACAATCAATGAAAACAAGATTTGAAGATGGATGCTGTTCAGATCATGAAGTAACTTCTTAAAGGCAAAACTGAAGAAAGTAGGGGAAGACATCCGATTATATAGATATGTCAAATAAGATCCTTTATGCATATGAGTGGATATAAAGTTATTTAAAGAATTAGATCTGGTAGATTGACTAAAGAACTATAAGCAGAAGTTTAAATAGGACGCAGTTATGTTTAAAAAATTTTCAGAGGGGCAACTAGGTGGCATGGTGGATAGAGCACTGGCCCTGGAGTCAGGAGGACCTGAGTTCAATTTTGATCTCAGACACATAATAATTACCTAGCTGTGTGAACTTGGGCAAGTAACTTAACCCTACTGCCTTGCCAAAAAAATAATAAAAAAGAAAAGTAACAAGACCAAATACCTGTATTATTATGTTTTTTAAAAAGTTAAGGAAAGAAGGAAAGGGAAAAGGAATGGATAATGGGGAAAATATATCCAAGTGAATGTAGAATTCTAGAGAATAGCACAGAGATATAAGATGATTTTCTAAAATGAGAAATGTGAATAAACAAAAGAAACCTAGAATAAAAAATAAGATATATTTTCAAGATAATTACAGATATCAAAGAAAAGATTCTTACAAAAATGAAAATGAAAAATATAAAACATGATAAGAATACAACACAAGAGAGATCAAGGTGTCAAATAGAAACAATTTAAAGACTGGCAAATTGTCTTCTGTGGGGGAGGGGGAGAGAAGTAAGATTAGGGGGAAATTGTAAAACTCAAAATAAAATCTTTAAGTACAAAAACAAAAAAAAAGCAAAAAAAGATTTGCACTCCAAATTGAAATCAATCAATTATCTTGCTTTTGGTTGGAAAGAGTCAGAAGTTAATGTCAAGGCTGCATAGTTCTTTCAACATAGGAACTGGTTTTGAAAAGAAGCAGTCCAATCTTATTTGCTTTCATCCTAAGATACTTTGAGTATCAGTTTTGATTTGTACTATGGGAAAATGGTGTAACAATTAAATGGCACAATAACTGAGATGTTAAAAGGCATCATTTTCTGTTTTCATCATTTCATAACATGCCCCATTTCCAAAATTTGTTTTCCATGGATAGGGCCATGTTTCATATGTCTAACAGGTCTATACATAAAAGAGACACACAGGATTAAGGGGTAACAAAGAAGAAATGAACTTTATATTTTGAGTGATGATCTCATCTTTAATTCTCTTGACAAAATTACATCAAAGTCTTTATTTTTTGTTATGGTTTTAATAGACAGTTGATAACCTTAATTTATGTGCAAGACTTATTTAGATACTAGTTCCTTATATGATTGATAGGTATATGATATTTTTTGACCAAGAGAAGAGAGCTTAACTAGATTCATGACTTCCCCCAAGGAGCATTTTCAAGATTGATGCCTAAATTTTAGGATATTAAGTATTCTTCTTACATTTGAATGTTGGGGACATGGGGGGAGATGGCAGTGGTCATTGTAATTGTCCCCATAATGTTGCTTTTTTTTAAAAAATCATGAATGTGCTTACATGCCTGCAATGTAAGCTCTTTGAGGGCAGGGTCTTGCATTTTTATCTTTGTTTCCCTAGTGCCTAGCACAACATCACCTAGTGCATACTTCATATATACTTGCTGACTGATCATGCTGATTGATGATATTGATGAAAATAAAAATTGACTTTTTTTAGGTTTTTCCAAGGCAAATGTGGCTAAGTGGCTTGCAGTAATTATTATTAATTATTGAGTGTCTGAGGCTGAATTTGAACTCAGGTACTCCTGATTCCAAGGCCAGTGTTCTATCCACTGCGCCACCTAGATGCCCCAAAATAGATTCTTTTAAGAGAAAAAAAAAGAGGTCTCAAAGATATATAAGCAAACTATACAAAAAAGATCTTAATGGCACTGATCACCATGATGTTGTAGTTACTGATCTAGAGACAGATATCTTGAAGAATTAAATCAACTGAGTCTTAGAATGTATTTGCTAAAAATAAAGCTAATGGAGGCAATGGAATTTCAAATAAGCTATTTAAGACCCAAAAAGACAGTACTTTTAATGTGTTCTAATCAGTACACCAACAAATATGGAAAACAAAACATTGACCACTGGATTCAATAGGATCAGTTTATGTACCAATTCTAAAGAAGAGCACTGCCAAGAAAAGTTAAAATTACTCATCAATTGATGTTATTTCATGTATCAATAAGATTAAGTTAGACTTTTAATCAGTATGTGAACTAAGAATTTCTGGACATGCAGATTTGTTTTCAGAGAGATAGAAGAACTAGAGAACAAATTGCTAATATTTTCTGGACTATGGAGAAAACAAAAGTTCCAGAAAAAAATACAAAAACAAAAAAAACACTTACTTTTATTGACATTACTAAAAGCATTGTTTATGTACATGTGGCAAGTTCTCAAAGAGATAGGAATGTCAATCATCTTATTTCATCTTGAGGAATTTATATTAGGACCAAGAAATAATAAGTAGAAGCAAATATGGAGGAGTTCATTTCTTTACAATCAGAAAAACAAAATGTGAAACCAAAATGTTCGAGTAAAGGTAGGGATTCAGCTAAGGTCTCCTTCAATTTCCTTCTATTAGCTTTAAATAATGATTCAAAACCTTCTAGAACAGTAGAACTCACAAAAAGATGGGATGAAACTTTTTTCAGGGCAAAGCAACTTAGAAGTTTGGTTCCAGTATGGTGAGAGTGGACTTCAGTTCAGCTTAGACTGATTCCAGCACAGTCCAGGAGCAGGCTTTGGGGTTCTCTGAATTAGCAGCAGCAGTGGCTGCTTCAGGAACTCTCAGGCTACAGACATTAAGGGAGTTGAACCATTGCTCAGAAGGAGATTAAAACATCAAGGTAGGACATTGTCACTATGCTCAATTCACACTTTTGGGTGGTGATCTTAAGGTAAGGAGGATTTATAGCATACCAGAGATTGAAACCACAGTTATCTTACTCAGAATTTCAGGGGAGAAGAACATGCAAATCAGAGTACAGGTCAGGGCACTTCTTAGATAATACCACCTTGAAACAAGTGAAAACTTAAATTCCCTAGAAATATCTCTGAAAATAGTTGCACAAAACTCCTGAAGTTTGAGAAGGTGTTCTCACCATTCTAGAAGTAAAGCCCTACTTTAAAAAATGAGTTAAAAGTCAAAAAAAAGGCTGGGAAAATAAACTAAAAATAGGTAAAAAAATTATAAAAAGTTATTAAAATGGAGACACACACACAAATAATATGTTAAAAACAAATAACCCAGATGACAAAATAAGTACAGAAAGGTAATGTGAAGACTGCCTTTTGAATTAGAATTGACCAAATGGAAAATTAGCAAGAAAAACTATCCTGATATTCTAAAACTATAGGACAAAACAGAAATTTAAAGAAGTCTTAAATCACTTCCTGAAAGCGAATTCAAAATAAAAACCCAAAACAATATTATAATGAAATTAAATAGTTCCCAAATCAGGGAGAAAATATTGCAAGCAGGAGATAAGAAATAATTCAAGTATCATACAAGATTTAGAAACAATAATACAAGATTTAAAAACAACTACATTAAAGTATTGCAGGGCTATTAATATGATATTCCAGAGAGAAAAGGAGCTAGGATTACAACCAAGAATCACCCATCATCAAAACTGAGAATAAACCTTCAGAAGGATATGAATAGTTTTCCAGTGAAATTAACAAAATTATTTATAGCCATATGAAAAATACTCTAACTCACTTTAGATAAGAACAGAAAAGGAAAATGACAACTGTTAGAGGGGACATGGGGAAAATGAGTCAATTAATGCATTGCTGTTGAAGTTATGAATTCAAACATTCAGGAGTACAATTTGGAACTATGCCCAAAAGGCTATAAAACCATGCATACACTTTAACTGAGCAATATACATAAGCATTTATCCAAAAATAGAAAAGAAACACAAAAGGAAAAGGACCCATGAATGAAAAAATATGTATAGTAATTCTTTACTTTTGACAAAGAATTGGAAACTGAGGAGATGCCTCTATCAATTGAAGAAAGTCTGAACAAATTATGTCATACGATTAAGATGGAATATTTCTCTGCTATAAGAAATGATGAACAGGATGCTTTCAGAAAAACTTGAAAATAGATGTATTGTTGCAAAGTTAAATATACTATATACAAAGCAGCAGTAATATTGTAAGAAGATCAGCTATGAATGACTTGGCTATACTCAAAAAGATAATTCTGAATGTCTAATGACTAAACATGTTTTCCATCCCCAGAGAAAGAATGGATTGTGTCTAAATACAGACTGAAGTATCATTTATAGCTTTCTTTTTCTCTTTTTTTAGGTTTTTGCAAGGCAAATGGGGTTAAGTGAGTTGCCCAAGGCCACACAGCTAGGTAATTATTAAGTGTCTGAGACCAGATTTGAACCCAGGTACTCCTGACTCCAGGGCCAGTGCTTTATCCACTGTGTCACCTAGCTGCCCCTTTATTGTTTCTTATGAATCTTTTAATCTATATTTTCCTTTAAATCATGACTATTATAAAAATGCTTTTCATGATTGCACCTATATCACTTACATTGAATTGTTTTCCATCTCCATGGTGGATAAAGGTGGGAAGGAAGGGGGAAGGGAGAGAATTTGAAACTCAAAATTTTGAAAAGTAAATATTAAAAATTGTTAATTTTTAACTGGGAGAAAAATCAAATATTCAATTATATTAGAAAAACAAGAGTGGAAGATCAGAGTAAGACAAGAATGTATATTGTTACTTTATAATTTAACTTACATGCAGAATCCATCATGTGAAATGCCAGTCTAGCTGAATCAAAAGTTGGAATTAAGGCTTCTGGGAGAAATAACAGCAATTTCAGATATGCATGTGATACTACCCTATTTGCAGAAAGAATAAATTAGTAAGTTCTTGATTAAGGGTGAAAAAGGAGAGGGTAAAAGTTGATTTGAAGCTTATTCACAGGAAAAATAAAGAGTAGGATCTAGGCAACTGATCCCGACACTTACTGGTAAATAGATCAGGAAGAATTAAAAGCTGTGGGAGACTTTACATCACAGCAGCTATATTCATGAAATTAAAAGATATAATGGCAAATCTGGACAGCATATTTAAAAAGAGAAACATCACCTGATCACCATAGTTTCATATAAGAAATGTTTTTTTTTTGTTTGTTTTTTTAACCCACCCAGCAACAACATGACTGTGAGAGTTGAACTATAAGGAAAGTTGAACATCATGAAATTAATGAAGAAGATTTTGGAGAGGTCATTGGTCATCAAGAAATCAAATCTGTGAATATTTAAAGAATCTCTTTCAGGCTACTCACTGAAAGGCAAATGCTGGCTCAAATATTTTGTTCACAAAATAAAAGATGAGCCTAATTAGAAAATATCCTGAAGAAGGGAAAGATTAAAGAAAAAAAACAAAGAATGGAAGAGGAGGACATGAATAATTTCTTGGGAAAAAACACAATTTTGGACAGATTTTGAGAGATATTAGAAGATAGAAGGAAATGTCATGCTATGTTATATGAGATCATAAAGAGTTGGATACAACCAAATGACTAAAAAGAGTATCTCCACTATGTACTAAAACATTATCTTTAAAAGCAAAGAATTTAGCATATTTTGTATAATATTAATTTAAAAATACAAATAATTAAAGATGCATTAGAGGAAATTTAAACCCATTTCTTTAGCTTAAATAGAGATTTAAGAAAGAAAAGGCAAACAAGTTAAGTTCTTTTAATCAAAATCAGACTTCTAAACAAGACTAATTAGTCATTCATATAAGTCACATCTGACTCTTTTTAAATACTTTTAGGGGTCTTCTTGGCAGGGATACTGGAGTGCTTTGGCTTCCTTTCTCCACATCATTTTACATGAGGCAAATAGGATTAAAAACCTTGCCTAGTATCCCTAAACTAGTAACTGAGACTAGATTTGAGATCAAAAAGTCTTCCTGACACCAAGTTCAGAACCATCTCTGCTGTACCACCTAACTTCCCCAAAGCAAATTCTTATTATCATTAAATTGTAAAGAATGAAGCACAACCTGGTTAACTGCTTCTTTTCAGAAATTCCAAACCTTTTGAATTGGATTGCTTGCAAGGAAAAGAATTAATTTCATCCATAGTTCTTTGAATATAGTCAAAATGGAACACCAATCACATCAAGTAAGAATAATTTCACAACAGAAATTCTTTTGACCTAAAGACCTTGGCCATAAAATATAGGTACATTTTGAGAATTTACCTCGACTTCTTTTATATTATTATTTCTTATATTTATATATGTTACAATGACATCAGAAAAAGTATCTAGCCTCAAATTTTACTTCAAATAATCACATGGCTCATAATTTTACTTGAAATGTCAGTGCTATGGAATCATTTATTTCATTTATCAGTGATCCTCTTGTAAATTTGAATATCCAAAAGGATTTTAGCACTCATTAATTAAATATTAACCATTCATAATCAACACAAATTCAGTTTTCAAGGTTCTGATGGACAAGTTGAATGAATTGCCTCCACAGAGCACTACAAAGTTACTTTATGCTTGACTTGAGGGGAAGAAGTTGGATTAAGAGGAAAAACTAAAATAATAACAATTGTAGGTAGGAAAGTATTAACCTTAATTTCATGTACTTCAAAATTTTATCTTGGAATAATCTTGCTTGATAGTAAAGATAGCCTTACCTTTGTCTTTTTTTTAAAATCATATTAGAAATTCCAGCAAGTGTCTTTTTTTTAAATTTTTGTTTTTTTTTTCATTTTGTGATTAAAAAGATTGTAGTTTAAACCTTATTGAAGGAAAATGAAAAGAATTGCTCTCCATCAATTTAACAGTATATATTGAGACATAGTAATGAATATATCTTAATGCTTGTTCTTGTTGCTTTGATAATGCTGACATAATGGAAGTACAACATAAAATATTATATAAGTTCCTTGAGGTCAGGGATTATATCAGTTTTATGTCAATATCCTCAGAATTCAGAACAATATAAGATAAATGATACACTTAAAGAATAAAACATTTTCCCTATAGTACAGGAAAAGCTACAGAAGAGAAAGTGTTTATGCAAAAAAACCCCAATGATTTTGCAAAGGATATCCCTATTTGAGAGCAGGTCTTGTAATACTTGAATATTGTGATCAAAGTTTTCTGAGTGAGCTGTCACACTGAGTAGGGCTTTACCTAGAGTATAATAAAGTAGGATACATGTCATTAAATCCAGAGCCTCTTCATCATTCTGCTGCCACTCTTTTTGCTAGCATTTGACATTTATAAACAGAGCTGTCTCAGCAAGGTCAGAACATCTAAAATAAAGTGATAAAAAAAAACACCTACTTCATTGAAAATGACATTGACAATCTGCATGTTGAGGAGTAAAATAAAAGAAAGAAACAATTGATTATCCATAACAAGTTTCTCTCAAAACAAGCCCCTAGGGCTATCATTATTATGAATTTCATCAACTCACATTGACTTTCAATTGGAACTTGGAATTTTACCACATAGAATTGCCTGCATCATTGATTTCTCTAAAGAACTATAATGGGAAGATGGTGTGTGCACTAACCCAATCACCAGGGCTTTAGTAAAAGAAATATTGGTAAACCTAACTCTTTACAGAGTGAAGTTGGGAGGAACTCTGAGCTTAATTAAAGGTATTATCCATAAGTGTAATTGGAATATTTAAATGGATACTAAAAATGCTCATCTTTTCATTCAAATATAGGTGGAAAATACTTGGGAAAACTGTCATTTAGCATCAACTTTAAATAATATATTATTTTCTGAATATGGGGGAAAAGCAAGGATTTCCCATTGTAGCTATATTTAAATTTCAGATCATTGTTGATTATCCATGAGACCTTGGAAAAATCTCATCTTCTCTTTAGACTTTGTTTTCTCATCAGCAAAATGAGATTAGATTAGGTGATCTCAAGTATTCCATTCTATTCTCAATCCATGATCTTGCTTTCATTGAAGGGAATGTTCCATTCAGTTCAGGTTTCCATCTATCTGAAAATTATTCCTTTCAGTAGTAGATTTTTTTAAAAAATGGTAACATACATCACACATATGAAAAATTCACTAAATCTATCTCTAAATTATTTTTCTCATCTAAGAAAGACATGGCAAAATGATATGTAAAGACCTTCCAACTATATCTTTATAAAATATATTATGAACATTTGCACATTTATATATCCCTGACCAGATGGATTTGGAAAAGGAGTCACATGAGTTTTGGACAGCAAATATTGATGACAAAAGAAAATCAAAAAAAGGAAACTAAATTTTTCTTAAAAGTACAAGCAGGGGTTGGCTATGTGACGCAGTGGATAGAGCACCAGCCCTGGAGTGAGGAGCATCTGAGTTCAAATCCAGCCTCAGACACTTAATAATTACCTAGCTATGTGGCCTTGGACAAGTCACTTAACCCCATTGCTTTGCAAAAAATAAAAATAAAAAACAAAAAACAAAAGTACAAGCAGGTGCAGTGCTAGTGTTGGTTTGGCTTTTCTTTTAAAAATTTAACTTTCAGTTAATTTCTACTTATACCTGCACCTTTCCTTTTACCAGTCTCTTCTTCCCTTATCTTTCCCTTTTTCTCTGAAAGTTTTATTAATTGAGTATAGTGCTGTCTTCTACTGTCAATATTAGAAAGGAAATAATCTCTTTTGGGGGAAATAGGTACAAGGTGCAGTGAATAAAGCAAAGGGCTTGAAATCATCAAGATTCTTCTTCTTGTGTTCAAATTTGGTATAAGAATCATTGTACCTGTGTGGCCCAGGACAAGTCAGTTAACTAAGTTTTGTTTCAGTTCCTCTTCTGTAAAATGAGCTGGAGAAACAAATGGCAAACCACTCCTTTATCTTTGCCAAGAAAATTCCAAATGGCTTTACAAAGATTAACACAACTGAGAAATGAAAGCCTCAACAGCAGCAAAGTTCTTTTAAGACTTCCCTGAAGAGCATGCAATGCTATTTCCAAGAAATAATCTTGAATCTAGGACATGCAGCTGCAGTAAAATATATTTCAGAATATCTGTATAGCATAGCTTGCAGCCATACATCCATACTTTAACCACATTAATATATGGTAGAATTCTACAAAACGAGAAGCAGTATATCGTCTCTGTGATAATTATGCTAGTTATCGGAGCACAGAAGGTGCTATGATTAAGTGTATCTTTTTTTTTTCTTTTCTTGTTACTAGGAAAATAGCTAACACTTTTGGTGGGACTACCATGTTTAAGTTTAAATAGAAATTCAGATAGATGAAAGTAGGAGATTCAAAGCCAGAAATTGGATAATGGGTTGAGTGTGAGTCTAAACTGAATGAAGAAGTTATGGTATGGCACTGGATATAGAGACAAAATGAAGAAGGAGGAGGCTGGTCAATGACTATCTGTTCAATAATTCCATCAGTTTGATGGAGAAAGTTTCATCATACCTACTAAAAGAGAAGTTAACTATAAATACTTTTTTTTCCTAGCCATAAATGCTCACTCTTAGCTTCATAACTTCTCTAATATGTAAGGTGCTTTAGGGCAGTTGGATGGTGCCATGAATATAGTAGCAGATCTGGAATCAGGAGGACCTGAGCTCAGATCTTGTCTCAGATACCAGTTGTTGGTTCTGTGCCAGTCATTTAACCTTGTTTCCTCAGGCTCCCCATAAGGAACAATAATCTGGTAAAAGAAAAGGAAAACAACTCCAGTATCTTTGCCAAGAAAATCCCTAAATGGGATCATGGAGAATTGGACACACCAGAAAATGACTAAACAATAATTGAAAGCAGTTTATATATCTGAAATAGACAAAGTTGAAAATGGACTGTCTAGGTGGTGCAGCTGCTAGAACACTGGCCTTTGGAGTCAGCAGGATAGGAGTTCCAGTTCAGCCTCAGACATTTACTACCTATATGATCTTGGTCAAGTCACTTAACCCTGATTGCCTCACATCCATGGACATCCCCAGTTGTCCTGATTCCTAACTAGCCACTGGATCCAAATGATTCCGGAGGAGAAAGAGAGACTGGTGACTTAACATGACAGTATCTTGCACAAATCCAATTCATGTGCCTGTCATGGCATCACCTCTGATATCATGATCTTCTTTGAGAAAGAAGGAGAAACATACAAAATTCATAGTCCTACTTCATTAAAGGCCTATTTTTAAGTTATCGTCAAACCACTAGTTGCTGCAATTTTTATTGTATAACTTTAATTAAATTACATCTGAACTTGAATAAGTCCTTCTAAATTTGAATAAGATGCAATTGGGACTTACTTAACAAAATAAATAAAATAAAGAAAGCAGCGCATTTTAAAACTAACAATATACCCTTCCAAGGGATACTTATATAGAGATCAGTAGTTCCCATTTCCATTTCAGCTTGACACCATTGGTCAAACCTTTGCCAAATATAATTTAAGCATAGATAAATTATATCCACATTACTTACCAGACCAGCAAGTGTTATTGGAAAAGGGAATGGAATCATTTTGGCATGACTAGGGATTTATGAAGTCATGATGAACTTTCTGCTTACAACTTCCTTTAATGTATATTTATTAAATATATATTATGCCAAGAATTGCAGGCAAGATGTAGCTTTCAGATTCAACTTGCTTTCCAATATTTTGTGCTTTTTTAAAATTTAGAGAACATTTAATAGTCTTATTAATTAAGATTAGCATTTATCTTCACCTAGAGAATTCCAAATGGATTACAAAGATTCAGACAACTGAGAAATGAAATTATATCTTTAATCCAGTAATAATCCTTGTGATGGAGAGTGGTATGAAAATTTCCATGATCTTTAAGATTTCAGTGATAATGGTTCAGCAATCATATTTTCCTTTTAATCCAAGTCAATTCTGTCAATGTCAGTAGAATTTACTTCTTATAAACTTAAATTCCTCTTAAGGGTCTTAGTCAAAGGGCTCCAACTTGTTTTTTTCTGAATTAGTTGAAATTGTATCTCTCTACATTTAGAGCACATTAGCAACTATTCCTATCTTGCCTTCCACCTCTCCCAAATTCTAATAAGGTATACAGTGTCATTGCATACCAAGAGTTTTGTCATTTCTACTTTACCTGCCACTTCTTTATAATTTGATAGAATCTGATCTTGAATAATTAGAGTCTTCCATTATTTTCTCCATACTCTTAAAAATGAAATTATTATCAAAGCAAGCTAAGAATTAATAATTCATTAGCAGTTTTTTTAATTTTGTTTGTTTTTAATCAGATTCCTGTAGCATATGTTCTCATCACTACTCTATTTGGATTCTGTGTCATTTTCTCCAGTTAACTTGTTTTGTATACATTCTCTTTTATCAGATAAAATTATCACTTTATAAAGTGATAAAGCATATATCACTTTACATATAGTTCATCTTTAAGATATTACTTTAATTATGACAAAAACAGAAACAAAATCTATCATTGCAGATAATAAATCTGCTTCCTAGTTCAATTGAAATTGTATTCCTTTTTCTGTTAATTGCTATTCTATTTGGTTTCTTTCCTTTTGTTATTTTTAATCCTGCCTTTTGTTTCTGTGGATGCAAATGACAGTCAAGAGTCACTAAAATCTTACAATCTCCTATACTTTGAGAATTAAATGTTATGTCTTCAACAAGTCTCTTTCTGTACCTTAACATTTTATTTGTGATAAGTAGTTTTATCAGGAAGTACTTTTGAAATAAAACTTCAACTAAGAAGTTCCAAACTCAATATGTATGGTATTCCTAACCATAAACTTATGATGATCCTTTACTAGTACTTTGTATAACTTTATTTAAAGCTCATGTAATTTATATCTCTATCTATCTATCTATCTATCTATCTATCTATCTATCTGTGTGCATGTATGTATGTATAACATTAGTTCTTTCAAAGTGTGGCATTGGGCAATTAAAATTAAGTATTTTAAGCAAATGTCCTTGGTGAAGAGACAAATATACTTTCCATTTAGAGCTGAAAAAATCTGAGGTGAAAGGATTTATTCAATCACACAGCAATCAAAAATCTAGGAATGGAATCAATTCTCTTGATTTTGTTTTAAGAATTTTCCCTATCAGGCTGCATGGTTTTATTCTTTTTTCTCTTAAATCAAGAAATCCTAAAAGGGAAAGATTACAATAAAACCATTTTAATGTATTGTTACAATGCCAAAAGAATCTCAGATATGTATATCCTTAATAAATAAAGATGTTTATGATACAGGGTAAATTGATGAAGACGGCCTAAGAGGGTAAACCCTTGGAAAGGGGACCACTGAGGTTCAGTTATTTGGGAAGAACTCACAAGAGTATCTGACGCAGGAGTATAAGAAAAATTCCAAAAAATAATTCACAGGTTACTACAAAAATTATTCTAAGCTAATTTACAGAGCTCTTTAAGGAAGAAACAAGGAAAGAAAGTGAATTTTAATAGAAATAGCTAAATTCAGAAAAGAAACCAACACCTACAAACATGGGCTCACAACTGGGATGGAGAGAATACATCATTAAGAGTTAAAGCAAGTTGGGGGCAGCTAGGTGGCGCAGTGAATAGAGCACCGCCCTTGGAGTCAGGAGTACCTGGGTTCAAATCCGACCTCAGACATTTAATAATTACCTAGCCGTGTGGCCTTGGCCAAGCCACTTAACCCCATTGCCTTGGAAAAAAAAGAGTTAAAGAGGTAGAGGAGAAGAAAAGGTAGCCACAAGGTAATTACTGGGCTGGAGACAACAGCGATCAACCATGTGGACAGAGAAAGATGAATTTTTTTCAAAGGTCTCTTTGGGGAGGTGTCAGGTAGAGTAAGGGCAGAAGTGGGAAGGAGTTAGGTATGGGTTAAGGCCTCATCAGGGTGAGACTAAATAGCAGTTTAATGCACGACACAAGGTAATGTCACTGCATATGTCGGCAGGGTTCAGAGCTGTAGTTTAATTTTAGAAATTCATTCCTTTATGAAACCCTAACAGGAGATACTAGTTTAAGAGTCATTGTTAACACAAGATAGCCTAGAGGAATTTATGTTTTTTTTTTTTTTTAACTGAAGAGATAATTAGAAAGGTACCAATTTAGATAGGAGTGTATACCAGACTAGCAAAGGATAAAGATTAACTGTTATAAAAGTGTGTCTGTTTGGAATAGTTAATTGAAATTCTTAATTGAGGAGGGAACATTCCTTGCTAAAAGACATTTATTTGTCAGTACAAGGCCAATATAGGAAGGAAAGTACTACAAAAAAAAGAAAAACAAAGAAATTATTATATTTATCTGAATTATAATTTTTTCTCTAATACTAAAAGGAAAAATATTCCAATAATTCTCTCACTGTGCAGAATTATTCTGATTCAATTTGGGTCATATAGAAAAAATGGAAGCAAATCATAGAATCACAGCATGAAATACTATGATATTTTGGAAATGTGATGAACTAGAGAAGCAGGATTTCAATTTCAATTTTTCTATTTAATAAATGTACAATTTTGGGCAAAATATTTCATTTCCCTGGATTTCAATTTTCTTATCTATAAAATGAATGGTTGGACTAGATGGCCTCTGAGGTTCCTTTCATCTCTAAATACTTTGTACTATGATCCTATGATCTTTTTAAACTTAAGTAAGATCAGGGAACCATTGAAAAATTCCCTATTTAAGTTATTCAGAATTTGTTTGAAGCCCTTCAGTGATACAGAATGTCCTGCCCCTAAGGAGTTATTTATTCCAGTTTATGATAATTGATTTTTAGGAAGTATTGCTTTTCTATGGGACCTCTGCCACCATGGTCATGACCCTTTGCTTCTTTTGATATTAGTTTCACTTTCTGTAAAATTGAAAGTTTCTGACTTGGTGACTTCTAAGATCTACTCCATCTGTAAATCTATAAATATATGCTATGATATATGATATATATAAATATATCCTTTGCATATGAACAAATTTTCATACCACTCTCCATCACAAGGATTACTAAAGTATCAAAGATCTAGTGCTGAAAGATACTATAACAATTTCTCAATTTAATGATAGGGAAATTGTGAAGTAAAGAAATTCTTGACTAAAAACATAGGTAATAAATTTCCTGAGGAATCTGACTGTAGTGCCTCTGACATCAAAGTTAGTACACTTTGCATAATAATGTATTACCTATTTTCTTCATAGAAAATATTTTATTGGATAATTAAAGCTTAATAATCAATACTTTCATAGAGTACAATAACAAGGCATTTGATGAAAACAATAGAAAAAATACCCATTATTCATCATTGGTTAATATTTATTTATTTTTTTTACATATTTGAACACCCAATACATATAGAAGCTATTTGTAGTTTCAAATATAATTGCAAATTCAAACTTATTAATTGAGGTTTAATAAAAAAAAAATCTAATAGTTTGTCAGGCAAAGTATAGCCAATCACACAAAGTTCAAATTTTAATAATTTTAATGCTGTCTTTCTTATTTATAAGATTATAAGAATTATTTTATTTCTAACATGCCCCATATATATTTGTCCTTTAATGTCAAGAAATTAGGAAAGATTTCAGATAAACAATATGTATGAGCAGCAAGGAACCTTGCAGAACAGGAAGTTCACTCTCCTTTTTACTTTGATTATAGAATTGAGGCCCAAGGAGGAAAAAAAAATTAATTGGTAGGACCAAATGCAGTTCTTCTGAATCCTTTAATATATTACTTCAGAGCTCAAATTATTGTTTACTTCCTTTATGATTTAGAAATTAAAATACATATTAACAAAAAAAGAAACTAATCAAAAATTCTCAATCTGATTAGCCTTTATATGTTAACATACACGCAATGTTTCTTTAAAATTTAGAAATTGCAGCAGCAGAGCCAAGATGGCTACATGAAGGCAGGAATTCCTGGAAATTCATTTCCCCCAAACTCCAAAAGCCATCAAATTATGACCATAGCCAAAATTTAGAGGAAAAGAACCCACAGAAAGTCAGAGTAATACAATTTCCTAGTCCAGGACAACGTAGAAGTTCTGTGGGAAAGGTTTGTTTCACCAGGATCAGGATTTAGAAAAAGCCACTGCCAGTGCAGCCAGGCCAGGTGCCTAGATCCCTGGGGATGCTTCGTTCTGTGGAAGAGGGGGTGATTCCCATACTTCCTAGACTATGGATCACCAGGAACAGCTTGAAAGGGTGGTGAAAAAACTGCCACACCAGAATGAGTGTAGAGCGAGAGTATGCCTCAAAGCAGCCCTGCAGTGAGAACCTACAGCAGGAATTGAGGAAGCCAGCCTATACCACCTAGAGCACAGAAAACAGATGGTAAGGGGGTTGGGGGAGACTGCAGAGGTCTCTCTGCTCTCCAGGGCAGGATTCAACTACTACCCACACCCAAATCCAGGTTACAGTCAGGCTCCCATACTACCAGAGGGAAGGACCTCTGGTTATCCACATACCAGAGCAAAGGCAAGAGAGCATGCTTTCAGTGCCTGTCATGAGACCTTGGAGGAATTAAGTTCCCTGTGGGTGGTCCCTAACCCCACCCCCAAAGCATTGGAAGTGTGATAAATCAGTCACAGGCTGATGAAATAAGCAAAAAAAAAAAAAAAGGAAAAGTCCCATGGAAGATTCAGAAGATGACAAAACTGAAACTTCTGTACCCAAAACCTCCAAAAGCAATAGAAAATGGGCTCATGTTATGAATGAGTTCAAAAAAGATTTTGAAAAGTAATTAAGAGAGGGAGAGGAAAAATGGAGAGAAGAAATGAGAGCAATACAGAAATCATGAAAATTAAGTCAACAACTTGGAGAAAGAAATACAAAAAAAAAAAAAATGAAAACTAAAGAAAATAATGTTAAAAACCAGTTTAGACCAAGCAATACAAAAGGCAAATGAGGAGAAGAATGCCTTAAAAAGCAGAATTGGCCAGTTGGAACAGGAAATAAAAAAGCTCTCTGAAGAAAATGACTCATTCAAATATAGAATACAACTAAAGGAAGCCAATGACTTTGTGTGAAATCAGGAAGAAATAAAACTATCCCCCCCCCAAATTGGAAGAAAATGTGAAATATCCCATTGGAAAAAAAGAAACCTGACCTTTAAAACAGATCCAGAGACATATTTTAAAAATTATTGGGCTACCTGAAAGTCAAGACCAGGAAAAGAGCTTATTTTCAAAAAATAATACAACATTGTCCTGAGAGCCTAGAAGCAAAGGGAAATTTAGAGATTGGGAGAATTTATCATTCACCTGCTGAAAGAGATCTCAAAAGAAAAACTTTCAGGAATATTATAGTCAAATTTCTCAAACACCCAAGTCAAAGAGAAAATACTAAAAGTTTCCAGAAGTAAACAATTCAACTGCCGTGGCTCTCGATTACACAGGATCTGGCAGCATCTACATTGAGGGTTCATAGGGCTTGGAATATGATATTCCATAAGGCAAAATACCTTGTTTTGCAACTGAGAATCAACTATCTAGCAAAACAGAACATCCTCTTTCAAGGAAAAAGATGAATTTTCAATAAAACAGTGGTCTTTCAAACTTTCCTATTGAAACAACCAGAGCTGAACATAAAGTTTGATCTCTAAGTACAGGACTTGGGCACACCATAGAGGGGGTGAACAGGAAGGACTAATTATGAGGAACTTAATGATGTCAAACCACTTATATTCCTATGTGGAAAGAAGATACCAATAACTCATATGAACGTTTTTCATTCATAAGAGCATTTAGAAGGACCATATATAGAAAAGGCATGGGAAGGAACTCATTATAATGGTATAATATATTAAAAAGATGGAGTCAATGGGTGATAAAGGAAAGTATCGAGAGGAAAAGAAAGGAGAGGAAGAAGAGCCTAAGATATTTCACATAGAGTCAAGAAAAAGCTTTTACAATGGAGTGGAAATGGGGAAGGTGAGGTAGAATGAGTGAATCTTCATTCTCATCAGAAATGGCTCAGAGAGGAAATAACATACACACTTAATAGCGTGTAGAAATCTGTCTTACCCTAGAGAAAAATGAGAGGAAAGGGATGGGATGAGGGGAAACAGGGGAGGTAAGTGGGATTAGGTGATAGAAGAGAAGGAAGATCATGAGAGAGGGTACTCAGATACAGCATACTTCTGGACAGGGCCAGGATGAAAGGAGAGAGAGAGAGAGAGAGAGAGAGAGAGAGAGAGAGAGAGAGAGAGAGAGAGAGAGGAAAAGAAGAGAGTGGAGAAGAATAGAGTAGAGGGAAATGCAGCAAGTGATAACAAATGTGGGAAAAAATATTGAAGGAACTTCTCTGGTTGCTATGATGAGGAAGGCAACTCATCCCAAAGACAGAGTCATGGGAATCTAAACACAAACTATATTACATTTTTTTCTCTCTCACTATTATTGAAGTTTCTCATCTTTTTTTGGAGGGAGGGGGTTTATGTTTACTTTCACAACAAGATTATTTCAATAATATAAAATAAAAAAACAAAAAAATAATGAAAAGATAAAATAAAACTTAGAAGTTGGATTGAAGCTATTATCAATCAGCAAGGTGATTCTTAGGTGTTATATAACTGAGTTCCTTGTTCTCTCAAGGGATGATCCACAATCAGTGAACTGTTTAAACCTTTCATTTTTCATTGATTCCAACATGTATCACTAAGTATCCAAAGTGTTATATATGAGAAAAATCAATAAATGTAATGCTTGGAAGATAAATGTTAAAATTTAATGCTTTCCAACTCCCATGTTCTAATGAAAATAAAACCCAGAAAGAAAAGTGAGTGTAGTTATGCATTGGGAATTGATACCTCCTGCTTATTTATGGAATAATCTTACACATAAGGATATTACCTCATGGCTAAATGCTAGAATACTTTTCCTCAAAGGAAAACATTTTATTGGTAATAAATCATAACTTTTGTATCATTCAATCTACCCTAAAACCACTCAATACTTCTGGTTCAGAAAAGAAGATGCCTAATGCTCAGGAAAATAACAAAAAAACAACAGCAATACCATTATTTTAAACTTCTTTCTGTAGTAGGACACATTATTTTTTCACTTAACTAAATTAGTGGTAAACATGCTTTGTGAATGAAGACCATTTACTTATTTGTTCTGCTGTACCAAAGCACCTCAATTACTAATGAAAGGTCTCCAAAATTAAATTATTCTGTAACAGAATTCTTTTGTCAAATGGCAGCAGGAAGTTTCATATTTCATTTATATGACAGAACAACATAGAGAGAATATAAAAATGCACAATATCATTACTTATGGGTTCAACAGTATTTTTTTAAATTTCCAAAGTATTTTTTATCTTTTTTTGGCATAGGGAATAGGCCCCATGACTGAAGGAAGTAGATAAAAACATTGTTTTTCTTTTTTACCTTAATGGGATACAGTTTTCAGTAGCATCAAATAGTCATCAATAAAAAAGGAGAGAGAAAAAAACCTATTTTTACAAAACTAAGAAAAACATTCATATAAGTACATATCTGTAGTTGTGATTGTAACTATAGTTATGTCCCTATATTTTCCCTCTAGCTATATATCTCTCTCTATCATCTCTGCCATCTTTAACAATGATACCATGATTAGTACATGAATTGCATTTGAGTGAGAGACTCTTGTTCTAAGTCACTGATCTCACTTTCTCCTCCAAAGTCTTCTGGGTCCAGTGGTCAGATACGAATCAGGACAACTGGAGATAGCCCTGGATGTGAGGCAATCAGGGTTAAGTGACATGCCCAAAGTCGCACAGCTGGTAAATTTCTGTGGTCAAATTTGAACTTAATTCCTCTTGACCTGAGAACTGCTACTTTACTCACAGTGACATCTAGCTGCCCTAATGATATAAATACTTGCAACCTAATGGTCAGGATTCATTAGAATATTATGCTTCCTCTCTTGCATTTTACTTTTATAATGACTTCTGTGAAATTTTTATTTTAATATCATTTTCATGAAACTTTGATAAATATCAGAAGGAAAACTATAAAATTTTTGAATAACTGAATGTTAAAAAAATGAGAATGAGAAGACTTAATTTAAAAACGTAATATTTTCTCATCTATAGGTCCAACGCACAAGTCATTCTTTCTTAAACTATTAAATTATAGAGCATCCATAGCCCTCAACGCAGTCCAGATCCCAGAAAATGGAAGCAAGTCTACAGAACCACGCAGAAGGGGGTCATCTGGCTAGAGTTCCCAGAGAACTCAACCCATGTAAGGTAAGGGAGTAGAGGGAGACTTTCAAAGTTTATCCTCTGTCCCTGGGACAGGACTTTGGTGCTTTGTCCTTATTCAGACCCTGGTCACAGGACCTTCATACTGCCATAGTGGATCAGGGACCCTCTTCACAGCTCCAGATCAGAGGGGTGTTCCTTTGGTCCTCTAAACTCAAAAACACAGGCCAGGAAAGCAGTCAAAGCATCTCATAAGACATTGAAGAAACTGACGATCTTGGAAGGGTTTTCCCAATAGCACTCAAAAGCTCAGGAAGCACCCCAAAACCAGTACAAAGTTTGGGGGAAATGAGTAAACAGATAAAAAGTAATTACTTTGATCCCAAGGAGGATAAAAACACACACTCAGAAAATGGCAAAGTACAAGCTTCTATATTCCAAGCCTCCAAGAAATATAGGAGTTGGACTTAGGCTATGGCAGAGATCAAAAAAAAAATATATAAAAAGCAAGTAAGCAAGTAGCGGAAAAATTGGGAAGAGAAATCAGAGAGATGCAGGAAAAACATGAAAACCAAGTCAGCAGCTTAGTCAACGAGATCCAAAAAATGCTGAAAAAAACATGTTAAAAACAATTTAGATCAAATGGAAAAAGAAATTAATGAAGAGAATAATGCCTTAAAAAAGCAGAATTGAACAGATGGAAAAGGAAATAAGAAAGATCTCTGAAGAGAACAATTCCTTCAAATGTAGAATGGAACTAAAGGAAGATGATGACTTTATGAGGAACCAAGGCACAATCAAATAATAACAAAAGCATAAAAAATGTAGAAGAAAACGTGAAATATTTCCTTGGAAAAACAACTGATCTGGGAAACAGATCCAGAAGAAACAATTTAAGAATTATTGGGTGATCTGAAAATCTTGATCAAGAAAAGAACCTTGACCTCATTTTTAAAGAATTTCTACAGGAAAATTTTCCTGTTATCCTAGAACCAGAAAGTAAAATAGAAATTGAGAGAATCCACTCTGGAAAGAAATCCATAAAAAAAGAGAAAAAATATCCCTCAGGAATAGTATAGTCAAGTTACAGAACTCCCAAATCCAAGAAAAATATTGCAAGCAGCTAGAATGAAAATAATTCAAATAGTATGGAGCTACCAGTCAGGATTACACAGGACTCAGCAGCTTCCACATTAAGCACTTGTAGGGCTTGGAATATAATATTCCAGAAGGCAAAGTAGCTTGGAGTGCAACCAAGAATCGATTATCCAGCAAAACTGAACATCTTATTCTAGTGGAAAAGATGCACCTTCAGTGAAACAGAAAGTTTGATCTTCAAGCACAGGGCAAAGGTGAAGCACAGAGAGAATGGGTGGGAAGGGCAAATTATGAGGGATTTAATGACAATAAACTGCATGTAATCCTGTGTGGGAAGATGACACTGAGAGCATTCATATGAGCCTTCTCATTCTTTAGAGCACTTAAAAGGAGTTTTTATAAGTGAAGCACAAGGGAAAGCTGAATTTGAGGGTATAATATAATGTAAAAATGGAGTCAATGGGTGAAAAGGAAATGTACTTGGAGAAAGGGAAAAAGAAGTAGAATAGGCCAAGAAATTTCATGTAAATGAGTCAAGAAATAGCTTTTGCAATGGTATGGATGGGGGGGTGAGGAGGAAAAAGGGAGACTTCATTCTCATCTGAAATGGCTCAGAGAGGAAACAGCTTTCATTCTTTATAAGGTATAGAAAACTAGAAGAAAAAGGAGAGAAAGGGGATGGGAGAAAATGGATAAGTGAGGGAAGGGGTTATGTAGGTGATAGAGGAGAGGGTAGAACATGGGAGAAGATAGTCATTTATAATATATTTTCTTTTTTACATTTTGCAAGGTGGTGGGATTGGGTGAACTATCTGAGACCATGGGGCTGGATGGGTGCTGGGTCTCCGGGGTGGGATGTGGGTTCAGGGCCTCTTAACCCCAAGGGCCAGTGCTCTGTCCTCTGTGCCACTTGACTGCCCAACAGCACACTTTTGAAGAAGGACAGAATGAAAGGAGAGAGAAAATATACAATATGGTAGTGGGGAGGAATGGATGGAGGGAATTACAATCAGCAAGAGCAACTGTGGGAAAAATATGGAAGTAACTTCTCTGATGGACTTATGATAAAGAATGTGAGACAGAGACAGAGCTGATGGTCTCAAAACACAGACTGGAACATATCTTTTTGTCTTTCACTTTATTTCTCATGAAGATTTTTTTATTTTTGTGCTTACACTTACAAGAAAATTATTTTAGTAATGTGTAAATAAATAAAAATGTAAATTAAAAATCTTATTAAGTTATAATGGACTATATCATTAGAAATAAGGTCATATAGTATGAATATATATATATATATATGTATGTATATGTATATCTTTAAATTGCATAGCACTCTAAGACTTAAGATATTTAATAGTTTCACGTGAGTGATCTTGCCTCACACTGGCTAAGATATTAGAATATAAGGTCTAGTATATAAGGTTTTAGGATGGTCACAACAATGATGCTTATATTACATTTGCACAGAATCATATCTAACTTCAGAGATATCATTCTAAATTTGATTTAAAAATGAATCTTTTTGCCTACATCCTCAAATGAAGCTATTTACTAAGACACCATAATCTGCATGAACAGAAAGAATACTTGCATTTATTAAATTACACAGCTTTAGTCATTAAATTGTATATTTTTAATAATGCACAATGGTAGGAATGAAAATGATGATATATTTCATTTTTGGCAATCATGCATTATCAGGTCAATAACCTCTAAATTTTCAGGAGATTTCTATGAATATTATTAATAATGTATTATGATAAAAGAACACCAGTTCCTGAAGCTTACTGGATTCCTTTCAGAACTAAGAAAAGAATAATATTTCGTAAGTAATAATTCATGATTCAACAAAGAACCCATTATTTTTCTGGCTGTACATTTTATAATTTTGTAATTAAATTCTTATTCCAAATGCCAAATTTAGTATTTTATAAATTCACAACTAGTACATAGACACTGAATTCAAGTCTTAAACCTTTAAAATGTTAAAATGAGTTGGAGTAATTTAATCTTCAAAGATCTGAACCTTTCTATCTAATTAACCAATTCCATTAAAAATAGGTTATTTCTTTTAAAACAAATTGTTGGCCCAAACAAACAATTTTCTTTTTGAAATCAACAGATTATTCTGTCAAAACTTAATCCACATCTAAACAGCAATAATCCTCTTCCCCTCCCCCCATAGTTTATTTGGAAGCAAAATAACTAGTTAAAATTGACATTGTAAATGTCTTGAATTGAAAATGAAAAGATTTTAAATGAACATAATTTGAATCATGAAAATTAGTACTTATGAACTGTGACTGCTTTGCCTTGACTATAAAACCTGTGACTAATGTACTAAAAATAGCTACATTGTGTGATAGTATGCATGAAGTGATTATCATGAAGGCATTTGATTTTGTTCATTCATATTAATGGTGCAGTTTTCAGTTATAGGCTTGTAAACATTTCAAACTCTATTACCAAATAGCATTATTTCATTCTGTCGACAGAATATATTATCCTTTGTTTTAGGGCAGTGCTAGACCACGAGGAAGTAAAGGTACAATGTATCTTAGTCAAAATAATCCAAGGATTGGATATAAGATTATACTGGAACAATGACAACAAGGAATCACATTTTTCCCTGTGAAAGGTCAATGTGATAGTTTCCAAATTTAATATTTATTTCTTCAATCATATTGAGTTCCTTTTTCATAGAATGTCACGAGTTCATCACCACAGTAATGATTTATCAGATCACACACATAGGAAATTTTAATCATCTATCTGGAAAATGTTAATTTGCAGATAATGATAGATTTAAGATTTGATTAGATAACATATGAACCTTACTTTCTGTACCAAAAAAATACAACTGTTGTGTTTATATGTGCTTGTATAAGTTGTACTTAAAAACACATATATAAGATGTTTTTATTTTTTCTTTCTTCCAAAATCAAATCATAATGTCACATTGTGATCAATGAAATATCAATTCAAATAATTTTGTTCCAATAAATAATACAAGTTCTTCTTTGATATTCATAATAATGGAACACTGAACTGGACCTCTTTGAAAATATAACTGTAAATTGAAAATCAATGCCTGAACATAATAAATACCATATATGCTAAATTGCAAACCTTGAAAAGTTTCAGTTACATCCCAGCAACAGTTTATGTTTTGGTTGTCCAAAGATAAACCTGCAGAAATAATAGTGACCATGAAATAATGATATTTTGAGGACATAGGGGACCTAAGAAAACCATGATAATCTAGGAAACCGACAAAAAGTCAAACTAGCCTTCAATTCTGAAACTTATGTTTCCACACTGAGATTGACAGTGATGGAAAAATAGGTGAAAGAAAAAAGATGCTAAGAATCAGAAAGTTGTTAAATAATGCAGGATATAAAAATAAACCTACATAAAAATTCAATATTTCTATATATTCCCAATAAAGTCCAGTAACAAGAGATAGAAAGAAAAAAAATTTGAAAAGAGATAGAAAGAGAAATTCCATTTAAAATAACTACAGACAGTATAAAATACATGGAAATCAGCCTGCCTAGACAAACACAGGAACTACGTAAATACAATTACAAATTACTTTTCATACAAATAAAGTCAAATCTAAACAAATGGAAATATTTCAATTGCCTATGAGTAGGAAGAGGCAATAAAAATGACAATTCTACATAAATAAAAGTACTTACTTAATCAGTGTCATATCAATCAAATAATAAAAAATTTAGCTAAAAAAGTTACAAAATTCACTTGGAGGAAAACAAACGTCAAGAATATCAAAAAAATTAATGGAGAAAAATGCAAAAGTAAATAATCTAGCTATAACAGATCTAAAATATTAAAGTTATTTGATCTTAGCTAAGAAATTGAATGGTGAATCAATGGAATAGGCTAGATATATAAGACCTTTGCTTGATAAAGCAAAAACTCCAGTTTCTGTGATAAGAAATCACTATTTGACCAAAACTGATGGGAAAGCTGGAATATTGTAAGGCAGAAACTAAGCATATACCAAAACCTCTCATCATATACCCAGATAAGGTCAAAATGGGCATATAATTTAGATATAGAAATACACCATAAATCATGTAGGAGAACAAGGAATAATTTATCTCTCTAATCTATGATGAGCGGAAGAATTTCTGATAAAACAATAGATAGAGAATATTATACAGTGCAAGTAGGATAATTTTGATTTCATTAAATTAAAAGGCTTTTATATAAACAAGTCCAATGCAAACAAAATTTGAAAGAAATAAGAAGCCTAAGGCCTTAGGAGTAACATAAGTAAATTCAAGGAGAGGACAGTCATAAGCTAAAATATCAATCAGTAAATATTACAACTATTTTGTATAATTAATTCTGGTATAAAAAATAGAAGAGTAAATGAATTAGTAAGACACCAAAGCAATAAAACAAGGAAACACAATGTTTAATATGTACATTTAAGAACAATAATGACCTATGCATTCTTAAAAAAAAAGGAAAAGCATTTTTATGAAAATTTGAAATTTGATTTAAGGCAGAATATTACAACTGACATATGCACATATGTCTATCCACCCAAGCATATGTGTGTATAGTGCATATATATGCATTTATGTCTTCTTGTGGGAATGTTTATTCATATATACACACATGTACACATGTGCATATATAAATATATCTACATATGTACATATATGTATGTGCATTCATCAACATTTACATATCTATGTTTGGTAATGTACATATAGATTTATATATATGTATAGGTGTTCATATATGCATTTAGTGTACAAAGGTATGTGTTTGTATACACACATGTGTATATATGTGTGCATATCCATACATATAGGCATATATGCATAAATGTGTGTATAGGTATATGTGTCTATATATACATACACATGCACATTCAATATATTCACTCATTTAGTGGAAGCAAATAGTAGAATCCAACAATGTTGGCTTTGAGACAGATTTAGTAACAGAAGGACAGACATGGACCTAAAATAGGAGACTAAAATGGACTCATGTATTTATCAGTAAAACTTAAAGACAAAAAGATAAGTTGAATAATCATGATTTAGAGGCAGCTAGCTAACTCAGTGAATAGAGCACTGGGAGTAGAGTCATTGAGGTAAAACACAACCTCAGACACTTAGTAGCAATATGATACCATGCTCACTTAACCAATCTATTTGTCTCTCTCCAATGGAGAAGGAAAAAGCAAGCTCTTCTAGTATCTTTGCTCAGAATATTAATTAATATGGCTATGCTATGGCCAATGGGATCACAAAGAAATGGACATGATTGACTAAGAACCTTTTGGGGTAGTTATGTGAGCAGCTAAGTGGTGCAGTAAATAGAGTGCTGATATGGAATCCAAGAAAGACCTGAAATCAAATCCCCTCTCAGATACTTATCTAAGTGACAACTAAGTAACATTTACAACAGCAATGGCAATCATGATCTCAGACATATAAAAACAAAAATGGATCTATTTAAAAGAGATAATCCAAGAAATCATATTTTTTTTGTCCTGAATAGTCTCATTGACAACAAAGAAATATCAGGAAAAAAAAAATTTGAACAAGTTTGTTTGATAAAGTTCTTATTTCTCAAATATGTAGTGAACTTATCTAATTTACACAAAAATAAAAGCTATTACTCAAGTAATAGTAATAGATATGAGTATGCAGTTTTTAAAAGAATAAATGCAATTCATCTTTAGTCATAAGATTCTCCAAATCACTATTCATTAGAAGAGATATATATGCAAAAGTAAACAAGGCTAATGTATCACTTCAGGTCTATCAGATTACCAAATATGGAAAATATTTGAAAATTGAGGAGAAATGGAAAAATTTGTGCATCTATGCATTGTTATCGGAGTTGTAAATTAGTTCAATTATTCTAAAGAACTTTGGAAATATGTTTTTTGGGTTTTTTATGTTTTTGCAAGGTAGTGGGATTAAATGGCTTGCCCAATGCCACACAGCTAGAGGTAATTCTACCTAGCCATCCCAATTCTTTTTTTTTTTAAATAACACTTTTTATTTTATTTTCTTTTAGGTTTTTGAAAGGAAAATGGGGGTTAAGTGGCTTGCCCAAGGCCACACAGTTAGATAATTATTAAGTGTCTGAGAACAGATTTGCACCAATGTACTCCTGACTCCAGGGCTGGTGCTTTATCCACTGCACCACCTAGCTGCCCCCATCCCAATTATTAAAGAATAGTTTGTAAATATGCCTGAAGTGCTACAAAATTATGCATGTCATTTAATCCATCAATACCACTACTAGTTCTCAAAAAAATTGAAAAGGAACACAGACTACATAAATGAAATATTTAAAGAATCTCTTTTTTATTTTAAGAAAGAATTGAAAATTCAGAGGATGCCCATAAATTGGAGAAGGACTGAACAAATGGGTGTATATGATTTAAATGGAATGCTATTGTACTATTAAAAATGATCATCAGGTTTATGGATTTGAAAACATCAGAAGTCCTATACGAAATAATACAGAACGAAGTGAAGAAAATCAGGAAAACAATGAACTCATTAAGAGAAATATAATAATGATGAAAAACTATGAAAAACTTAGCTATTCCAATAAATGCAATGGTCCTAATAAACTAATAATAAGTAATAAAAAGTATTATCCATTTCTATATATCAAAAAAGCAGATTGTTGGACAGAGTGAAAATGGAAGTATAATTCTCTTGCCTTATTTTTCTTGCCTTTTTTGCAACATAGTTAATATGGAATTATGTTTTGCACAGTTTTGTATGCATAGCATTTGCCTTCTAACTGGGAAATGTTGGAGGGAGGGACTCAATTTTTGGCATTTATAACTCATTATATTTTCCAAAAGGATACTGAAAATTAAATAATTAAAAACTAGAATAGTTAGAAGTTTTAAGTTTTAAAAGTCAAATTCATGATTTTACACTTGATTCATATACACATTAGATTGTTATTACTGAAATACCAATAAGAAATTAAATTCTGACCTATGGTTGATGACTACTTAAATAGAAAGAAGGTAATATATAAAAGAAATGTATATTGTGTGGGTATATGTGAATTGAGATTAGATTGAATACATGGTGTGAGAGTGTCAGAAGAGATAAAAGTGACACCAAAACTGAAAAAAATTGGATGATAAAAAAGGTGGAGGAATTATGGGCACGTTGAAAAGGAGTTAGAATTTGAGGGAAATTTTTAATGGATTCTGTTTTGCTCATGTAGATTTTGAGATCTCAATGGACATGCTTTTTGTGATTCAAACAAGCTTTTTATGCTGCAAAAGCACAAATGTGATGTTGGATCAGAATGCTAAGGGACAGTCTTATAGCCTGATGTATACCAAAACACTATTGCATTTTTCCACTGGAAATTATTACTGAGATTGAGACTATGTCTCTCAAATTGAAATTATTGATTATAAGGAGGACAATCCCTGAAATGTCCAGTACTATGTATATTGAACTGAATTTTAAGAATATACTGAAAATTCTCAGAAATTTCTAGATGATTTAATGTTAAATAGTATTTGCCCAACTCCTGTAGACAGTTATGAATTTTCTATTCACTATTAGGCAAAATACACCATTGTGAATACAGAAAAGCAGTCCTAAAGGTCATATGACAAATAAGCTATTCTGATAATTATGGAAGTAACACAGTATCACAGTATATATTTATGATACTCAAAGACCTGAGTCACAAAATAGCATAAGGTATATGACAATTTGAATCTTCTACCAAGCACTTTCCAAAAGAGAATGCAAATAGCTATTTTTTTTTGCTTTCATCTTTTATTTTTCTTTTTCTTTTTTCTTTTTTGTATATAGAAAAATTGATGAACAGCTAAGAGAAGTCATAAGAGCCACAAACTAAAGAAAGGGAATGAAAGGGCTAATTGTTGTGAAGAAGAACTTATTAACTTAAGTGAATTGACTTGAAACTCAACTATAGTCTCTGAGTAGGAACTATGGTAAAACTACATACTTTAAATAGTAAAGAGGAGGGTTGGCTAGGTTTCTCAGTGGATAGAGCACTGGTCTTGGAGTCAGGAGTACCTGAGTTCAAATGCGGCCTCAGACACTGAATAATTACCTAGCCATGTGGCCTTGGGCAAGTCACTTAACCCCATTGCCTTGCAAAAAAAAAAAAAAAAACTTAAAAAAATAGTAAAGAGGAAGCTTGAGGTAGTTGAGCCAAGATGGCAGAATGGAGGCAGGAAATCCCAGAAGCTTTTCCTGAGATCACTGCAAATGCCTATAAATTATGACTCTAGTCAAATTCTAGAGTGGAAGAACTCATAAAAAAAAGTCTGAGTGATACAATTTTCTGATCCAAGACAACTTGGAAGGTCTGCAGGAAGGGTCTGTTCCACCTGTTTTGAAAAGGGCCACAGATGGCCCAAGCAATGCTGGGGGTACCTGGGTCCATGCTAATGGTCTAGGGGAGGGGACAGTTTCCAGACCTCTCATACCAGGAATGCTAAGAACAACTTGGAAGCTCATCAGGAAAACTCTGGTGCACCAGAGTGAGTGTGAAACCCAGCCTGAGTGCAGCCCAGGCCCTGGGAAGCAGAAGTAGCTAGGTGGACGGTAAGGGAGTAGGGGGAGACAGCAGAGGTCTCACCACTATCACTGGGACAGGACGCTGTTGCTTTTCCCATACTCAGATCCAGGTCACAGTCTGGGATCCCATACTTCCATAGCAGAACAGAGATCTTCCTCACAGCTCCAGTGTAGAAAAGAGCATCTGTAGTCATTAACAGACTAGAGCATAGGTTAGGGAAGCACTCAGAGCCTCTCATAAAATGTTGAAGGAATTGAGGTCCATGGCAGGGGGGTTAGAAAAACCCTCAAATTTTGGGAAAATGCATCTTCCACCCTGGAAGCAGAGGCTTGTCTTAACAAAAAGTTAAAATCAAGTCATTGATTAGGGAAATGAGTAAATAGAAGAAAAGGAATATGACCATCGACAATTACTTTGGTTTCATGGAGGAGCAAAATGTACACTCAGAAGATAACAAAATAAAAGCTTATGTGTCCAAAGTCTCCAAAAAAATAGAAATTGGTCTCAGACTGTGGAAGAGCTCACAAAGATTTTGAAAATCAACTAAGGTAGGTTGAGGAAAAGTTGGGAAAATCATGAAAACCTATACAGCAGCTTGGTGGAGATACAAAAATATTGAAGAAAATAATATCTTAAAAATGATTTTAGATCAAAATGAAAAAAACACTCTAAAAGATCAATGAGAAGAAGAATGCCTTAAAAAGTATAATTACCCAGATGGAAAAGTAGAAACAAAAACTCTCTGGAGAAAATAATTCCTTCAAATTTAGAATGGAGTTAAGGGAAACTGATGACTTTCTGAGAAATCAAGAAACAATAAAACAAAACAAAAAGAATGAAAACTAGAAGAAAAAGTGAAATATCTCATTGGAAAAACAACTGACCTATAAAAACATATCCAGAAGAAATTATTTTAAAACTATTGGGTACCTCAATGTGATGACCAGGAAAAGATTCCATACTTTATTTATCAGGTAATTCTCCAGAAGAATTGCCCTGATATCCTATAAGCAGAGGGTAAAATGATGACTGATGATGATGTTTGTCTTTCATCCTCGAAGAAGACCATGACATCAGGGAGATGATGATGATGTGACAGCATATGAATTGGATTGGATTGAGGGGATTCTGTGCTAAGTCACCAGACTCACTTTCTCCTCCATAGCCATCTGGATCCAGTGGTCAGATATGAATCAGGGAGATGGCCCTGGATGCCAGGCAATCAGGGTTAAGTGACTTGTCCAAGGTCACATAGTGAGTGTCAAATAACTGAGGTCGATTCAAACTTCTGTCCTCCTGACTCCAAGGTTAGTGCTCTATCCTCTGTGCCATCTAGCTGCTCACAGAGGGTCAAATAGACATTGAAAGAATTCACTGATCACCTCCTGAGAAAGATCTCAAAATAAAAACTCCAATGAATATTATAGCCAAATTCAAGAATTCCCAAGTCAAGAAAAAAATATTATAAGTACCCAGAAATAAAAAAAAATCAGATATTTAGCAATTAAAGTCAGGATTGCACAAGATTTACTAGGAACTGTAGGGCTTAGAATATGATATTCTAGAAGACAATAAATTGGACAACAACCAAGCATCAACTACCCAGAAAAACTGAACATACATTTTCAGGGGGAAAAGACGGACATTCAGTGAAACAGGACTTTCAAATTTTCCTGTTGAAATTATTAGAGATGAACAGAAAGTATGATTTTCAATTATAGTACTTAGATAAAGCATAGAAAGGGTGAATGGAATGGGCAAATTATGAGATATTTAATGCTGTTTAATTGCTTGTATTCCTGCATGGGAAGAAGATACTGATGGTCTATATTATGAATCTGATAACATTTTTTAGAGAAATTAGAAGGAATATGCGTATATATATATATATATATATATATATATATATATAGCCCAGTCCAGTGGAATCTCAACACATGCATACACACACACACACACACACACACACACACACACACAGGCAGGTCACAGGAGGGAACTGAATATGAAGGCATAATATACTATTAAGTTTGAATTAATTGGCAATAAATGAATGTACTAGGAGAAAGAGAAAAGAGAGGTAGAATGACATAGAATATATATATATATATATATATATATATATATATATATATATCATGTAAAAGAGTCATGAAAAAGCTTTTGCAATGGAGTGAATGGAGTGAAGATGAAGGAAAAATGAATGAGCCTTCATTCTCATAGGAAGTGGCTCAGGGAGGAAATAACATACTCAAAATGGTATAGAAATTTACCTTTTCCTAAAGTTAAAAAGGAGAGGAAAAGGATGGAGGAAAGGCAACAGGGGAGGTGAGGAGGTGAGGGGGGAAGTGTAGATGATAGATGAGAGGGAAATCATGGAATAAGGAAGTCAGATACCACATCCATTTGAGGAGAGACAGTGTCAAAGGAGAGAGAGAGAGAGAGAGAGAGAGAATAAAATAAATGGGGTGGGGAGAAAGAGGATGAAGAGAAATACAGTTAGCAATAACAACTGTGGGTAAAATATATTGAAGCAATTTCTCTGATGGACTTCTGTCAAAGAATGAAATCCATCCCAGAGACATGATTCATGGGGTCTGAATACAGATTTGTCCTTTGTTTTTCTTGAGGTTTTATTGTCTTTGAAGTGGGGGTGGGGAGGAGATATTGTTTACTTTTGCAAAAAGGCTATTGTAGTTCTGAGAAAAATAATCAATTTTAAAAAAATCTTATTTCAGAAAAAAAATAAACTTCCATTGGTGTCCCTTCTTCAATAACAGTTCATCTTCTCTTTCATGGTAACTGTGTGGCTTTTATTTTTTTTTAATTCAGTACAATATATGTATAGTGTAAATAATTATTTTTCTTTAGCATCTAAGGACACTAGAGTTCTCTGAGAATAGGAATGTTTTTGTTATAAATTGAATGTTGTTTATACAACCACTGTGAAAGTGTTAATTTTCCCTCTTTTTGTATCACTTTAAAAAATTCATACAAACTAGTTTTATTGCTATCAAAATTAGAATTAACCCTCAACCTTCTCAGCATCACTAGTATGATGTTCATTTAATTAAAGTATAATTCCCCTACGATAAAAAATAAGAATGTTTCTGAGTCCTCATTGAACTTTCCTGAAGTTTGTTTTAACCTTTTTGGCAGACAGTTTTTTCTTGCATTTCATTAAGAACATTTTTAGTTAATAATTCTTTATTTGAACTGACAAGTGCCAAGTTGTTCATTTATCTGAGTGTGGAACTCTTTCCAGTGCATATTATATATTAGGTAGAATCTAGTTTGGTAGCTTTTTTTTTGGTAGTGTGTGTGGGGTGGGGTGGGGAACCTGAGATAATGATGGAGCAATTATAATCTGCATCTCTATTAAACTGCCTAGATAATAAGATAGCTTTGTTGGGATGAAGAGTCTACTATGGGTAGTAGTTTAGATAACCCCAGGACAAAGCAGACATTCTGGAGAGCAGTACTAAGATAATCTGCACATAGATCCTTGAAAAGCTGGCAACAACTCTACAAGTTTCAGGAGAGTAAGCAACAACATGGAAAGCATATAGAAAGGAAGAACTGTGCACACCAATATTGGGCAAAGATCAGATTATTATAATAGGCAACAATGAATGCTAGTCCATGCTAGTGCCTTTTTCCTGGGTGCCTATTGTGATAAGAACTTCTTCATTTAGTTGACAGGAGGAAGTGTGGGAAATGTCCTATAATCTCATAATTTTGCCGAACTGACCATAAATTACAAAGTAATATAAATGCTAATTTTTTTCTGCCATATGTTTGAATCGATTTTTGTCTCTGGGGGAAAAAAGATAAAATCATTTCAGACTTTTGTCATGCATTATCCTCTCACTAAATATGAATAGGCACACTCAACCAGGAACCAAAAATCTCTCACATTTACCAATGTGTTTTATGAGAAGTATTCCTCAGTGTATTGATTCCCTGCCAGGATTCATTTTGACTAAGTTAAAGACTTTATTGGAAAGCTTTTATAGGAAATGTTAACTTTTCCTTGCATCAAGAAATCAAGGACTACCTCTTACAGTCCCCACAGAGACCAACTGATAGAGTATTTCAATCACACACTAATGAACACAGAGGAATGCTGAGTATGAGGAAAAAAATCTCAGTGCAGTCAAGAGATAGTATTTCTATTATAAATATAAAACACTAGAAACTATTATGAAACTTATGTGTGTGTATAGTTTGGAGGTTCAAAAGTTAGAGATATCCACTACTAGTATTTATATTGCTTATGTGATAGAGAAGTTGAAGAAATTTCTCAGTCAGTTATCATTTTAGTTTAGGAAAAAAGTGGGACAGAAGCAAATGTTGATTTCCTAAGCAATTCCCCTTCTGTCCATCTTCATAGTTACCACCTAAATATTGTCCATCATCACATGAAAATTTTACTATTATATCACTCCTAAGCTTGGGACTTCTGCTTTGAGTCTCTCTCCAGTCAATCCTCCCTCCATACAGTTGCCAAACTGATTAGCCTAAAGTATGGATCTGATCCTGCCTACCTTCGTACTCAGGTTGGTAACTGCTAGTAGTTTTATTTGAGTTTCAGTAAGAAATATAAAATCTGCAGTGGCATTCAATGGAATCCATAATATGACCTTTTGTTATTTTTTCTTTCTTGCATTTTGCTACCTTATCATCTATAAATTTTCTGATCGAAACATACTAGCATGCTCACTATTCTTCATAGTTCATCTACTATCTCTGTACCCTTGCAGTAGTTGGACTTATGCCTAAAATGCTCTTTCTCACCTTTGAGTTACTGTTTCTCCAAATTCCTTTGTTAAACCTCATCATCTGAAATCTCACTTTTTTCCAAGAAACATTAAGTGATCCATCTCCCCCTACTGTGAGACCCGTAATGTTTTTTTAGGTATTAGGTAACATCAGTCTGACTTTATCTTGTAAGTACTTGGTTGAGGATATACTTCCTCTACTAATAGAATATGACCTACTTAAAGGCAGGAAAAGTGTCTTTTTTGGATATGTTATTTTTTATTTGTTTGTCTTTCTTGATATCAGTAGTATTTTGTATACTACCTAGCATGCACTAAGGATTCAAATTCATAGTGACGGATTTATCAAGTATTGTAAAAAAGAACATAATTTTGCTAAGAAGCCTTCTTGGAACATACAATTTACTTACTCCCCATTAAGATTTGGAGAAATTTGGTCATGGAATGTTGGTCATTTAAAAACAATTCACTAAAAATATATATTGTTTATAGAAAATTTTGTTTGTACTTTTAGTTGAACAGGAAGAAATAATATGCAGTTAATTAAGCAAAATCAAAAGAGAAGAAGCTATCTAGCATCTGCAGAAAGAATATGCAAATCGAATGATAGTGATAAAGCCATTGTATACAGTAATGTATAAAACTATTCTAGATTTGATTAAATCTTCAGTTCAGAGAGGAGTGAGGAAATTGAAGTCATACCAGTAAATTTCCTGTCTAGAACATCATCTCTAGGGACATGGACAAAACTGAGAAAAATGAGAGTCAATCTGGTCCATCAAGAAATGCATGATTCAGAACATAAGTCTACAAATGATGATGGTTATCGATTTATACTATTAAACAGCTAAATAAAAAATGTGTAGTTATCAGTGTGGCATAAAGGCTCTTAAAGTTCTTTATGTATGTCTAAGATATGGTACCAAAGAAAGATAATTGGTAATATGTACAGACAAAATAAACCAAAGATGGTACTCATATAATAGGTGTCATGTTTGTATATTCATCAATATTTGTTCTTATTTTATTGTATTTTCCATGTTCTGTTAGGAAGAATAATTTTCTTTCATTTGACTTCATATTGATATTAGAATTTGTTATGTAAAGCTTATTGCTATTGTTATGACTTTGACAGCTCGTTCATTTTATTATTATTTGATTTGATACTAATGTTATCTAAGTATTACTATAGTATATATATTATATTATTCATAAATTTATAAATTCTTATTAAACATTGTCAAGTGGTAGAGTGGAGATTTTATTTAAAAGTTTTCATATTTTATTCCATATTTGTAAATGTTAAATGAAGTCTCAAACTATTTTTACAGGACTGCAAAATTTTAACTTTGGTAATACTGTAACTCTTGGTGTCTGAGACTCAGTATCACAGACATTTGAGATACCATTGAGGTATATAGAAAATCTTTAACATCACAGAAATTTTAGAGGACCTTCTGAAATGATAGAAAATCTTGGGCCAAAGTATTTGTTAGGTATTCTTGACATCTCAGAATACTTGGGAGATCTTGTGACTATGAGAAAATATTATGACTCAAGTATTGTTAAAATATATAAAAAACTAAGAGAGACCTTTCTGTTTATATAAGCTTAGGGACTTAAGAATCAGAATGTAAGAAGAGGATAGATTAGAGAAAATGCTGAACCAATGCATATGGAAGCTGTAGATTTTGAAGGAAAGGAAGACAAAAGGAAAACTAGTTTTAGATTCTAAATCTCTTTCTCCAAATCTTCCTAAAGAGGAAACTTTCCCTTTCCTTTTCTTCTCTTTAATTCCTTTTCCTTTACTTTCTTTTGCTCTCCTATATTCTTTTTTTATCATATATTGATACATAACAAAGCAAATTTTCAGATAAGATTAGAATAATTTCTTTTCTATACTATTAAATCATTCACACAAACATACTTATATCTACACGCAATTTATACACATAAACACATATCCTTTATATTCAAAGACTTTAGCAATATGACAATTACTTGAAACCATGATCTGACCATTTAGTCTCCATTTCTACACAAGCCTAAGAGGAAATGAATTTAAATTTCAGTGACAGAACAATTTAGAACAAGGGGAAAAATTATTGAATGCAAGAGTGACTAAACTAGCAATAGTTTGCTAATTAAGGTTGCAAAAGCACTATGGTTCACTCTGAACTTTCAAAGAAAAAGGATGTATAAATATCAATCTTAGATAACTTAGATGCTGCCTTGCTAAAGACTAAGCTAAATGAAAATTATGAGATTTTCTAATTTGGTAATTCTAAATTTAGTGGTAATTTTTGTGTATTTGTGTGTTCACACACATATATATGTTTCCACACACATATAGTATCTATCATCTATCTATCCATGGAAAAATATATTCATATATATGTTTCTAATTATTTTTAAATAAGGATATGAGGGCAAATGCAGTTAGACATTCTTCATATTAATTAGTATCAAGAAGTCTGTTTTGCCAATTATATACACAGGTTATCTAAGGGACATTTGCTTGTGTGTAATAGATTTGATAGATTTTCTTCTTTATGTATTTTCATTAATTTCTGTTTCTGGGCAAATCAATGATTCTAGACTATTTCTTGTGAAAACCATTCTCTATTAGTATTAAAATACAAATTAGTGAGAATGAGGTAGGTGTCTTTTATAAATGGTGCGGTCTATTGTCTGATTTATCTCAATTAGAGTTGGGCAGTTGAATGGATTAGTTCATTATTTTTTTAATTGTCTAGTTACTAAACTGGATAGAACTATAATTTAAATTTTCTTTTTGATTGTTTTAAATGTGAAAGTCAGTGTTTTTCTAAATAATATTAGCACAAAAGAAGTAAGATTTATCAGAATTAGCACACTAGAGCAGAATATTCAAATTTAACATGCAAAGATCTACAAACACCAAACAGTCAAATATCTGTAACATAATGAAGTAAGTGCTTGCAATACAAGGGGGAAAAACAAAGAGCAGTCTGAAGCTTTAAGTGATTTGTGGAAAAGGCATATATACTCAAACAATGAAAAACTTAAAAATAAACATAAAAAATTTCCAAAAACATTGCCTATGGCTGGAAGAAGCGAGCGAGAAATGAGAATGGATAACTATAATGATGAAAATAATCTGTATGGAAGAGGTGTCATCTAAACTGGTTATTGAAGAAAAAAATAGAATTTAATTTCATGGATAGCAGAGACTTTAATTTTGTCATTTTTAGCAACAATGTTCAATTTTTGGCAAGTTATAGAAACACATTAAATTTTTGGTGAACGAATGAATAAATTGATGGATAGATAAATAGCTCTTCTTTTTCATTGATTCTTCTATTCTTGTACTTGTACACATAGGTTCTCCATAGGTACTCTTAGAAAGCAAGTTCTCAGAATACTATGAGTAAATATTGCTTGACAGTTGATTTTTGGGGTTCTAGAAACAATCTTCTAGATTTTTCTGATATTAGAGAAAGATATTCATTATGTACCCTTCAAATATATTTTCACTGAACTTTCCTTAACATACAATTACTCCCTTCATAAAAAATTTTAGACATTAATATTGTTTTCATTATCTACTTTTTAAGAGTAATTTGATAGTTTTTATTAAGTGAAGATTTTTGATGACCTCAGTATTTTTACCTTTCAATTTTTAGTAACTCCTCAATTTCAATTCTGATTTGATTTTTCAGATTTATTACTAAAGTTGCTTCTGATATTTATTATTCATTTGGTCATAATATATTATCAAGAAAGAAACTAATATTATGACTATTAATAAAATTATTAAGATGCATTTCTCATGTTGCTGTAATTTTTTTTGGTGCACAATCAAATTATTCATAGCTTGCAACTCTTCAATGTGCACTAGTGATTGACTGGGGTTTGAAGTCAACCAACATTTACACTAAAGCATTTTCATTAGGTGGTGTATTGCTATTTATGACTTGCTTCCATTTATCTTGCCTTCTTTTAGAAACGCAGCACAAAGGAGTAATATCTGATCCTTTGTCATCTATGTCAAACTCATTACTACAATAGAATTGGCTTCTAACCCAATATGTGCCAGAGATATAGAGCAGTTTAATCTGTGGATTTTCTAGTGCCTACTTGGCTAACATTTTGGACTTCATAATATTCTTTCACAGTTGCCATAAATTTCATCAAGCATATAAGGTCCTTAATATACATCACATGACTGCCATCCATTTATTTACCATTTCTCCACCATAAGTATATGGTTAATGGGTTGGACATTAAAGTGCTATTTTTATTGTCCTTTATCAAAATTCATTTTTGATACCTATCACCTGTTGTTAAAATAACATACTGATGAAACCTGTGAAATATACAGATGACAAACCTTGGCCTCTGGGAATTTGTAGCTCATGTTGGTGAGAGAAATCACATTTATATGAAGCAAAAGGAAAGCAACATATAAGCAGTTGCAAATTATGCAACTTCCCATTAAGGAAAAATAAGATATACATTTTGTGAACAGTCAGAGTGGGCTTCATGGAACATATGAGGACAGGCCTGATCTTTAAATGAAGTTTAAAATTATTGTTGATGTAGACCATTGCAAATTTTTTCTTTTTCTTTTTTTTTCCTTTTTCTTTTTAATTTACTTTTCCCCCAGTTTATGTGCAAAAACAAATTTCAACATTCAACTTTGAGTTTAAAATTCTCTTCCTTCTTCCCAATTTTTTTACCTCTCATTGAGAAAGCAATTTATTCAATATAGGTTAAAAATGTGTAGTCATGAAAACATTACCACAGTAGTCATGATGTAAAAGCAAACATATCCCCCCACCCCGCAAAAAAGAAAAACCTCAAGACAAAGTGATAGAAAAAAAAAAATATTATTCAATCTTTTTTTCACACACCATCAGCTCTATCTTTGGTATGTATAATATTCTTTATCATAAGTCAGAGTTTTCTTGGGTCACAACATTGCTGAGAAAAGGTCAGTCATTAACAGCTGATCATCCTACAACATTCTTGTTGCTTTGTATACAATACATTTTCCATTGCATCCATTCATGTAAGGTTTTTTAACACATCATTTCAAATAACAAAACAGCTTTTCAACTCAGTCATATACTACAGTTTACTATTTCTAAGGCTTTATTGAATAGTAGTAGTAATAATGGATATAATTGTCTCACACATGATCTTATTGAAATGCTCCTAGTTGATCTCCAATTAATATAATTTTTGTTGGTGGATTTACCTAGGTGGTGCTTGTTTTCTTAAGGAAAACTCAATTTATTCCTATACTCTCTAGGCTTTTTTTAATAGGAAGAATAGTCAAAGACTTTTTCAGTATCTCTTTGCATAATCATATAATTTCTGTTGGCTTTGATATAAAGAGATTCAATTTTGGAATGTTTTCCTAATATTGTACTATCCCTGAATAGGGGCATAAATAACTGGCATAAATATCTTACTTGTTCATTGTGTATTATCCTGGTTATTACTTGATGTTTGCTAAAATTTTATTTGAGATTTTTACATCACTATTCATTGAGGAAATTGGTATATAATTTTCTTAGTTTTGCCTTTTCTTGCTTTAAATATCAGCACCATAATTGTGTCATAAAAGAAATTTGGCAGAACCCGTTTTCCTATTTTTAAAAAATAGTTTATATAGAATTGTAATTAATTGTTCTTTAAATGTTTGTTACAATTCACTTGTCTATCTATCTGGATGTGGAGAATTTTTCTTAGGGTGTTTATTTATAGTTTCTTTGAATTCTTTTTCTGGATGGGTTTATTTAAGTATTTTTTTCCCCTTAATCTGAATACCTTATGTTTTTTTTGTAAATATTTATGAATTTCAACTCAGGTTATCAAATTTATTGTCATATAGTTTGACAAATTACCTCCAAATTATCCCTTTAATTACTTCCTCATTAGTGGTAAATTCACTCTTTTAATTATTTTATTTTTTAAGTTTTTTTCTTTTGAAAGGCAAATGGGGTTAAGTGGCTTGCCCAAGACCACACAGCTAGGAATTATTAAGTGTCTGAGGCCAGATTTGAACCCAGGTACTCCTGACTCCAGGGCTGGTGTTTTATCCACTGTGCCACCTAGCCGCCCCCTCTTTTAATTATTGATATTGATAATTTGGCATTCTTCTTTCTTTTTTAAAATCAGATTAACCAAAGCTTTTTCTATTTTATTGTTTTATTTTCATAAAACCACCTCTTGCTTTATTTATTGGATCAATGGTTTTACTGATTTCTATTTTATTAATCTTTCTTTTGATTTTCATAATTTCTAATTTGGTATTTCATTGGGGATCTTTAATTTATTCTTTTTCCTAGCTATTTAAGTTGCATACCGAATTCATTGTTCCTATCTTTCTCTATTTTATTCATATAATCATTTAGAGATACAAAATTTCCCCTAAAATCTTCTGTGGTTATTTTCTTGGATGAAATGTTTGATTAAATCTAAGATTTGTTTCTTGACCCACTCATTCTTTAAAATTATGCTATTTAGGTAGAGCCAAGATGGCGGCATGAGGTCAGGAATTCCTGGAAACTCATTCCCCTAAAACTCCAAAATCCATCAAATTATGACTCTAGCCAAAATCTGGAGGGGCAGAAGTCACAGAAAGACTGAGTGATACAATCTCCCAGTCCAAGACAACTTAGAAGATCTCTGGGACAGGTCTGTTCCACTGGGACCGGGGACTGGAAAAAGCCACAGTGCAGCCACAGTGCAACAGCAGCACAGCACAGCTGGGCCAGGCACCTGGGTCTATGGCAGATGAGGCAGTTTAATCATCAGGAACAGATGGAAAAGGTGGTGAGAGAACTCTGCCACACCAGAGTGAGAGCAGAACAGAGTTTTGATTCATAGTAGCCCTGCATTTAGAACGTGCAGCAGGAGTTAGCAGAACCATCCAGAACATCCATTCTCACCTTGGTAAATTTGAAATCTTTATACAAAAAAAAGAGTTGTTTCTGTTGTTTGTGCCTGTTTGCACGCACGCGTCTGTGTATGTGTGTGTGTGTGTGTGTGTGTGTGTGTGTGTGTGTGTGTAATCCAGATCCGAAATAGTCACAGTTACCTGAGTTAAATATTTTTCTTTTAATTTGGGTTTTGAATTCAATTGCTCAAAAGTGTTTAATTTTAAGTAATTAGTAAAGTTTAGGATCTGAGCCTGTAAGTTGCAAATTTTGTGAGTAGACTTCCTGCCCTCAAGAGGCTTTGAAAAGAGGGCAGGAAGGCATTTGTTAGGAAAAGGTCACCATCTTGTATGTACAAAAAAATGAAAAGAAAGAAACTATCTGAGAGCTAAATAAGAGTAATTTAGTCACCTAAGTTCTGTAACAAGTCTTGAGAATTTGTGTGTGTTTATTAAGAAGGAAAATATAATCAGGATAAATTATATGTCACAGAATTTGGAAATATTGAATCATATATAACAAATATTTGCTGTTTTCTTTTGGGAAAGAAATATTTTTCTAAACTTTAATCTGATCTTTTTAATGTTAAATTGTTATACATTATCAACAATCTCACAAGTTCTTTTGTTGGTAACGGAAAAAATGTTTGTTATCTTTGTCTCTTATCATCTATCAATACATATTTATGGAACTGTATATATATATATATATATATATATATATATATATGTATGTATGTATTTATCAGTTATGTGATATTCTTTTGTACCTTCAAAAGAAATTATATTTACAGTGTTTAGTTAGTTCTCTTGTGAACATATTAGCTATTTGAATACTGTAATGTTAAATCCTGGAATTAACATGTGATTACTCAAAAGGGGTGGTAGGGGAAATATCACAGATTATGACCCATTTCTGGGATACATCTGTGGATTCATGCATAATATAATAATAATGATTCATGTTGTTAATTGACTTGAATGTCTGGCTGTTTTTATTATTGTTTAATTGCATTGGAATCAGTGACACATGATAGAAATTTAACATTACATAAGATGTTCTAATGTTTTTTAAGAATTCTGAGAGCAATAATTTGTATTTTGGAGATCACTAGTAGTTAAAGTTTAAGTATAAAAATTTCAAGCTATATATCTGTAAAATGGGACTAAACTGTGGTTATTTGCTTTGAGGGAAAAGCATCTACATATATATATATATATATATATATATATATATATATATATATATATATCATGAAGAAGATAAAATAATGGTGATGATTTGAGATTTCCCTGTGGCAATCTCTAGCTATTGTTATGTGAGAAGTAAGGAAATGATAGGCAACTTCTTAGCAAGAAGATGTTTAGTTACTTTAAATATAGTTAGTAACTAAATGGGTTCATTGCAAAAAGTTAATCTTATAAAAAAAATATGAATTGAGATTATTGTTGTTTTTACATCTCACATTCTGGTTATTGCATTTCATTTACAGCACTGACCTTAAGTACGTGAGAAACAATTGAATTATGATTTTTTCCCTAGATCTCTAATACCAAATTACAGCCTTGGTTTTTCTTAGGGTTCAAATCACCTGAAGCTCTGGTTATAGGTAATTGCTATATTAAAATGTATCGATAATTGATCTGCCTGTATCAGATAGGTTAAAATAGAAAGATAATATACCAATGAAGCCATTTAGCCCTATAGGGTTTGATGTAAAATGATTCAGATGGAGTAAGTAACCTTTGAAAGAACTACCCTAGCCTCAACTGGAGTAGGAGTCTCTTAAAGGAATCCCACACCTGGCTCATTGAAAAGAATTGTCTGTATGACTTCATAAGGGAATATGTCCTCCTGTCCCTCTCTGCTCTGCAATAGCAAACTGCCATGATCATTCTAGATGCATCATAATTAAGTATGAGTGAGTCAGTGGATCAGGATAATGCCTATTGGTGTATTTTTAACAGATTTAAAGAGAGATTCATTCTTCAACTGTTATTTTTATTCATTCTAAACATGGCCAAAGCAAAATAGAAAATTTTGTTGCAAATTATTTTTTGGATATGTGCAGTTTAAAAATGCTTTTTCAGTACATTTGTTTATACTGTTTATGAGTTTTGTTTACAATTCGTGTTTTTTTTCTTTACTTTTTTTCTTTTCTTTTTTTTTTTAGGTTTTTGAAAGGCAAATGGGGTTAAGTGGCTTGCCCAAGGCCACACAGCTAGGTAATTATTAAGTGTCTGAGACCGGATTTGAACCCAGGTACTCCTGACTCCAAGGCTGGTGCTTTATCCACTATGCCACCTAGCCGCCCCTTTTTGTGCCTTTAAGAAAGATTTTATTTTGAGTTTTACAATTTTTTCCCCCTAAACAGGTTTCCTTCCTACCACCTCCCAAAGAAGGCAGTCTGTTAGTCTTTACATGGTTTCCATGGTATACATTGATCTAAGTTTAATTTAATAAGAGAGAAATCATATCCTTAAGGAAGAAAAATAAAGTATATGAGATTTCAGAATTACATAAGATAACATTCTTTCCTAAATTAAAGATAATATTCTTTGGTCTTTGTTCAAACACCAATATTCTTTCCCTGTATACAGATGGTATTCTCCATTGCAGATAGCCCATAATTGTCCCTGATTGCTGCAATGATGGAATGAGCAAGTCCATCAAGGTTGCTCATCGTCCCCATGTTGCTGTTAGAGTGTACAATGTTTTTTTTCTGGTTCTGCTCATCTTATTCAGCATCAGTTCACACAAGTCATTCCAGGCTTCCCTTATTTCCCATCAATCCTTGTTTCTAATAGAACAATAGTGTTCCATGACATACATGTAGCACATTTTGTTAAACCATTTCCCAATTGAAGAACATTCACTTAATTTCCAATTTGTTGCCACCACAAACAGGACTGCTATGGATATATTTAAGCTATTTTTTTTTGTTCTAATCTTTCTAGTAGATGAATACTTCAAAAAATGCGACTTCTTGATCTATTATCTGTGTCATTTGTTTTTCTAAAAAGGTATTTTCTACAAAGGAAACACAATCAGACTTACCCAATCTATCAGCCTCAACATTGAAGAATCGGAAGACCTAGAATGCCATATATTGAAGAGCAAAGAACCTGGGATTACAACCCAGAATATACTACCCCACAAAATCCAGCATATACCATTAGGGAAAAATATAGATGTTCAATGAAATAGAGGACATCCAGAATTTCCTGATGCAAAGACCAGAACTGAACAGAGAATTCAATCACCAAATAAAGAACTCAAGAGTTGGATAAAAAGCTAAATGAAAGGGAAAAGATAAAACAAAACAACAAAACTGTTGGTCAATACCATCAAATTGTTTACAATCTAAAAGGGAAGATATAACACTTTTAATTATTTAGAACTTTACTTCTCTTAGGATATTTAAAGGGTCAAATATAATTAAAAAGAATGGACTTAAAAATAATAATAAAATATATTTTATATTTCCTAAATTTTTTCCAGCTTTTTGATTTTGTTTGATGGAATCTTCTTAGCCCATAATTCATTAATTTCTCATTGTCCAATTCTACTTTTTTATTTTCTTCAGTTGCCTTGGTGTATCCTTTTCTACTTGTTTAATTTTACTTTTGAATAAGTTGTTTTCCTTTTCTAGTTGGTTAATTTTCATTTTGATGACTTCATTCACTTTCCAGTTGATCAATTTTATTTTTTGAGGAGTTTTGAGGGTTTTTGCAGCTGCTTACAGGGACTTGCAAGTTTTTGATTCCTCCAAGGTTTTACAAAAGTCTGTGACTACTTTTCTGACCTGTTCTCTAGTATGTGGATGAACACAAACATGTCTATCTGCCCTGGAACTATGAGGAGAATATCTTCTCCACTGAGGAAGTAACTTGTTTTATCTTTCTTCTCTTTCTCTTGAGACTTAGATTGCAAACTCTAATATGGATGGTGGAGTAAAGGCAAGAATTCCCACAAGCTCTCCATCAAACTCCTCCGATAACTTTAAATTAAGACTCTAATGAAATTCTAGAGTGGCAGAACCCACAAAAAAGCCTGAGTTAAACAATTCTCCAGCCAAAGACACTTGGATCATTCATGGAAGGACCTGTTATATTGGGGTTAGAAAGCCCACAGAATACAATGATTGCACCAGAGCAAACTGACTCAAGTCATCCAGGAACAGCCTACAGGGTTCCTAGGTACATGGCAGTGGAGGGGTTTTCAGACTTCTCAGCACAAGAATTGCCAAGACAATTGGGAAGCTCAGCAGGAGAGCTCTGCTGCACCAAAGTGATCACAAAACCCAGTTCAGTGCCGACCTCAGGGCAGACCCGGCCATGGGAACCAGGAGCAAACCTGGGGAGTCAACCAACAACTGCTCCTAGGTCTCTCAGACTATGGAAATTAAGGGGGTTCGAGGAAATCACAGAGGTCTCTCTCTGCTATTCCTGAGGCAGAACTCTTGTATTGACAATATTCAGATGCCTATACATGCAATCTGAGACACAGGTCTCAGAAAAGGAGCTTAACTTCCATAGGGGAGTGTTTTGGGTCATTCACAAATCAGAACACAGAACAGAAAATCAAAGTCCCCCATTAGATCTTGGAGGAATTGAGTTCCCTGGGGGACCATCCCTGAAAACAGTTGCAAAAACCCTTAAAAGTTTAGGAGTTTGTCCTCCATCTAGAATCAAAAACCTCACCTTAACAAAGAGCTAAAATTAAGTCATAGACTGGGGAAATTAGCAACCAAGAGTAGAAAAAATATCCAACCATTGACAGTTACTTTGGTACTAGGGAAGATCTAAATACACATCCAGAAGATAAGAAGGTCAAAGCTTCTGTGCCCAAAAGCTGCAAGAAAAAATATCAATTGGTCTCAGTCTAGGGAATTGCTCAGAAAATCAAGTAAGCGAGGTAGAAGAGAAATTGGGAAGAGAAATGCAGTACCAAGTAAGGAGCTTGGTGAAGGATGTAGCAAAAAAAAAAAAAAAAGTGAGGAAAATAACATTTTAAATACCAGTTTAGACAAATAGAAAGGGCAGTCTAAAAGACCAAAGAGGAGAAGAATATCTTCAAAGATGTAAATGGAGATGTAAATAAATGGAGATACAAAGACTCTCTGAAGAAAATAATGCCTTCAAATTAGGAATGGAGATAAGGAAAACTGGTGACTTTATGAGAAATCAAAAAGCAACAAAACGAAAAGGAAAGAATGAAAAACTAGGAGAAAATATGTAAAATGTCATTGGAAAAGTAACTGACCTGAAAAACAGATCCAGGAGAGAGAATTTTAAAATTATTGGGCAGGGTCAGCTAGGTAGCACAATGGATAGAGTACCAGACCTAGCGTCAAGAGGATCTGAATTCAAATTCGGCCACAGACACTTAATAATTACCTAGCTGTGTGACTTTGGGCAAGTCACTTAACACCACTGTCTTGAACCCCCCCCCCAAAAACAAAACAAAAACAAGATAAAATATGGGGCTACTTGAAAGTCATGACCAGGAAAAGAGCCTAGACTTCATTTTGAAAGAATTTCTCCAGGAAAGCTGACCTGATATCCTAGAAGTGGGGGTAAAATAGAAATTGAAAAATCCACCAATTACCTCCTAAAAGAGATGCTAAAATGAAAATTGCCAGGACTATTATAACCAAATTTCAGAACTCCACTCAAGGCAAAATTACTAAAAGCAGGCAGCAAAAACAATTCAAATATCATGGAGTTACAGTCAGGATAACTCAAGATTTATCAGCTTCTACATTAAGGGCCAAAGTAATTGAAATATGATATTCAGGTAAAATCTGGCTAAAGAGCTTGGATTACAGCCAAAAATCAACAGCCCAGAAACACTGGACATTCTCTTCCAGGAGAAAAAAAAAACGGACATTCTGTGAAATTGGGGACTTTCAAACTTTCTTGAAACAACTAGAACTGAACAGAAAGTTTGTTCTTCAAATCCAGGACTCCAGCGTGGCATAGGGGGAGTGGTTGTGAAGGGTAAATTATGCAGGTCTCAATGATATTGCATTATTTGTATTCTTGTATGGGAAAATGATACTGATAACTCATATGAATCTTATCATTTATCAGGGCAGTTAAAGGAGCATACATAGACCAGGTACAGGAGGGAGTTGAATATGAAGATATACTATAGTATATAGATGGATTTAATGGACAAGAAAAAATGTACTGGAAGAAAGGAAAAGGAGAGGTAGAATGGCATAAGTTATGTCATATAAAAAAGGCAAGGAAAATTTTCTGCAATGGAGCAGAAGAGGGGGAAAATGACAGGCAGTGAGTGAACCTAATCAGAGGGGAAAGGAATGGGAGAAAAGGGGTAGGGGTAGGGAGTGGGAGTATAGGTGATAGAAGAGAAGAAAGATCATGGGAGTTATATGCAACTAACTTTTGAGGAGGGCCAAGGTGATAGTAGAGAAAAAATAGAATAAATTTAGAAGGGGAGAATATGATGTAGGGAAATACAGCTAGAAATAGTAATTGAGGATAAAAAAGTATTGAAGTAATTTCTGTAATGGACTTATGATAAAGAAAGGAATGATGGGATCCAAATACAGACTGCAACACATATTTTTCTCACTATATTCTTCTTGAGTTTCTCTTTATGGGGGGGATTATATATCTACTTTTACAACATGACTACTGTAGTAATGCATTTCTAGGGTTCACATTTGTAACCTACACCAAGTAATTTGATTTCTCAATGTGGGAGTAGAGTGTGAGGAAAGCAAAAAAATTGTAACTCAAGATTTTGGAAGTAAAAATTGAAATTTGCTTTTGCATGTGATTGGGGTAAAAAAAAAAGAAAAGGAAAGGAAAAAATGATTCAGGTAGAATGAGTTTTGGTTCTACATATGTTCCAACATTCACTGTCGTGGCCATTGGTCTGCTTTTGCTCCATAAAGATGTTTGCTTCTTTTATTTAAAAATTATTTATTTTCATCCATATGCACATGTACATTTTTACATCACAAAATTTCATCCACCCTCCCTTCAGAAATGAACATTCAGGAGAATATTATACATACATATTTTTGATGAACATGTTTAAAGATTAGTTATTTTTGATATGAGGAATTAGGATTAAGGGAAAGAGATTCATAAGAGATATTTTTTATAAATTGTCATCAGATTCTAAAGGGTTGTTTTGTTTTTCTTCCTCTAGGTGGTGATTACATTGTTCATAGCCAGTCTAATACAATTATTCTAGCCCTCTGAACTGCTGAAAGGAGTTTCTTCCATCAAAGTTGTTCATCTCACAATGTTGTTGTTATTGTGTTTGTTGTTCTCTTGGTTCTACTCCCTTTACAGATCCCATAAGTCATTCTATGCTTCTGAGTCCGACCATTTATGGCTTCATTTGAGTACTATAACTTGTTTACCCATTCCCCAATTAATGGGCATCCCTATGTTTGCTTCTTGTGAGTAATATAACTTAATCTAGTTTTGTGTACCTGTTTTACTGTTCATGGGAATTAAATGCATGAAATACTGAACTACCTTTCAATTTATCTTTTTGTATACTTAAAACATCCATTAGGGCAGAGAACCAGGAGTTAATTTATTTGAACCTTGACACTGATTAAAATTCTCTTAATGAATTAGTGCAATTCAATTCACCATATTTATAAATACTACATAAAAAAAAAACAACCGGAGTAGCTAGGGGGTTCAGTGAACAGCATATAGTGAAGAGAGCACTAACTGGAATTAGATGCAGTTTGAGTTCAAATTTGGTTTTAGCTTTGTCAGTTTGGTCGAGTCACAAGTTTGACTCAATTTCCCTATCTATAAACTGAACTAGAGAAGGAAATGGTAAACTCTTCCAGTATCTTTGCCAAGAAAACCCCAAATGAAGTCATAAAGAATGGCACACAACTACAAAAACTGTATAATAACATGTATAAAACACTATGCTAAAAGCTGATAAAATCAGTTTCTAAAATTATGATTTGCATTTCTAAAAAGACCCTTTAAATACTTATCCTACTTCTATTCATGGAAGTATAATTAAACGATAAAATAAATACCATTCTACCTAACCTGTGTGAGCCAATGCCAATCTAAATGGAAAAGGATTCAATGTTAAACATGGTGATAGATTGCCATGATGTCTAAAGGATACATGAAGTCTCACTAAGTCTAGACTGTGGCAAGTCTTCGTTGTCAAATAGCTAGTTGCTTTTTGTTTGTTTGTCTTTGTCTTTGTTTTTTGCTAGTATGCCATTTTCTAGATGATGTCAATTTAACCTTTTAGACATTCATGAATGAGGTAGTGTACACAGTGAATACAGAAGAGATATTCATATCTCATATTTGAGTTTGACAGATGACTATCAAATCAGAAATAAATCTATTCTGACATCTTGTCACCTTAATGCAGAATAAATCGACCTTTCCTAATTCTTAACCTGGGCACCATAACCAGAATCATAATAGATATTTAGCAGAGCATTGTTAATGACTGCAGGTAAGCAGAAAAACTCTACAAACATAAGAAATATCTGAGATGCCTGAAGTTGTTTGCTTTTTTTGTCTGTGCATTTACACTGAAAGAAGGAAGACATCTTTCTGAGTTCAAATCTGGCCTCAGATGCTGTGTGACCATAAGCAAGTCACCTAATACAGTTTTTCTTTAGTTTCCTCATCTATATGTGTAACAAAAGCTATATATAGAACCTATAGAATGACATGGCAAACCACTCCAATATCTTTGCCAAGGAATGGGTCAAAAAGTCAGAAAGAACTGAAACAACTTAAAAACACGAAAGAACAAAATGAAAAGAACACAGCACTTCCTTCAGGGATATAGGAAGTTATTCATTTTAGATTGTGTGACAGAATAGAACATAAAAGAAAGATGTGATCCAGTGAAAGTATCTTTACCAAGGTTAGGATTCATATAATCTATGGGAATTTGTTTTTATTTCCACATCCCCTTAGATCTAAGCTTGGCAGCAGAGCCCTGATTCTTAGGAGATTTAAATGATTATTAACTCAGATAAAGTAAAACCTCTTTTTTCCTTTACCCTGGAGCAAAATCCAAACTAAGCAATTTAGAGCTTTAAATGACTTTCCATACCCTTTCTTTAGTAAGAGCATTTATCCAGAGATAAACCCAGGATTTCCAAAAAGAAAAAGATTTAAACAACTTGTGAGTGTTTTGTATTTTCTAACTAGAGAATAATGAGTATTCTTCAAAGAATAATTTAAAATACAACCTGCAAAGATCCATGGCAATTTTCTTGTGCAATGCATGAATACGAATAACTTATATTATTTTTGATCTTCAGTTTAGGAAAGAAAATGGAATTAAAAAGTTCATTTGACATTTAAAATGTTCTTTTTCTCTCCTGTACTAAAATTATATTCTTCCTAATTTAAGATTGAAGAAGTCTCATTGACAGTTTTTTCCCCCAAAACACAAGAATGAATATGCATCTATGTCATTGGTCAAAAAGTCAAAGATTTACATCACATAATGTCAGATATGTAAAAGATATAAATATAAAATAATAAAGCAAAAATTTTTAGTAAAAGAAAGATATATATTATTATTATTATAATGCATCAAAGCAACCATCCTGTGATCATAGATAGTTGTCACAATATTTCCTTCATTTTTCAAGACAATTTGGTTCATTTTAAATTTTTTTCTCTTCAGAATGATATCTTGATTTACATAAAAATATTTATCAAAGTATAATTGTTTTTATTTATAAAAGGAAATATTACAACATAAGCGTTAATACAACTTTTTTTTAGGTTTTTGCAAGGCCAATGGGGTTGAGTGGCTTGCCCAAGGCCACCCAGCTAGGTAATTATTAAGTGTCTGAGACTGGATTTGAACCTAGGTACTCCTGACCCCAAGGCTGGTGCTTTATCCACTACACCACCTAGCTGCCCTTAATACAACTTCTTGAATAATTTTTGATTTTACATAAATTTGGTTTTGTCTTTGATAGAAATAAAACTCAAAATAAAAACATCCTCAGTCTATTCAGATTGCATTAAAGGCTAACCTCCTTTTCTCCATTCTGTGCTGCTCTGCATTCCTTGCTCAGGGTAGACATTTGGTCAATGTTTAATTTTATTTTTTACTCATAATATTTAGCATCATATTTTCCAAAGTTATAAGTAAAAAACATTTTAAATTTTGTTTTTAAAACTTTGACTTACAAATTATCTCCCTTTGTCCCTCCCCACACCTTTTATTGAGAATGAAAGCAATTCAATACTGGTTATAAATGTGTGGTTTTGCAAAACATTGCCATAAATAGTCATGATGGGAATGAAAATATAGAACAAAATTAAAAATTAACTCATGAAAAATAAAGAAAGCAAAAAAGTAGCTTTCAATCACTAGTAGTTATTTCACTAGAAATAGATATCATTTACCATCATAAATTCTACAAAGATGTTTTGGATCATTTTACTGTGCAGAATACAAAAATCAGTCATGATCATCTTACAATATAGTTGTGACTTTGTATATAGTACATTTCACTTTGTGTTACATTATGTAAGTATTTCCTGGTTTTTCATGCTCATAATTTCTTATAGCACAACTGTATTCCATTAAAATTACCTGCCACAATTTGCTCATCCAGACCCCAATTAATGGAGAATTTTTCAGGGTTTCATCACCTGAAATGAGCTGCTATGAACTGTACAAATAGGTCCTTTTTCATCTTTTTTTTAAAATCTTTTTCAGGGTATAGAAATATTAGTGATATTTAAGATCAATGGATAGTCATGGTTTTAGATCAATTGGGTACAGTTCTAAATTGTTCTACAGAATGGTTGAATCAGTTCACAACTGCACCCACAATGCATTAATGTCTCAGTTTTTCCCACCTCCCCTCCAACATTTGCCATTATTCTTTTTTCTACTATTAGAGAATCTAATGGTATGAGATATTATCTCATACAACTAGATTCTCTAATTGTATGAGGTAATACCTTGGAATTGTTTCAATTTATTCCTCCAATCTATATGGATCCACTCCAATCAAATGAGATAGAGCATCTTCTCATACAGCTAGAGATTACTTTAATTGTTTCATCTGAACATTTTTATATCTTTTAATCATTTATTAATATGGGAATTATTCCTATTTTTACAAATTTGATCTGTTCTTTAAATGTTTGAGAACTGAGTTATTATCAGAAAAGATTGCTTTAATTTTTTCATTTAATATTGTCAAATGTATTTCCATCTATTCTGTTTCTTCTTCATTTTTTGAATTTCTATTCCTTCTCCCATCCTTTCTCAAAACTGTTTTGCTTCTGATTACCCTCTACCCAATCTGACCTCCTTTCCATCACCCCTCTCTCCCTTCTCTTGTCCTCTTCCTACTTAACTTTCCTCTAAGGAAAGATGGTTTTATATACTGAATTGAATTTGCATATTATTCCCTCTTTGAGTCATTTCTGATGAGAATAAGGTTAATTCAATTCCCCTTGCCTCCCCCTCCACTACAAAATTTTTTCTTGCCTCTAATATGTGAGTTAATTTACCCCATTCTACCTCTCCCTTTCCTTTTCTATCAGTATATTTCTCAGTCCTTAGTTTTATTTTTTAGCTATCATTCCTTTATATTCAACTCACATCTGTGCCCTTTATCTATGTATATATTTCTTCTCTGATAATGAACAAGTTTTATGTGTTACCAGTATATTCTTCCCATAATAGAATGGATGTAATTTAACATTGAGTCCCTTATTTTTCCCTCTATTGTTTACTTTCTATTAAGTCTTGTATTTGAAAGACAAATTTTCTTTCATCAAGAATGCTAAAAAGTGCTTTATTTCGTTGAAGGTCCTTGTTTTTCCCTGAGGGATAGATTTCATTTTCCTGGATGGGTGATTCTTTTAATCTGAGTTCCTTTGCTTTATGGAATATGATATTCTAAACCTTTGATCCTGTAAGGTATCAGGTGATAAATCTTGTGATATTGTGGCTGATTCCACAATATTTTAGTTATTTCTTTATGACTTCTTGAAATATTTTCACATTTATCTGAGAGCTCTGGAATTTTGCTGTGATTTTCCTTATAGTTTTCAGTTTGAGATCACTTTCAGGATGTGATTGGTGGAGTCTTTCAGTTACTGTTACAGCCTTTGGTTTTAAAATATCCAGACAGGTTTTCTTCATAATTTCTTGAAAGATGATGCCTAGGTTCTTTTTTTAAAAAAAATTCATGGCTTTCAGATAGTTTAATAATTTTTAAATTATCATTCCATATCTATTTTTCCAATTCAGTTGCTTTTCCATTGAGCTATTTAACATTTTCTTCTAGATTTTTCATTAAAATTTTTTTTATTTACTTCGAGTAATTAGTTTCCATTTGCTGAATTCTAATATTTAAAGAATATTTTCTTTAGTGAGTTCTAACACCTCATTTTTCCATTAGGCCAATTCTACTTTTTAAGGAGTTGTTTTTCCTTCTGAATTTTTAAACTCATTTTTCATTTTTCCTAGTCTTTTTTTAAGGTGTATTCTTCAATACATTTTGATTCTCCTTTATAAGCTTTTGACTCTTTTTCATTTGAATTTCCTGAATCACTCTCATTCCTCTTCCCAATTTTTCACCTCTGTTAATTGGTTTTCAAAATTATTTCTGAACCTTTCTATAAACTAAGACCAATTGATGTCGTTTTCCTTTACATGTAGGAGATTTGAGTTTGTTATTTTATGAGGGTATATTTTTATCTTATTTGTCACCATAACAGCTTTCTATGGTCAGAATTTTCTCCTCCTATTCTCCTCATTTTGCTAACTTGTTAATTTTCATTTAACTCTTTTTTTTCTAAAATAGGGTTCTGCTTCTATGGGAGAGGGAACACTTTCCGAAAATTTGTGCATCTATTTTCAAAGATCTATCTTGGGCTAAGTAAGATTTCTGTTCTTTTAAGGTGGTACAATCTAAGGAGAATTATGCTTACTATACTCCTAATCTGTGTTCTTGTCTGTGAGTGGTCAAATGTATTATTTTCTTAACTGGAATTGCGAGCAGGATCTCTGCTCCACTGTAAACTCAAACAATGAATGATAACTCTTCCTTACCCAAAGACTACCACCCAGGACAATAACCTTGACCGAATATGTACAAAAGAATAGAGTCCAGACTCCTAGCAAAGGCACACCTGAATTTTTTTTTTTTTCCTGATCAGTGACCTGGCCCCTTCATAATCTATGGTTCGATTGCTCTCAAAGCAGCAGCAGTGTCCACATTCAATGACACCTAGGTATGCCCTCTGCTAGACTTCCATTCTGACTCAAATGTGACAGAACTTTCCTGTGAAACTTATAAGTTTTCTTGGGCTAGAAAATTGTTTCAATTAATCTTTTTGTAATTCTGATATACTGGAATTTATTTTGATTCATTATGTAAAAATATTTGGAGGATTTGTGGGAAAACCTCAAGCAAACACATGCCTTTAATCTTAGAAGTAGTAAAAGCATATAGAATTAATCCAACCAATAGATAGTTTTAAAATAAAGTCAATAACATCACATGGGTTAAAAAAATCAGAAAGAAATGAATGAATAACACTTCAGTTTTGACTATATATATATATATATATATATATATATATATATATATGGTTGGTTGATTGTTATCCTTTAATCCTTTATGATATCACTAGATTTGAGATAAATTACAGTATGTGCAAATATGGCTGATCAGACCAATATGAGCTCAGAATGCTCTATCATAGGTCAGACAGAAATAGTCCATGTGAACAGCTGGGGTGGGTACTCTAAAATTAAGAAGTCATGTTTCTTTTGAGCTGTTTCAATTCTGCCCTTCTCATAGAGAGTGTAATATCTTCATTGATGAGGACAAGTCAAGTCATGTCCTCTGCCAGTGTCACCTATGCTGTACAATCAATTCTAAACTTCTTCAATGAGACCTTCAGGATGTCTTGGTATCCCTTTTACTGAACCCCTTGTGAGCTCTTGCCTTTTGTAAGTTTTCCATATGATATTTTTTTTTGGCAAGGTTACATAAAACTTTGCACATTAAATTGGAAATATATATATATATATATATATATATATATGTATGTATTATAGCTCAATAAAATTTTAAAAATAGTAGTTAAATAGAATTACATAGAGTGGTGTCTCAGATCCATAGTGTGAGCAAACTTGAAAAAAGAACAATGCTTATATATGTAATGCTTATCAATAAAATATCAATGTTACTCTATAGCATAAAATACCACAAAAATGAAAGTATTAAAAGAAACATAAAATGTAAAACAAAATTATGAAAAATAAAGTAAATACTTCCAGGTTGTAGTCAAATTGGTGGTGTGAACCTGGGAAATTTCCACAGATTTTCCCAAAGCAATTTTAAATAGTGTCTCTGCATAGATCATAAAGGTGCAGTTCCCACATATAAAATAAATGTGAATCAAATTCTCAACTCAAGGTCTCATGGAGGCAAATTCCTAGAGGAAAAGCTGAGAGTATTGCAAGGAGACAGCCAAACTTTAATAATGAGGGACCTCTACCTCCTTCTCTCATAACTAGATAAATCTAATGACAAAATAAGATAGAAGAAAGTTAAAAAGGTCAATAAAATCTTAGAAAACTTGGATACGATAAGCTATGGAGAAAACTGAATGGGGATAGAAAATAATATAGCTTTTTCTCAGTAGTATGTGGCACCTATTACAAAATTGACCATGTACTAGGACATAAAAACCTTATAATCAAATATATAAAGACAGAAGTAATATATGCATGCTTCTCTGACCATGATCTATTAACAATTACATATAAAAAGGGTCAAGGAAAGATAAATTAAAAACTAATTTGAAACTAAATAACTTAATTTTAAGTAATGAGTAGATCAAACAGTAAATCATAGAAATTAGCAAACTTTTATCTACCAAAATGATAATATGAAAATTTATAGGATGCAGCTAAGGCAGTTTTGAGGGGAAACTTTATATCTCTAAATACTTATATTAATAAATATAGAAAGAGGAAATCAGTGAATTGGGCAAGGAACTAAAAAAAACTAATTCAAGATTCCCTAATTAAATATTGAATTAAAATTTTTGAAAATCAAGGGAGAGATAAAATTAAAAGCAAGAAAACCATTGATCTAATAAAACTAAGAGTTGGTTTTAATGAATCAATAAAACAAATAAATCTTTGGTTAATCTGATTTAAAATAAGAAAGAAGATAGTTAAATTACCCATATCAAAAATTAGGAGGTAATTAAAGAAGTAATTCGGGGCTACTTTGCCCAACTAAATACCAATAAATTGGATAATCTGAATAAAATTAATGAAAATTTATAATAATAAAAAAGTCCAGTTTAACACCAAAGGAAATAAAATATTTAAATAACCACATTGCAAAAAAAGAAATTGAAGAAATCATGACAAGCTCCCTAAGAAAACCTCTCCCAGTCCAGCTGGATTTACAAATGAATTCTACCAAACATTTAAGGAAAAATTAATTCTCATTCTCCATAATAGAAGAGGAATTCTAACTAATTCCTTTTATAACATGAACATGGTGCTGAAATCTAAATCAGGAAGAATCAAAACAAAGAAAATTATAGATCAATCTCCTTGAAGAAAACTGATGCAAGAATCTTAAATAAAATTTTAGCAGTGACATTACAGAAAATTACTATTAGGATAATACACAATGATCAGGTAGGATTTATACCAGATAGGCAGGGAAGGTTTAACATTGGGAAAACCCTCAACATAGTTGAAAATATTAATAACAAAACCAACAGAAGTCATATGACTATCAGATTAGATGCTAAAAAAAGCATTTGGTAAAATTCAAAATCCACTCCTATAAAAAACATTAGAATGTTTAGGAATAAATAAAGTTTTTTCTTAAAATAATAAGGAGTATCTATTCATCAACAAATATTAAATGTAACAGTTATAGACCTGGAGCATTTCCAATAAGATCAGAGGTGATACAAGGCATCGATTATCTCCATTACTATTCAATATATTATTAGAAATATTAGCTTTAGCAATAAGAGAAGAAAAGGAAATTGAAGGAATCAGAATTGGCAATGAAGAATCAAAACTTTCTATTTCCAGATGCTATTATGGTATACCTAGTGAAAACCATCTAAAAGATTCCTTGAAATAATTAACAAATTCATCAAAAGAGCAAGATATAAAATAAACCCACGTAAAGCACCAGCATTTCTATACATGAACAACAAAGCCCAAGAACAAGAGATAGAAAGAGAAATTCCATTTAAAGTTACTGGAGAAAAGTTTAAATACTTGGGCATCTACCTACCAAGACAAAAGCAGAAATGGTATGAACACAATTACAAAATACTTTTCTCCCAAATGAAGTCAGACCAATATAATTCAGAAAATGTCAATTGCTCATGATTAGGTTGAGCTAATATAATGAAAAAAGACAATTCTAACCAAATCAAATTGCTCATTTAGGAAAAATTGTAACAAAATTCATCTGGAACAGCAAAAGATCAAGAATACCAAGGGGACTGAAGAAAAAGAAAATATAAAGGAAGATAGCTTAGTTCTATGCGATCTAAAAGTATACTCAAGTGGCAGTTATTAAAACTGCCTGGTACTTACTGGTTAAGAAATACAGTAATGGATCAGTGGAGTAGGAGAGGTTCAAAAAAAAAGAAGGAAATAACTACTGTAGTCTACTATTTGACAAACCCAAAGACATTAGCTTTTGGGTTAGATTCTGAGATTTTTTTGACAAAAATTGTTGGGAAAATTGGAAAATAGTATAGTAGAAGCTCAGCATAGACCCACATCTCACATCTCACACCATAAACCAAAATATGGTCAAAGTGGGTACAATATTTAGACAAAAAGGGTGACACCATAGATAAATTAATAGACCAAGAATATGCTATCATATTTATGGAAAGGGGACAAATTTGTGACCACATAAGAAAAAGAAGACATTATAATTTGCAGAATGATTTTGACTATAATAAATTTTAAAAAATTGTACTATTGAAATCAATGCTGCCAAAATCAGAAGGAAACAGAAAGCTGGAAAATAATCTCCATCAAATTTCAACAATCTTGCATCAAATTTATAAATTTATTCCCCAATTAATAAATGTTCAAAGGATCTGAATAAGGAATTTTCAAATGAAGAAATTAAAGTTATATGTGATATTCATGATATCTCATGTGATTATTCATATAAAAATGCTCCAAATCATTATTGCTTTGATAAATGCAAATTAAAACAACCATGATATCATCTTATACCTATCAGATTGGTCAAGATGAGAAAAAGGGTCAATGATCAGCATTGGAGAGGTTGTGGGAGTGTTGGAAAATTAATTTATTGTTGGTGGAGTTATGAACTAATCCAACTGTTCTGGAGAGCAATATGGAACTATGCCTAAATATTAATAACATTAATCCTACTCTTTAATGCAGCAATTCTAATTCTAGGCCTATATCCAGAAGAAATCATAAAAAAATGGGAAAAGCTCTATATATTCCAAAATATTCAGAACAGTTATTTTTGTAATAGCAAAGTATTGAAAATTGATGGGATACCATTTAACTGGGAATGGTTGAACAAGTTATTATATATGAATGTTATGAAATATTATCATTCTATGAGAAATCATAAATGCTCAGATTCTAGAGAGGTATGAAATGACTTACAGGATCTGATGCTGAGAGAAGGGAGCAGAACCAAGAGATTCTACACAATAACAACAACACTGTGAGATGATCAAACTTGAGGAATGCAAGTCTTCTCAGCAGTTTCAGAGAGCTAAGACAATCCTATTAGGATGGCTATGGACAATGCTTTCTCCATCCAGAGGAAGGAAAACAAAACAAAATCCTTCAGAATCTGATGAATACTTAAAAAAATCTTAAAAACTTAAAAAACTCATGAATTTATTTCCCATAATCCTAATTCTTCATATTGAAAATGACTAATTTGTAAACAAGTTTAAATCAAATTTTTATGTATAATATTCAGCTGATTGTTTGCTGCTGAGAGGAGGGGGTGGGAAGGGAAGAAGGAAAGCAGTTTTAAACTTACAAATATACATATACAAGATAGCTAGGTCGCCCTGTGGATAGAGCACTAGCCTTAGAATCAGAAGGACCTGAGTTCAAATGTGGTCTCAGACACAATAATTGTGTAGCTATGTAACCTTGGGGAAACCACCTAATCCCATTGCCTTAAATAAATAAAATTTATATATATGTGTGTGTGTGTGTGTGTGTGTGTGTGTGTGTGTGTGTGTGTGTGTACATATACATAGATAAAGAAATAGATATAGATATAGATAGATACAGATATGCATATGGATAAATGTTGAAAAACTTTCATAACATGTATTTTGAAAAATAAAATATCAATTAAAATATCTCATGGAGGAAATTCAGTAAAATTCTGCTAGTTATGGGTTAAAGATGATTATAGCTCAGGGTAGGTACACAAGTAGAAAAACCATCAGGAAATTCTTAACCACAGCATATATTAGTTCAAGGCTCTGTAAGCTAGCCTGGAAACAAACCCGTTAGTGAGGGTCCAAACCTGATTTCAAAAGATATTGTTTGAATCCTGGGAATGCTGATTCAATAGATGAGACTTGGTGGGGCTACCCCTATGCAGGAAACAAACCACTGCAAAGGCAACATCTTGGCAAGTAATAAGTCAGGGACCAGATTCAGGCACTAGGACAAAAACTTGGAACTATACTCCTTATACTCTAGGAACAGAGTCACTTATTTAAATGAGAAAAAAAAGCCCCAAAAGAGTTCTAACCATAGATAGCTAATATTATGATAGGGATGATTAAAAAGCCCATCTCTTGAATGGGAAAGCAGTGAAAAAATGCCTACATATGAAGCCTCAATGGAGGTTATGAATTGGTCTCAAATCTTAAATGACATCTTAGAGCAGCACAAAAAGTATTCTAAAAAGCAAAGAAAAGAAGAAGAAAAATGAAGATAAGAAATGAAAAATGACCAAAGAAATGAACTCCTTCAAAAATAAAACTGTCCAACTGGAAAAAAGAATAAAAAAGAATGCTCATCAAAAAGTAAAATAAACCAACATAAAAGGAAAAACAACTCATTTAAAAGTAAATTGACCCCTTGAAAAAGAAACACAACAGCTAACTGAATAAAACAAAACCTTAAAAATTTGAACTGGAAAAATGGAAATAATCTGAAAGTCTGAGAAAATAGGGGAAAATGATGAACCTGGAAAATATATTATGGGCAGATAATTTATGAATTATTGGCATACTTGAAAGTCTCAAGCAAATAAAAACAGACTGGAAAATACCTTTAAGACAGTATCATTTGAAACTTGCCTAATATCCTAGAAAAAAGATGACAATATAGTCTTGAAAGAATCCCTCATTCATCTCCAGAAAGCAGTCCTAGAAACAAACATTCAAGGAATATTGTAGCAAAATTTCAGAATTCTCAGCTAAAGGAGAATATACTGCAGTTAATCAAAGAATTAAATATTAAGGATCCACATTCTGGAGTACCCAGGACTTATCAATTTCAATAATAAAAGATAGGAGGACCTGGAATATGATATTCCAGAAGCCAAAGTACCTAGGATTACAACCAAGAATCAACTACCCTAAAAAATTCAACATATTATTTCAGGGGAAACGATGAATTTTCCATGAATAGGAGAAATTGCCATGTTTTCTAATTGAAAGGACCAGAACTGAACAGAAAATTCAATCCTCAAATACTAGACTCAAGTGATTCATAAAAACAAGAAAACAGATAGGGGAAAACTGCTGCTCAGTGATATCAAACTTTCTACATCCCTACATGGGAATACAATATTTATAATTCTTGAGAATTGTATTTCTGTAAGTACAGGTAAAATAAGCACACTTAGAGAAAGGGTATGGATATATATTGACCATGAAATCCATGCTGTTTAATTCATGAGGATTGAATATGGTGAGGGAGTATACTTAGAGAGTGTGGGTATATATATATATATGTGTGTGTGTGTGTGTGTGTGTGTGTGTGTGTGTGTGTGTGTGTGTGTGTGTATCTGAAGTGAACTTACTTACTCGACACTTTAATGTGAATTATAATTCTACTGGGACAGAGGGAGATAATGTACTTAGAAGTTCTGAACATAAAATGGATAATGAAGTAATTTTGTTTTACTTAGTATTTTAGCTACAATTAGAGGGAGGGTAATTAGAGGAGGAGGGTATAAATGGTTCATGAAGAAATTTTGCTTTGTATTATACTTTAGCTCATGAGCATTGTATTTCTTTAGGAGGTACTTGGAAAGAGGGAATGGTATAAATTTATTATAATGTTATCATCTTTATGACTTTTGATAATTGTATTTCCAATGTGACTGAAGTGGGGAGTGTACTTGAACAGAGGCTGTGGGTATGAAGTAGCTATGAGGCAATTTTGCTTACAGATTAATCAATCATCCCTTGAGAATTACATTTCTATAATGACACATTAAAAGACAAAGAGCTTGTGGGTAAAACAGCCTACAGTATCATTAAAGAGTTAGAACAATCAAAACATGAAATATTATATTATATTATATTATTTTATATTAGAACAAAACTAGGCATCAAAAGATAAATAACACAACACGAAGATGGCACAATAGTAGAGAGGGAGAAGAGAGGATATGAATACTGAGTAAATCATACTCTCAATTACTTTGATCCAAGAGGAAACTGGGAATCTGGGAAATTTCTCAATTGGGAATATATATTTATGAATTCAGAATATCTGAATTCAAATCATGTTAGCTTATTTTAGGTTAACACTTTCCCTTCTATGAGACTTAATGAGTTCCACATTTTTCTAGTTTTGATGTGATGTGTACAAATTTCCTTCTTTGCACTACAAATTTCACTGACTTTTTATTTTATTCTTTTTCTAGCTGATTTTTTCTAATTGATATATTATCTCATTTTCCTGTTACATATTATGAAAGTTTTTCAACATTCATCCCACATGCATATTTATGTTAAACAATTTTCTTCCACTCTCCCTTTCCAACTCCCATTCCCTCAGCAGAGAACAATCTAGTGAACATTTTACATGTATGTCTGTGTTTAACATTTTTACATATTAGTCATTTTCTATATGAGGAATTAGGAATAAGGGAAAAGAAAGAGCAACATGGTATAGGAGGCATAAGCAAAAAATATTTTTAAAAAGTGAACATAGTGCTCATTCAGATTTTGTTATTTGGTGTTTTTATTGTTATGTTTGGTTTGGTTTGTTTTTTCATTCCATCTGGATATGTATAGCACTGTTTATAACAGGTCTCCCAGGGGTGTATTAGTTCTCTGAACTGCTAAAACAATTTGCATCCATCAAAATTGATTAACTCACAATGTTATTGTCAATGTGTACAATATTCTCTTGGTTCTACTCCCTTCTCTTAACATCAGTTCCTATAATTCCATACTTCTCCAGAGTCTGATCATTCTTGGTTTCTTATATAACAATAGTATACCATAGCATTCACAAACCATAATTTACTTGTTCCACCATTCCCCAGTTAATAGGCATCCCCTCAATTTCTAATTCCTGGCCACAACAACAAAAAAAGTACTGCTATGAATACTATGAAACGTGGGATTTTTCCCATTTTGTGTTTTCTTCTGGATATAGCCCTAGAATTGGAATTGCTGGGTCAGAGAGTAGGATAAGTTTTATTACTCTTTGGGCATATTTCCATTTTGTTTTCCAGTATGGTTGGATTATTTCGCAAGTCGATCCACAATGCACCAATGTCCCAATTTCTACAACCTCTACATGATTGATCATTTTTCCTTTTTGTCATAATAGCCAATCTGATAGCTGTGAGTTGGTACCTCATATTTGTTTTAATTTTCATTGTTCTAATCAATTTAAAGTACGTTTTTTTCAGATGAATTTTCCTGATTCTAAGCCTGGTACTCAATCCTCTGTGCTATCCAGCTTCCACTTTACTGTCCCCTAACTGTTGATATTTGAACTGATAAAATACCTCATATTTTCCTAAATATTGCAGTTATTAAATGGAATCGATTGCTTTGAGGAATAAGGACTTTGAGTAGACAGTGAAAGAAGATTTGACTTTGGAACTCAAAAGCCACTTAAACATTGTTTAATATTTTCATTTCACAAATGAAATTTTCTGAATTGTCAGTGGATAAAGTGCTGGTAATTAAAATAATGCTGTGACTTGATTCCCTTACTTTTGAATTTGTTCTTTATTCTAAATTATATTATAGGTACAGCCTATAACTTACCCTGCCTATGAATATTTTCTTATTATACAATTTATTTAATTTCAGTTTTGCCATCAAAACCATTCAGTGTTTTAGCAAGGGACATTTCTCAGTGGGAACCTATTTGGTTTTAGACACAGCTGCTTATAATAATAATAATACTTTTGAACATTAATCAAATTCTTCCAGGGATCCTGATGATATGCTGAAAAAATATAATTAACCTTAGTTCTTCTGTTTTCTATAGTTTTAAAATCCAGCTTATTTCCTTGATTTTCACATTATCTTCTTACTGTAATAAGAATTTCCTCTCACCTAGACTAAAAGGATTTACGACCTTTTTATTCCAAACACTTTAATTTTCTTCAATGGGAAAGATACTTTGAAAATTGCTTAGAAAGTCTGTCTCAAGGCATCATAAAATAAAATCAATTATTTGTCAAGGAGTTTCAGTTTTTAATAAAAGGACTTCAAACAGAAGTGCAGAGTGAAAACCTTGGGTATATTTTAATGGGTCAGTTAAAACAGATCCATTGCCTGGCACTTCTTATGCATTCTGTAGGCAGGTTAGACAGCAAATTTCTTTTTTTGTTGTTTGTAGAGTCCTCCTTTAATGTATTGAAAATTAGAAATATTCCTGAAATATCTATTATTAAATCATGAAGACAAATATAGAAACATCTTAAGCCTGTTTGATTCTAAAATGCATTTTTAAGGAAAATATTCCTTTTTGTTTGCAATATAATAAAAATGCACCTGTATTTTTGTTAATCAATTTTTATAAATGACTAGTTAACTATACTATCAAAAGCATAGATATAAGGGTGCAGCTGGGTGGTGCAGTAGATAGAACCCTGGCCCTGGAGTCAGCAGAACTTTAGTTCAAATATGGCCTCAGCCACTTAATAATTGCCTAGCCTTATGACCTTGGGCAAGTCACTTTTAATCCCTTTGCCTTAAAGAAATAAAATTTTAAAAAAAGAAAAAATCTTAGAGATATAATCAGAGACATATCATATAACCTATAAATTATATACTTTTCAAATGCTAAGTTATTCACATACTTTCTATTTGTACTTACATTCAAAATCAGGATATTATGACAATATTTGAGGATTGGTAAAGGAAAAAATCATAAAAAAATTGATGTGGAAAATTTTCATTAGATAATTTAGTACAATCTATTGTTTTTATTTTGAGTTGATTTTAAGTTTTTACAATTGTAATCAAAGATAATTTTCAATATTCATAATTTTGACAAGTTTTGAGTTCCACATTTCTCTAGTTTTGAAGTGATCTATACATTATGTATAGATTGGAGTATCTGTAGTATTTCCCAATTGACAGGCTATCTTCCTATCCATTTTTACCTTGTACTTTCAAGATTCTATGACAATGAAAAGATCTTTGGTGAGAATGCATTTATTTCATTTTTTCATGATTCAGAATTTGTCCTGAAATCTTATATGTTTATTTGCATGAGGAATCTTACCGGAAGAGTTCAGTAATGTGTACTATTCTCTGGTGTCATTTTGGCTTGTTTTAAATCAACAAAAAAGAAAATCTGGAACTCTTACATTTCTTGAATCTGTCAACTATAATGCTGTAGTAAGCTATAAACATTTTTGTGTAAAAATATTTCTATTTGTCTCTCATGTCTTTATCGTCAGTAACCTTGATAGGATGTAGATTATTCTCACAAAAATTTCTTAATATGAGATTTCAATGGCTTATTTTAAGTTTTAATATTGACTGCGATTTTCCCCCCAAGATACTTTTAACACAAAATTTCCTTAATTCTTTCAAGATATTATTTCCTCCATCATGGCTTATTTTTTTAAATGTGTGTGTAGAAGGTCTAGTCTAAATGTAATTTTCAATTTTAACATTTTAAGTGCTTTTACTTTTTCCTTATATGATGTTTCAGAAACTTAAGTATCAGTTTCCCAATATAGGAAGTTCTCTGTCAATGATAATGGAAATATATCAAATGTAGAATTTTAACATATTTTTTTCATTTACTAGCTTTCTGCCAGTTTCAGTTCTTCATATGATTATCATTTGGATTTCATGCCAAACTTTTTCTAGCCTAGATTGACTTCCATTGCTTTTCACTATTTTAAGAAGGAACACAACTTTTCCTTCTTAGCGTTTATTCTAAACCAGGGTAGCCATCATTTGTCCCATCTCTCCACTTGCATACAGAAGAGAGAGAGAGAGAGAGAGAGCCGTGAAATTTTAATTTTCTTCTTAAGAACTTGAAAACCTTTAAAATAAATGAACATTTCCACATATGAAGACAAGATGAAGAAATTTATGAGACGTAATTTGTATTCATTTTATTTTTAAAAAGTATATTAAATTTTATATAAAAGTAACAAAACTACCCTGGTCAATGTTTCATTTCTGAACTTCCTTTTGCTTTCTTGCTATTATTACTATATCTCCTACCACCAACTTATCCCTCAAAAAAATCCCCTTTGACCAAATATTTACAAAACACTGTTACAATAATTTATTTTTGTTTTCCTTATTTTTAATGTAATTTTTTTCTGTTTCTTTTTCAAGACCTTTGTCCTTCAATCTAGTACATGTTACTAATGGAAAGTATTCTGACACCAGACCCCACACTTTATCCATTGTGCCACATAGATGACTCATTTTCCTAGCCAAATCCTTAAGACTACATGAGCCACAGAAAGTGTTCATAGAACTTGTTAGTGGCTTATTTTCACATTCAAAAATCTAAAGTAGGGAGCAGGTAGGTTGTGCAATAGAGCCCTAGCCCTGAAATCAGGAGGCCTGAGTTCAACTGTGACCTCAGACACTTAATAATTACCTAGCCATATGACCCTGGGAAAGTCACTTAACCCCATTGCCTTGAAAAAAAAAAGGCAAAAATAAAAGGTAGATATATAGATTAGTGGTTATATCAATTCATCTAGAATAAAAAATACATGAGTTCAAATACAGTATTAGACATTTATCAGCTTTGTGACTCTAAACAAAACACATTACCTAACCACTTAAATTTCCTCATAAGTTAAAATGGGTATAATATTAGTACCTACTTCTCAGAGTTTTTGTGAGATTAAAATTTGTAGCAGCAAGATGGTGGAGTATAGGCAGGGATTTGCCTGTGGTTTCCTTCAAACCCCTTCAAATACTTTTAAAGAATGACTCAACAATTTCTAGAGTGGCAGAACTCACAAAAAATGGAGTGAATCAATTTCCAGTCCAATACAACTTATGTCATCAGGATTGGTCTATGGCACCTAGGCCAGGGGGGCACAGTTCAGCCCAGCCCCCCTCTCGGGAAAACCAGGAGCAGGCTTTCAGAATCATTTAATCAGTAGCCACAGGAGGTAGTTCTGGAGCTCTCAACTCACAGAGTTTAACAGGGTGAAACAACTGACCAAAAGGAGAATATAAGAGAATACTCTTTGATAGCAGGATTTTACACTGTTTCATTGCCCATATTCTGATGTGGGTCCCAGTGCTACAGAGAGGACAGGTACAAGCACAAAAGAGCTTCCTGCCCCAAGGGAGCAGGAACCCTATTCATGGATACTGGGCAGAAAAGGGTGCTTGTAGTAACCCAAAGAGCAAAGTGCAGGCCAAATTAGGAGTAATCACCTCTCCTTGGATCATGCCACTGTGGAAGAACTGAAAAGTTGCAGGTTTCTAAAAGTATCTCAGGAAATAGCTGCATAAAACCCTTGAAGCTTGGGTCATTATGCCCTCCATCATGGAAGCAGAATTCTAGTTTTTTCTTTTTTTAAAGAGTCAAAATCAAATCATAGGCTGGGAAAAATGAGCAAATAACAGAAAAAAACCTGATCCTATAAAGTTACTATGACACTAGGAAGACCAAAGCAAATACTCAAAAGAAGATATCAAAGTCAAAACTCTTACATCCAAAGCTTCTAACAAATAACATGAATTGATCCATGATGATGGAAAAGTTCAGAAAGGATTTTGAAAATCAAGTAAGGGAGGCAGAGGAAAAATTGGGAAGAGAAATGAGTGAATCAAGAAAATCATGTAAAATGAATCAGAAGCCTGGTAAAAGAGACAACACAAAAAAATAAAGAAAATAAGCCTTAAAAACTAAGTCTGATTTTCTGGGAAAAGAAGTACAAAAAAAGTTAATCAAATCCATAAAAAAGCAGAATTGGCTAAATAGAAAAAGATGTATGAAAATTCACTATAGAAAAAAAATCTTAAAAAGCAGGATTGGGTAAATTGAAAAGGAGGTTACAAAGGCTTACTAAAGGAAACATTCCTTAAAAATTAAAATTGAGTAAATGGAAGTTAATGACCATATGAGAAAAGAAGATACAACAAAACAAACAAAAGAATGAAAGAAATTGAAGTCACTATGAAAAATCACTGTAAAATAAATCCAGGAGGAATAATTTAAAAATTATTGGACACCCTGAAAGCCTTGTTTCAAAAATGGAACCCAGGTATCAGGAAGTAAAATAGAAATCAAAAAATCCACTAATCAACTCCTGAAAAGTGAATGAAAACTCAAAAGAATATTATAGAGCTCCCAGGTCAAGGAGAAAATTTTGCAAGCTGTCAGAAAGAAATAGTTCAAGTGTCATGGAGTCACGACTGGATACGACAAAATTTAGAAGTTTCTACATTGAAAGTCTGGAGATCTTGGAATATGATATTCCAGAAGGCTGAGATTACAACCAAGAATTAAATAATCAGAAAAATTAGGTATACTTTTTCAGAGAAAAAAAATGGATATTCAATGAAATAGGGGACTTTGAAAATTTCCTGAAAGAAAACAATAGATTTAAATAGAGTTGATCTTGAAATAAAAGACATGAGAATCATAAAAAGATAAAAAAAGAAAGGAAAATAATAAAGAATTTAATGATATTGAATTTTTTATATTCCTATAGGAGAAGATGATACTGGTAACTCATACAAACTTTCACATTATTAAAGCAGTTAGAAGAAATATATATATATATATATATATACATATATATATATATATATATAGAGACAGAAGACATAAATGTGAACTGAATATGAAGAGATGATATCTAAAAAAATTAAGGAACGAGAGAGCAATATACCTGGAGAAAGGGCAAGGGGGATATATAGAATGGGGCAAATTATCTCACATAAAAAGAAGAAAGAAAAAAAGGGAGAAAGTGAGAGAGAATAAGTGAACCTTATTTCCATCAGAATTGGCTCAAAGAGGAAATAACAAACACACTCCATTGAGTACAGAAGTCTCTATTCCTTTACAGGAAAGTAGCTGGTGAAGAGGATAAGAAAAAGAGGAGTAAGGTAATGGAAAGAAGGGCAGACTATGGGAGAGGTAGTCAGAAATTAACTTTTGAGGAAGAAAAGAATGAAAGGAGAGAGAGAAGAGAATAAATATGGGGTTGGGGGAATAGAACAGAGGAAAATTCAATTAGCAATAGTAATGGTTCAAAAAATTGAAGCAAGTTTCTCTGATAAAGGCCTCATTTCTTAAAAATAGAAAATGGAGTAAAATTTATAACAATCAGAACCATTCTCCAATTGTTAAAATATGGAAAGATATTAACAGCTTTCAGAAGAAGTTATTAATGCTATTAATAGCCATATTAAACAATTTCTAATTCATTATTGCTTGGAGAATTGCAAATTGAAACAATTTTGTGATAGTTAATTAGTTTGATTAATAAAATAGAAAAGGAAATTGAAAAATGTTGGAGGGGATGTATGGAAAATGTTAACACTAATACATTGCAGATGGAGTTGTGAACTGATTTAAATGCTTGTAGAGCAATTTGAAATTAGGCCCAAAGGGTTATAAAAGCAGTCCTGTCCTTTGACCTCGACATGTCATTATTTGGTTTGTATCTCAAAAGAGATTAAAAAAAGGAAAATGACCTATATGTACAAGGATATTTACATCAGCTCTTTTCTAATGGTGTGGAATTAGACATTGAGAGGGTACCCATCAGTTGGAAAAAGACTGAACAAATTGTGAATATGATGCAATGCTATTATGCTATAAGAAATGATGAGCAAAACCTGGTAAGACTTACATGAGCTTGTTCAAAGTGAAATATATTTTATGCAAATTAAAACCAATATTGTGGGGTGGTCAGCTATGAATGACTTAGCAGTTCTTAATAGCAGCAAGGTGACAAAGAGGATAGTGCATGGCCTTGGAGTCAGGAGGAAGGATGAGCAAATCTAGCATGAGGCACTTAACTCTAACCAGCCTTGTGATCTTGAGCAAGTCACTAAGCTATGATGGCCTTGCATCCAGGGCCATATCCAGGTATCCTAATTCATATCTGGCCACCAGACCCAGATGAATCTGGCAGAGAAAATTAGGCTCCACACTCAAATACAGTTCATATGTCTTTCTATTCTGTAATATACTCTTCCAAATCAAATTACAATTATGTTTTTTTGAATATAAAGAAAAAGCATTTCAGTGTAGAGTGATGATACCATGAAAGACTACTGAATTCAGAATAAACAAAAACAAACTAGGGTTCAAATAAACTTCCAGCAAAGATGTTGGAGAGAAGACAGGCACTGTGTTAAGTGCTCCTGGTGTCCCCTCAAAAATAACATGAAACAAACCTCTTAACAGAAACTCCATTGATAAATCCCAGAAAAAGAAGTTAGGAGAAGAACACCTACCAACAAGGTCTGTCTCAGGGGACCATGGGTGAACCAAGAGCAGAGACCAGAGGGTCAGCATGGGGAAAGCAATGGGGGGGAGGGTAGAGCAAAGCCAGAGGACCAGCATTAACTGTAGACACTTTGGTGAGAGGCTGCTCAGAAAACCAACTTTAGCAGCAGAATCTTTGGTCAGGGGGAAGGGAAGTCTGCACACCTGTAAATCAATCATCCAGCTCAGTGCAGGGCCTGAGCTCCATACTTTTAGCAGAGCATTCTTCCAGGAAGAAATGGTAGCCACCCCCCACCCCCACCCCCAACTGATCAGGCTCAGGTGTGGACTACAGAGCACACTTAGTTGAAAGGGAGATTGACTTCCAGCCCACTGTTCAAGGCCAATTCAAACCCTGGTGCCTGTCTTCACTCCCCCCTCACATCCCACCTCACTCCCTCCAGGATTGGGAAGGGGCTTCAATCACTCCAGAGAAATAAACCAGCATCTCCTACCTGCTGGCCCTTGGAATCACTAAGCCAATTGAACAAAGCCACTAGGGTTTTCAAAAGCAAACCTCTGTGAGCCAGCCTCTCTCCCCCACAGGAGATCCTAGAAAAATAAAGAAAATCCAGCAAAAAGGGGGTCCCATGGAGAAATACTTAGAAGAAATAGATTCTAACTCAGAAAGATCTACCACTTCTGAGGAGAATATGAATTGGTTTCCAGCCCAGAAAGACTTCCTTGAAGAAATCAGGATGGAGTTTAAAAATCAATTGAAAAAGTTGGGAAAAGAAAATCAAGAGAAATTTAACATGTTGCAAGAGGAAATTAACATCTCAAAACAAGAAAACAAAATATTGGAAAATACAATTGGATAAATACAAAATGAGAATAATTCTTTCAGATCCTCAATTAGACAATGCAAAAAGAAAATAATTCTCCCAGAACTACACTTGGGCAAATGGAAAACTCCTTCAAAAATAGAATTGACCAGTTGGAAAAGGAGTTGCAAAAGGTAAATGAAAAAAATTCTTCTCTAAAAAATATAATGGAATCTGTGGAAACTAATGAGTTCATGAGACAACAAGATTCTGTTAAACAAAACCAAAAGATCAAAAAATAAAAGAAAATGTAAAATAATGACCTCAAGAGCCAATCAAGAAGGGAAAACCTGGGAATTATAAGGGCTCACTGAAAAAAATTGAAGAGGGGGGAAAAAAAGCCTTGACTTAATATTATAGGATTTAGTGATGGAATACTGCTCTGTTATCATGGAACAAGAGGGCAAAATAATTATTGAAAGAATCCATCACACTGGAAAAAGAGATCCTAAAATGAAAACACCAAGAAATGTTGTGGCCAAATTTCAGAACTATCAGATAAAAGAGAAAATCCTACAAGCAGCTAGAGAGAAGTGATTTAAATACCAAGGAGCCACAGTAAGGATTACACAGGACCTGGTTGCATCAACATTAAGCGATCAAAAGTCCAGGAATGAGATATTTCAAAGTGTGAGGGGGCTTGGAATGCAGCCAAGAATCCATTATCCTGCAAAGTTGAACTTACTCTTCCAGGGGAAAAGATGGACATTTAATGAAATGGGAGACTTTCAACATTTGCTGAAGAAAAAGACCAGAACTAAATAGAAAATTTGGACATCAATCAGAAACCTTAAGAGACACATGGAAAGATGAAAAGGGGGGGGTGACAAAGAAAACAAACTGCTATCCAATAAAATCAAATGGGCTATATCCCTACTTGGGAGAAAAATTCTCATAACTCTTGAGAATTGTAACTCTATTAGAGAGAATATACTCAGCCAGAACTGATGGACACTCATGACTTGCCTGTGACTCAGATAGAATGATTTAAAAACAATACCTCCCCAAAAGGGGAGGGACAGTAAATAGATGAGAGGATGGAGAAGACTGAATGGGGGGTAAATCACATTAAATTAAAAGGTACAAAAAAACATATTGCAATAGAGGGGAAGAAAGGAGGAGGTTAGAACTACCTGAATCTTCTTTTCATCAGACTTCACTTAAAGTAACTTACATAAACTCAGTTGAGAAACTTATCTTACCTTTCAAGTATTAGAAGGGGGAAAGGGAAGGGGAGTGAGGAAGAGGGAGAAAAGGGAGAAGTAACAGAAGGAAATGAAGTAGCAAGGGGAAAAGGGAAAGGGGAAAGATAGGAGAATTGATATAGGATGGCAAACCCACTAAAGGTGGAGGTATTCAGAAAAAAAGAATACTGGGGAATATGGATAAAGGGAAAAAGGGGGAAAAATAAAACAGTGAAGATAGCATGGAGAGCAATAAAGAGTTTAATTATAACTTTGTGAATGAGATGAAGTCTCCCTTAAAATGTAAGTGAATAGCAGAGTGGATTAAAATTAAGAATCCTACAATATACTGCTTACAAGAAACTTATTTGGAGCTGAGAGATACATATAGAGTAAAAGTTAAAAGTTGGAGCAAAATATAATTTGAATCAGCTGAAGTGAAAAAAGCAGGTTTTGCAATCCTTATCTCAGATGAAGCAGCTGCAACAATAGATGTCATCAAAAGAGATAAGGAAGGAAGCTATATCCTCCTAAAAGTTAAAATAGACAATAAAGTAATTTCAATACTAAATATGTATGTATATGAAAGTATATGCATGAACTGATGCTGAGTGAGATGAGCAGAACCAGAAAAGCATTATACACCCTAACAGCAACATGAGGGTGATGATCAACTTTGAGGGACTTGCTCATTCCATCACTGTAACAATCAGGGACAATTTTCTGCTATCTGTGATGGAAAATACCATCTGTATCCAGAGAAAGAAATGTACAGTTTGAATAAAGACCAAAGAGTATTACCTTCAATTTTTTGGGGGGGAAAGTTATCTCATTATTTAATTTTTCTATTCTTATACTTTGTTTTTCTTCCTTAGGAATATGATTTCTCTCATCACATTCAACATAAATCAATGTATACCAAGGAAACAATGTAAAGACTAACAGACTATATTCTGTGGATGGTAGGGAGAGGTAAGCAAGAATAGGGGTAAAATTGTAAAACTCAAAATACATAATTTTTTCTTAAAAAAATAAACTCTTGATGGTTCCTAATTATGGGATTCTGGGTATGCTTTGACATCTTTTGGTTCTACTTGTCTTATCAATGAAATTAGATTAGATCTTTCAAAGATTAATATTGGTGTAAGTCAATAGACCCTCATTACCTCATTTAGACTTAACTTACAATGTCCATCATACATCCTATTTCGAATATATCTATTCTAACAAGGTTAAAACTGAATAAAATTTCTCATAAATGAATCATTTTCAGGGACATTCATTATTAACTTGGATATGAAATCCTATAGGAGAAGACTTCACAATATATGAACTAATTCTTCTTGAAGATGCTCTATTTGCTGATAATTCAGCTATCCTTTTCAAAACCTTCCCAACTTATTTACTTTCTATTTCCTCACCAACTCCATTACACACACTCGACTTTTCTCTCCTATCTTTTAATCACATGATGCCAAAAATGAAAGTTCCTTGAATGTTGATAACCTCATAATGTCTGACAGAAGCAAAATGGATATTAAGAGCCAATGTGATGTAGCAGAAAGAATGAAAGTCAGCTTCAAATCCACTAAACATACTTATTTAGCTGTATGATAGGGATAAGCATATAAACCTTGGTCTCAGCATTTTATTTATAAAATGAGGAAATAATAAAGGTGGCACTCAAACTTTATTCTCAGTCTAAATCTTTGATTTTATAATTAACTTTGTCCATGTTAAAATCTAATAAAAGATTTATCCCTCTCTGATGCATTAAATTTATACATTATCTAAAGTTATAAGTAAATTCTTTCTAACAAGAATGGATAATGCTAGTGGTCAAAATACCATTTGGTATCTATTAATTGCTAAGTTCATTGTGAAATTAAATATTGAGCTAAAGTAATGAAGAATTTTTATATAAGAATTAATAATCATCATGTCATTACTATTAAAACATTTTAACAGATAAAATCTTAGAGAGTGAAGGTAACATGGCAGAATAATTATAGAGCTGGCCTTACAGTCTGAAAGGGTTTCAAGTCCTTTCCTCCAATATAAAGTGTATCTGTGACTTTAACCATGCTGGTTACTCCAGTCACTCTCTAAGATGCTGAGGAGGTGCAGATTTTCATATCCAATGGGAAAATAAAATGAAAATACTTCTTTGAAGTTTCCACATTAATTAAATAGTACATCTTAAAATCATCCAGTATCAACAATAAATTTTCACCAATATGAAGAAAACTGAAAAACACTGAAGAACTTTATAAATCAATTGACCTGTAACTTTTCAATTGTTAAAATATTATATTTGCATATAAATATATGTCCAGATTTAAATAGTTACTTAGTTCATATCTATAACATTCTAGTCTTAAAATGACGTACATACATTTTTAAAACATAAATGGGAGGGAAGGGATTAAAATTTGGCCTAAAATTAAAAATAATATTACCTTACCAAGTATGTGATACAAAGTACAAATGAAATTTGAACAAAGTAAGCATTTTCTGAATCAAATGTTTTTCTATGTTCAATCTGAATGCCTTCTTGAAAAGAAATAAACCATCTCTTACCATTATCATTTCCTTTAGAAAAGGGATAAGTCACTATCTAAACCAAAAATTAATTTGCACCTCAAGAGAGACAAGTAAAGAAAGAATTACCTATCTGTCAGGTAAGAAATTGCTTTAAAACAGAATAAAAAGTGTTAGCTTTCCTTAAAATTGAATTTACACCTTGCTTTGGTGGGGTGGATGGAAGGTAATGAGTTCAATCTATTATATGTGTTACAGTCTCAGCACAGTTCTTCCCCACTCTCCTAAGGACTCTTTGTTTTTATAGAAGGATAGATAGACAGTTATAGGTGAACAAGCCCGAAATAGTTGTTCAAGAGCCAAAAAGCAATTTAGTCTTCATACCTGTTTAATCTCTGACTATACTTTTTCAGACTGCCAGTAAAAAAAAAAATCAAGCAGGAGCCAATCACTGAACATTATTTCATCATTGCCTCAGAGGTATTGTAATTTACTCATTTTATTCTACAGATGAATTTGTAATACCATGCTAGTTGTAAAATATTATGGAACTCACCTTTTCTACTCATTTCTTTTCTCTAAGATTGTGAGTTACCTCCTAATTGAGAGCTGATTTTGAATCATCAGTTGGAATTACTTTTAGATATATTAATCAACCAAGCTCAGTGCTAGGCACTAAAGACAGGATGATAGCTACAGAATAAATAATTTTCAGAACTATATTATTCCATGTAAACTCTAAAGGGAAAGGGAATTCAAAATATGATAATTCACAGAGCAGGTTAAGAAGAAAGCATGGAAGAAATACTGGAACATAGAGCATTTTCACACATGTGATAAGAGATATTGTTGGAAGGATAGATGAGAATTAAGATGGCAAGTCTTTTTTTCATTTAGATCTGACTTTATTTGTGTGAAAATAGTTTATAATTGTGTTCATATAATTTCTAGGTTTATCTTTTTTTCCTCTTTGAATTTTTATTCATTTATTTATTTATTTTCATCCATATGGACATGTATATTTATAAGTTCTAAAATTTCCTTCTACCCTCCCTTCTCCTCAGGGACGAACAGTCCGATTGGCATTGTACATGCATATTTTGATAAACATGCTTACAGATTTGTATGAGGTATTTTCAGTATGAGGAATTAGGATTAAGGGAAAGATATACATATGAGGCAATTTTTATAAAGTGTTCAACAGATTTTGAAAGGTTGTGTGTGCGTTTGTGTGTGTGTGTGTTTTGTTTTGTTTTGTTTTTCTTCCTCTGGATGGGGATAACATAGTCCATAGGTAGTCTAGTATAGTTGTCCTAGCTCTCTGAATTGCTGAGAGGTGATGCTTCCATCAAGGTTGTTCATCTCACAATGTTGTTGATGTGTATATTGTTCTCTTGGTTCCTCTCTCTTCACTCAGCATCAGATATCATGGCAAAAAACTTAAATGTCAAGATCAGGTTGCTATCCATCCATGGATTAGAAGAAGATGAAGGTCCTATAAGGGAGAAATAAGAGAGGTCAGAGCTGTAGATATTCCCTACAAGTCCTGGGTCATAGGATCTTAAGAAAAGAATCTTACAAAATAAAAATGTATTGTACAAAAATTTTAAATGTTGGAGAGAGGTGAAGGAGGAAGAAGACAAAATTAAAGATTATGGTTTAATAATAATGGCTAGTATTTATATAGTAACTACTTTGTGCTAAGATCTATGCTAAGAGCTTTACAAAGATTATCTCATTTTATCCTCAAAACACCTTAGGTAGTAGGTATTACAATTATTATTTCTTTTAGATAACTGAGGAGACTGAAGTAAATGGAAATAAGGGACTTATCCAGGGTCACTCAATCAGTGAGGTCAAATTTGAACTCAGGGATTTCTGAAACTAGGACCAGTGCTCTATACACAGTGAATATGAAGGTAATCTTTAGGCAATCTATACCAGATTTTAAGACTCAAAGTAAGTCAAAAGTCACTGCTCCCAAGAACCTTAGAGTCTAATGGTCAAGATAACATGAAACAAATAAGAAAAACAATACATATAGACATACATACATATAAATAGACACACCTACATAGACACATATGATTTGGGGGAATAATGGCCAGGTATAACTGGTATAATAATTGATATAAAGAAGCATTAAAAGGACTTATAACACAGTGAACTTTGACTTTAAAAGTAATTAATATGTATTTGTAGTGGATCCAATCAGCACAACTTTGTTAATTTGCTCCTGTTTTGTTCCACAGCAGGTAAATTGGAGTAAAGGCAGCTAGTGCAGGGAACAATGCATAACTGAGCGTTTTATGGACAAATTTGGAGACAAGATAAAGGAGCAAGGTGTTCAAGAAAGGAGGTCACTGTTCAGCAGTGAGAGATTGAGGGATCAGGTGTCAAATTGAAGATGATGAACAGGATTTCAATGTGAAAAGCAAAGGGGAAATGAAAATAGCTTATGAACAGTAGGAAAATCTCAAAGTTCACCATTCTAAAAGTGGTATTTTTTTTTGTTTTGATTTTTATCTTGGATAAATATGCAGAACAAAGTCTACTAGGTTTTATTTCCCTTGCCCTCTACAATTAATTTAGTTATATAGTTCAGTAATTGGTTGTAGTCAACTGTACTCTGAGACGTTATTTAAACCAACTTTGGGACATTACAGAATACATCTTCCTGCATTAAAGAGATTTAAGTGTTGTTACAAATATAAAGAAACAATCACCAACTCCCCAGAAATATCATCCTCATTAGAAATGTAAATGGATGACATCTTTCCTATGTCAAGTGCAAGGTGGATGGGAAGAAAGTAAAGAGTAAGATACTCTCTCTACATAACAGAGGATCACCAGGGAAAACAACATTGCTCATATTAAAAGGGAGATTTAGAACCCTGTAGGTGTCAACACATTCATGTCCCTTGGCTTGAGGTTATGGGTCCAGGGAGATTGTTTCTTTCCTTCCATCCCTGGAAGATCCATTTTAGGTCGCTTGAAATCTGCTGGGTCATCAGCAATTTAAGTAGCCTGAACTCGAATAAGTTCCATTGGTGATGACTTTTGATTACCTCTGAAGGACTGGACACTGAAACCTGAGTCAGATTTCTGAAGGGTTCTTGATCCAAAAAGGCTCCATTTTTCAGATGAGGGTTTGTTTCTGTCTCCATTCCTAGCATCCATGCTGGGAATGCATAAAAGTGGTATGTTTTTGAATGATGGAAAGTTAAATAATTTAACTATTCTTCTCTGAAACTGAATTGGGGTAGGAGAGAACATTCTGATAAAAGTGTAAGACTGAAGAAATATGACATTAGGATGTTTAAAGGAATATCAATATGTATGATGATTTATCCTAATATAGAGTCAGAAATGGGGGAGGAAAAAAAGACTGTAAGGCAATAGTTAGCTGGAGACTGAAAAGAGAATAAACACCAGAGAAGTTGCTGAGTGAAGATAGCTAAGGGAGATCTTAGAAGACAAAATGGGGAGTAAGGAATATTTCATGAAAAAGCCCCACCATCAAAGTGATTTGATTCAGGGAAAATGAGAGAAATATTAATCAGTGTTAGAACGGATTACCTAAATTAACTCTTCCAGCGTTGCAGCATATAAAACAAACCCACATAAATTGTCAGCATTTCTATTTATTACCAACAAAGCCCAGCAGTTAGATATAGAAAAAGAAATTCTATTTACAGTAACTGTAGACAATACAAAATATTTGGGAGTCTATTTGACAAGCCAAACCCAGAAATAATAGGAACACAATTTAAAAATACTATTCACAGAAATAAAATCAGATGTGTTTATTCTTCATTCTTGAAGAAGACAATGATATCAGAGAGGTGGTGCCATGGCAAACATGTGAATTGGATTTGAATGAGGGGGTGTTGTGAGAAGTCACCATTCTCACAATCTCCTCTGAAATCATCTTGGTGCAATGGTCAGATATGAATCAAGATAATTGGAAATGGCTCTGGATATGAAGCAATCAGGGTAAAATGACTTTACCCTGTCATACAATTAGTGTCAAGTTCCTGAGGCTAGGTTTGAAATCAGAACTTCCTTATTTCAGGGCTAGTGCTCTATCCACTGAACCACATAGGTGCCAAGACAAATACAAAAACTATATGAACCTAATTATAAAACATTATTCACAAAAATAGGGTCAGATCAAAACCTCAATTGATCGGAGGTAGCCCAAGGTTATATAATAAAAATGACACTATTACTTAAATTAAATTACTTATTCAATGCTTTACCATCAAACTACTAAAAATATTTTACAGAACTAGTAAAAAATAGCAACAAAATTTACCTGGAAGAACAAAAGGACAAGTATATCAAGGGAATTAATGAAAAAAAAAATGCACAAAAAGGTGGCATAGTTGTACACAAATCAAAATTACACAATAAAGCAGCAGTCTTCAAAACTGTTTGGTACTGGCTAAGAAATAGTGTTGTGAATCCATAGCATGGATTAGTGCAGAAGAAATTTTTTATAGGACTATAAGCAATCTAGAATTTGTTAAAACCAAGGACTTCTGGAATAGGAAATTATTTTAAGAAAAATCAGTGGTGGAAATTGGAAAATAGCATGGCAGAAACTTGGCACAAACCAAAATGTCACAACCTATAATAAAATAAGGTTGAAATGGGTACTTGATTTAGACATAAAGGATGATACCATAAGCCAATTAGGATAACAATGCATAGTTAATCTGTCTGATCTTTGGAGAGGGGAGAAATTTATGATCATCCAAGAGGTAGCGAGCGCACACCATAAAATACAGAATGGAAAATTTTGATTATACTTATCTAAAAAAAAATTCACACACACACACACACACACACACACACACACACACACACACAAACAAACTCAACAAATTTTGCAACCAAGATTAGAAGGAATCCAGAAAGCTGGCAAATTATTTTCCCAGACAGTGTTTCTGATAAAAGATTCAAATCTAAAATATATAGAGAATAGAGTCAAATTTATAAGAATACAGATAATTTCTTAATTGGTAAATGGTCAAAGCATATGCATAGTTGGTTTTCAGATGAAGAAATTAAAGATATTTATAGTCACGAAAAAATTGTTCCAAATCATCGATTATAGAAGACAATTTAAAAAATGTTTATGTTATCAACTAATATGTGTTAGATTGACTAATGTGACAAAAGAAGAAAATAAAAATTGTTTCAGTGTTATGTGAGAAATCAAGGATACTAATGCATTATTTGTGGAGTTGTGAACTGATCCATCCTTTCCAGAGAGCATCTGATCTGTAACTATGTGCAGACTGCATTAAAACTGTGCATTCCCTTTGATCCAACAATAAAATTACTAAGTTGGTTTTGCAATGAGACTATTTAAATAAAGGAGGGGGAAGACCCACATGCACAGTTTTGTCATTTGAGGAGAAGCCCATCAATTGGGGAATCGTTGAACAACCATTCAAATGTATAACCTCATTTGAAAATAGCTTGTTTATATCCTTTGACCATTTTTAATGTGAAGAATGACTTATATTCTTTAAATTTTATTCTATTATCCATATATTAGAGAAACGAGATCTTCAGTAGAATACCTAGATAAGGAAACCGCCAGATTTCTGTTTTCCTTCTAATCTTAGCTGAACATTCAATTTAATATGTCAAAATCTTCCCTTTTGCAACTGATAATATATTATAATCCTTGTTCAGTCATAATTTTCTCCCCTTTCCATAGATGTGACACATAAAATACTTCTTGATCTGTTAGTTGGTTCATGGTAATAATCTTTATGTCTAAATTCTATACCCATTTTGACCTTATTTTTTGGCACAGGGGATGAGATGTGGATCTATGCCAAGTTTTTCCCATACTTTTTCCAGTTTTCCCAACAATCATTGTTCATATCCCCAAAGCTAGAAAATTAAATTTAGAAAAATTAAATGAAATAACATTTTAAAAAGAGAGAAGTGATGGCTAGGTGGCACAGTGGATAGAGCGCTGGCCCCGGAGTCTGGAGTACCTGAATTCAAATCTGCCTTGGGCAATTCCCTTAACCCCATTCCCTTACAAAAACAAACAAAAAAAGATAGATATCTGGAGAGCAGTATGGATCTATACCAGAAGAGCAATAAAACTTTATACTCTTTGACTCAGGAATTCCAATTCTGGGTCTATATCCAGATGAAATTATAAAAAGGGGAAAAAATACTACATGGTCCAAAATACTCATAGCAGTCCTGGGGAATTGTGAGAACACAGGCTATTGTTATAGCCAAACCACCTGGATAGTCTCAGGAGCTGGCATGCTGCCCTGAGAGTTAAGGTCTGCTAAAGTCCTTGGGAGCTGGTCATTCCGTGCCACAGCCCAAGGGCACAGGTCACAGCTTTGTTTTACCACTTCCCCCGCAACGTACCCCCTTATCCTGTAATGCAAGAAACTGCACGTACACCCCACTTGTGGTGAAGCAAGCCACAGCAGGGAATGACTAAAAAAGTTATGGTACATGAATATTATGGAATATTATTGTTCTATAAGAAACCATAAATGGACAGACCATAGAGAAGCATGGACTTATGGAATCTGAAGCTGAGGAAAGGGAGTAGAACCAATTGAACAATGTACACATCATCAACAACATTGTGAGATGGACAAGCTTTGTGAAAGCAGCTCCTCTCAGAATTTCAGGGACATAGGACAACTGTATTAGACCACCCCACCTATGAACTACATTATCACCATCCAGTGGAAGAAAAACAAAAACAAAAAAATAATTCCTCAAAATCTGATGAACACTTTATATAAAAATTATCTCATATGTATCACTTTCCTCAATCCTAATTCCTCATAATGAAAAAAACTAATCTGTAAACATGATTATCAAAATATGTATCAACAATGCTAACCTGACTGTTTGTTGCTGAGGGGAGGAATGGGAGGGAAGGGAAGATGGAAGGAAATTTTGTAACTTAAAAACATACATGTACATATGGAAGAAAATACATTTTTATTTTTTTTAAATGACAGGGTAACCAGAAACACTGAGTCAACAGGAGAGAGTCAAATCTCCATGACAATTAAAAGACTAAAGGAATAAGTGAAGAAAATGACTGAAAATGAACAGGTAAGACTTCCAGAGTGGAACTGAGATGGTGGCATGAACCAAACATGCTCCTGAAGCCTTTCTCTACCAAAGATAAATGAAGCCTCTACTCTGACATTAACACTATAGATCCCAACAGAAGAAAAGCAAAATGATTCAAATGAGATTTCAAATCCTGTTGGATCTTCTGGGAATGTCTGTCTCTTTGAGGGGAAAGGGGAAGTAAAGATCCGGAGGCAGGAGAGCAGGGAAAGTGATCAGGAAAATTTTGTCTACACTGCAAACAAGCTCCTGACAGCATAATAATGACAGAGGTCCTAGAAGCTAGAGAACAAGCCAGCAGGAATGATCCCAGCCCTAAATGAAGTCTGAACCCTGAAAACACCAAAGTAAAAGGCAAGAAAGGGTTAGGAACAATCCTGTTTACATAAAGGAAGAAAAGAAAAAACAAAACTCTGCAGAGGCAAGGCCTGAACTGCATAAACACATCTTGACCAACAACAAGGCAGGGATCAGACCCCAGACCCAGAAAAATAAAAGCCTGGGTCTACACTCCATATACCCCAGGAGTCGAACTAAAATAGCCAAGACGAACAAAAAGAAAGCTAAATGAGTGAGTACTCACTATAGAAAACTACATTACAGGCAAAGATGATGGAAATGCCAAGTTTGAAGAAGAAAGCAGTAAAAAATTGCTCACAGAGGAAGTACCAATACAGTCTATAAATTGGACTCAAATAGAAAAGCGTATTGAAGAGTATAGAAAAAGAATTTGAAAACCAAAGAGGAGAGGAAGAAGAAAAATGGAAAAAAAGAAATGAAAGTCATGCAGGAAAATTGTGAAAAGTTGACAAAAAAAGTCAACTCCATTAAAAGTAAAAATAACCAACTTGAAAAGGAAACACAGATGTTATTTGAATTAAATAAAACACTAAAAATTAGAATTGAACAATTAGAAACCAATGAATATAAAAGACTTCAGTTAGCATCAAACAAAATAAAATGACTGAAAAAATGAAGAAACTGTAAAGTACGATCTAGGGAAAACAAATTACCTGGGAAATATATCCAGGAAGGGCAGTCTATGAATCATTGTACTTTCAGAAAGCCTGGACCAATGAAAGAACCTGGAACACATTATGCAGGAAATTATAAGGGAAAACTGCCAAAATCTACTAGAACAAGATAACATGATAACTATTGAAAGAATCCACAGAACCCCTCCAGAAAGAGAGCCCAGGATAAAAAAAAATTACAAGGACAATAGTCAAATTCCAGAACCCTCAAATAAAGGAGAAAATATTGGAAGTAGAAAAAAAGAAAACAATTCAAATACAAAGGGAACAGAATCAGACAAACACAGGACCTATCAGCAACAACATTGAAGTATTGGAAGAATTGGAATAGCATATGTTGGATTGTAATAACATATTTTGGAGAGCTAAAGACCTGGGATTACAACACAGAATGTACTACCTTCAAAATTCAGAATATACTGGCAGGGAAAAAAGGTGGATGATCAATGAAGTAGAGGACTTCTAGAATTTCCTGACACAAAGACCAGAACTGAATAGAAAATTCAATCACCAAATACAAGACTGAAGATTTGCATTAAAAAGGTAAATGAAAAGGGGATTGAAAAAGTAAAATTATTTTAAATATATATATGTATATATGTATATATATATATATACATACACATTTATATATACACACATATTTATATATACACATATTTATATATACACACAAACACACACACACATACACACACACACACACACACACACACATATATATATATATATATGTCTCCTATCAAATAGTATACAACCCTAAAAGGGAATATATAACATTTCTAATTCTTTAGAACCTTACTTTTCTAAGGACAATTACAGGGTAGAATATAATTGAAGAGAATGAAACTAAAGGATATAGGTATTATTGGACTTTGTCAATTGAAAAGGTCCAAGATCACATCACTATGTTGGAGACAGAAAACTCGGGGGGGAAAAAAGCAGGGGTGTCAACTTTAAGTGTCTCATTATACTTTGATTCATTATAAGGAGTTAAACACCTTGTTTGATGAGGGCATCATAAACTGCAGGGACCTGAGATGCTGTCTCTGTTACAATCATTTGTAAAGTTCTCTGGGGAGACCTCCAGAGCTTCCCAGTACTTAGAGATCTTCAAGATTCTCTCAGTTAATTAGATCATGATTTCAATTAACCTGTGCTTCAAAGGGTAAAAGGGTTAAGTAACCTGGAGGGAGGGGGGATAGCTTGGGAGAGACAATAGATCCTGCTTAACATAACAAGTTGTTAAGTACCTTGGCTGGGGAGGGCCAGAGGTAAAGTGTGAAAGAAAACAGGCCTGTAGACAGGGGCAAAAATATTTCAAGAAATGATAAATCTTTGGATAACACTTTGGCTTGTGAGGAAGACTTTATGTACTTGAAAGATATTTGAAGAAGGGAGTAAGGTTAAAAATGATTATAATTATATATTTGATGCAATTTTAGTCAATGCTGCTTATCAAGCAATCAAGTAAACAACCTGTGATGATATCTTGATAACAATAAAATCTTATCAAAAGAGCAAATAATCCAACTTTGATGATACCTGAGTAATAATACTTAAAGCAATAAATAACACCAAGGGAAGATGCACAAAGATTTATAATGTTAGAGAACAAGAAGGGAGAATGTGAATGCTGAGTAAATTCAATTCATTAGACTTAGTGAGAGAATGAAATACATTCCCACTTGGGTGTAAAATCTAACTCATTATATGGAGGGATGAGAAAAGGGAAAGAAAATAGAAGAAGTGATTGATACAATGGAAGGGAAATATAAGTATAAATAAACTGAAAGTTAAATTCCTAAATGAAAAGTCAAAGGGGAAGGGTAGTAAATTTTGATGAGGAGGAATAAGAGAAAAAGAAAGAGATGAATATTAATGGAGAAAGATAGCATAGAGGGAAATATAGAATTAATAAACTTAACTGAAAATGTGAATGGGATGAACTGCCCCACAAAATGGAAACATATAGCAGAATGAATTATAAATCAGAATTCTACAATATGTTGTTTATATAAAATGCATTTGAAGCAGAGAGATACACACAGGGTAAAAGTAAAAGGTTAGAGAAAAATATATTATGCCTGAGTAGAAGCAAAAAAAAAATATCTGGACTAAAAAATCTGATCCTAATTTCCTAAATACACACTTCTCAGACCCTGATGCAATAAAAATTACATGTAATAATGGGTCATGGAAAAATAAACCAAGAACCAATTGGAAATTAAATAATGTGTGGATGAAACAACAAATAATAGAAATAATCTATAATTATATCCAAGAAAATGGTAATAATGAATAATAATAATATCAAAATTTTGGGGATGCAGCCAAGGTAGGATTGAGAGGAGACTTTATATCTCTAAATGCCTAGATGATTAAAATAGAGAAAGAGGAGATCAATGGATTGGATATGCAAATAAAATAGGTCAAAAAAGAACAAATTAAAAATCCCCAAATAAATACCAAATTAGAAATTCAGAAAATCAAGGCAGAGATTAATAAAATGGAAAGCAAAAAAAACCCATAGATCTCGTGAATAAAACTAAGAGTTGGTTTTATGAAAATACTAATAAAATAGACACATCTCTGGGTAATCTAATTAAAAAAAACAAAGAAAATAATCAAACTACTGGTATCAAAAATAAAAAAGCTGAATGAACTAACTACCAATGAGGAGGAAATCAAAGAGATAATTCAGAGCTACTTTGCCAAACCATATACCAATAAATTGGACAACTGGAATGAAATGGATTAATATTTCAAAAAATACAAGCTGCCCAGATTAGCATAAGAGGAAATAAATTATTTAAATAGCCCCATTTCAGAAAAGTAATTTGAAGAAACCATTCAATAAATACCCTAAGTATAAGACTCCAGGGGTGGCTAGGTGGTGCAGTGGATAGAGCACTAGCCCTGGAGTCAGGAGTACCTGAGTTCAAATAGGGCCTCAGACACTTAATAATTACCTGGCTGTGGGGCCTTGGGCAAACCACTTAACCCCATTTGTCCTGAAAAAACCTGAAAAATAAAAAGAAAATTCCATGTCCAGATTGATTTACAAGTGAATTCTACCAAGCATTTACAGAACAATTAATTACTATTCTACACAAACCACTTTTAAAAAAAAGGAGAGAAAGGAGTTCGGCCAAACTCCTATTATAGCAACATGATGATGATACCAAAAACAGGAAGAACCAAAATAGACAAAGAAAATTATAGGCCAGTCTCCCTAATAAATATTAGTGCAAAATCTTAAATAAAATTTTATCAATGAAACTGTCGCAAGTTATTACCAGGATAATACACCACGATCAGGTTGGATTTATATCAGGCAGGCAGGGGCGGTTCAACATAAGGAAGACACTCAACATAATTAAGCAAATCAATAGTAAAACCAACAGAAACCATATGATTATCTCAATAGATGTTGAAAAAGGCTTTGATAAAATACAACATCCATTCCTATTAAAAACAACTAGAAATTTTAGGAATAAATGGAGTTTCCTTAAAATAATAAGCAATCTCTATCTAAAATATCTACAAATATTATATTTACTGGGAATAAACTCATAGCATTTCTAATAAATTCAGAGGTGAAACAAAGATGCACATTATCACCATTCCTATTCAAAATATTATTAGAAATGCTAGCAGTAGCAATAAAAGAAGAAAAAGAAAATTAAAAAATCAGAATTGTCAATGAGGAAACAAAACATTCAATATTTGCATGTGATATGATGGTATATCTAGAGTAATTGAGAAAATCATCTAAAAAGCTCCTTGAAACAATTAGCAATTTCAACAAAGAAGCAGGATAAAAAATAAACCCACATAAATCATCAGCATTTCTATATATGAACAACAAAGCCCAAGAACAATAAATAGAAAGAGAAATTCTTTTTAAAATAACTGCAGACAGCAATAAAGATTTGGGAATCCACCTTCCAAACAAACTCAGAAATTGTATTAACACAATTATAAAACTCGCCTCACCCAAAGAAAGTCAGATCCAAATAATTGGTCATGGATAGTTTAGGGTAATATAATAAAAATGACAATTCTAACCAAATTAAAATACTTATCTAGTACCATACCAATCAAAATACCAAATAACTACTTTACTAAGATAGAAAAAAATAGTAACAAAATTCATCTGGAACATTAAAAGGGCAAGAATAACTGATGGGGAAAAAAATGTAAAGGAAGGTGGCCAATTCTACCAGATCTAAAATTACACTATAAAGCAGCAGTCATCAAAACTGCCTGATACTGGTGAAGAAATAGAGTAATGGATTGGTGGGTTAGAATAGGTTCAAAAGAACTTGCATTAAATGACTACAGCAATCTCCTATCTGACAAATCCAAAGGCATGAACCTCTGGGATAAGAACTCCCTATTTGAGAAAAATTGTTGTCAAAACTTAATAGTATGGCAAAAACTAGGCATAGATTCAGGTCTCACACTCTATACCAAAATAAGGTCCAAATGGGTACAAGATTTAGACATAAAGAGTGATACCATAGATAATAGAACAAAAATATTCTATCTATCTGATCTATGGAAAGGGATACATTTATGACCAAAGAAGAATTAGAGCACATTATAAACTGCAGAATTAATGATTTTGACTATATGAAATTAAAAAATTTTGTACTAATAAAATCAATAGTGCCAAAATTAGTAGAAAATCAGAAAACTGGGAAACAATCTTCACAAGTAGGAGTTCTGATAAAGGTCTCGTTTCTAAAATTTAGAGAAAATTTCACCAAATTTGTAAATATCAGAAGTCATTCCCCAATTGATAAACGGTCAAATGATATGAAAAGATATTTTTTAAATGAAGAAATTGTAACTATATACAATTACATGAACAAAATTCTCCAAATCACTAGTGATTAGAGAAATGGAAATTAAAACAACGAGGAATCATCTCACACCTATTAGATTAGCCCAGATGAGAAAAAAGGAAGATGATCAATTTTGGAGAGTTTGTGGGGAGATTGGAACATTGATGCATTGCAGGTGGGGTTGTGAATGGATTCAATGTTTTTGGAGAGCAATATGGAACTGTGCCCAAAGAGAAATAAAACTGTTCATACCTTTTGACTCAGTATTTCCAATTCTAGTACTATACCCAGAAGAAATTGTAAAAAACAAGAAAATATCTATATGTTCCAAAATATTCATTGCAACACTTTTTGTAATGGCAAACAATTAGAAATTGAGGGTATACCCATCAACTGGGCTATGGAATATTATTGTTCTATAAGAAACCATAAATGGTCAGACTCTAGAGAAGCATAGAATGACTTACCAGATCTGATGTTGATCAAAAGGAATAGAGCTAAGAGAACAATGTACATATCAGCAACATGAGATAAACAACCTTGATGGAAGCAACTCCCCTGGATAATCCAGAGAGCTAGGACAACTGTATTTGCTTGGTTATAGAATATATTATCCCCAACCAGGGGAAGAAAAAACAAAACTAAACAAAATGCAAAGGAAAAATAAAACAACCCTTCAGAATCTGAAGACTTTATTATCTCTTATGTATCTCTTTCCCTTAATACTAATTTCTCATGCCAAAAATTACTAATTTGTAAATTTGTTTAACAAGATAGGTATGCAAAATGCTAACCTCACTATTGCCTGCTGGGAGTGGTGTGGGGAAGGGAGGGTGGAGGGAATTTTTTTAACTTGGAAATAAGAATGTGCAAATGGATGTAAATAAACAAACAAAAAAACAAACAAATAAATAAATAAATTTATTGCTAAAACAAATGAATGAATGAATAAATAAATAAATACTTGTTGAAATGAGAGGGAAAAAAGAAAAAAGAAAATGAACAAGTGTCTTACCTATAATTTATATATGCCTGAAATCATCCTGAAAGAAGCAAGCAACTTCAGAATTGTTCCAGTGTGGGCATTCAGGGTTTTGATTGACGGTAAGAGAAATAATAAATTGGAAATTAGGGGCAGATGAAAAACAGTTCTGAAATGGTGATAAGTCATATTTCATCATCACTGGGATGAAGAAGACATGATGCAAGGGGTATCTGTCAATCACTGAAAAATTATGTCAAATGAATTGGAACTCTGCCCAAACTGTGTTTACTATTTGGTACTTGAATATTATTACTACTCAGTAACTCATACTGATCAATGAAAAGGAGGAAAAATCATGTATTTACAACCATATTAAGAACAGTATTTTTGTGCTTATAAAGAACTGGAAAATGAAGGAATTTTAATAAATTTGGGACTGATTGAAAAAGTTGTGATAAAAAGAAATTTTGATGAATACTATTGTACTGTGCGAAATGATGGGAAGACTTATATGAGTTGTTCAAAACTGAAGGGATAAGAACCAAGAGAAAATTGTAATCATATTCTACTGCATATTCTAAGGATGACTAATTTCGGGAAGACAATTTAAGATAATTACAAAGGAACCATGATGAAAACTGTTAACCACCTGAAAGTTAATTGAACTACACTTTTAAAAATATTTTTTTCTTGCATTATGTGTAAATTATAAAATTGATATCATGTTGCCTACCTTTTCAAAGGATATATGAGTGGTAGGGAAATAGGATATAATGTGTTGGTAGAAATTTTAAAAAAGAATGAATGTTTCCTCCATTTTTTCTTTATTCTAAAGTAAAAAAATTAATTGTTTCCTATTTCCCAGGTGCAAGAAAATAAATCCTGGCATGAAGTCATAACAATATAAGTGAAATGAATAAATATTTACAATAATATAAACTGTTTAGGTTAAAAGAAGTGGAAATTAATCACTTAACTAACCCCATCTTAGAAAAAAGAAATTGAATGAACCATCATTGGACTCCCTAAGAAAAAATCTCCAGGGCCAAATGAATTCACAAGAGAAATCTACTGAACATGCAAGTAACAATTAGTTCCAATTGTATATAAACTATTTTAAAATATAGGTTAAGGAGTTCTGCCAAATTCCTTTTATGATACCATTATGGTGCTTATAGCTAAACCAGAAAGAGTCAAAACAGAGAAAATAATTATAGACTAATATCTATAATGAATATGGATACAAAAATTTTAAATAAAATTTTAGCAAAGTTATTACAGCAAGTTATCACTTTGACCAAACATGATTGCTATCAGGAATAGAGAGCGAGTTCAACAAGAAGAAAACCACCAGTACAACTGACTATATCAGTAACAAATCAAACAGAAATTATATGATTATCTCAGTAGATGTTGAAAAAGCTTTTGACAAAATACAGTATACATTCCCATTAAAAACACTAGAAATCATAGGAATAATTATAATGTCCCTTTAAACAATAAACAGTATCTAAAATGGTCAGCAAGCATTATATGTAAAGAGAATTAGATAGAAGCAGTATCAAAAAAAGAAAACAGAAGTGAAACAGGTTGTCCATTATCATCACTATTATTTAATATTATATTAGAAATGTTAGTTTTAGCATTAAAAGAAGAAAAAAGTAATTGAAAGAATTAGAATATGTAAAAACAAAACTCTTATTCTTTGCAGATGATATGATGTTTTACGTAGAGAACCGTAGAAAAATCTCTAAAGAATTACTTGAAACAATTAATAAATTCATCAAATCTCAGGATATAAAATAAAGTCACATAAATACTAAGCATTTCTATATATTACAAACAAGACTCAGTAGCAAGGGACAGAAAAAGAATTACTATTTAAAGGTGTTACAGACTGTTGGGGGCGGGGGGAAGAGGCTTGGCGGTCGCTTAGAGGGGGAAACATAATCACCTTATAAGGGAATGTTACAGAACTCGGCCCCTCATTGGGTAAGAGTTCATGGGAGGGAGGACAGAGGGGATAAAAGTGTCTGCTGAGAGGTGGGGGGAGCGGGAATGTGATCACAGAAGAATAAAGACTGATTACCCACCTCAGGCGCTCTGTCTGGTTCTTCCCCCATCAAAGAGTGGGGGCCGGAGGTACCCCGAAGACTCATCACACGTTGGACTGGTGAGTAAGAGGACGGACTAGCATAAAGAAGCCGGCGTTGTGAATAAAAACCCGGCAAGTGGCGCCCGGAACAGGGACCTGATTTTGCTAGGGAACGTCTGAATCCGCTGGTCGGATTCTCCAGACAGCCTCGGTCGTTTCTGACCGGGAGGAAGGAGAGGGCGTTTACTCTCAGATATTGCCTGAAGGACATATCCCTATTGTGTTGACTATGCTTCCTTTCTCTTCCCTTTCTCCTTCTGCTCTAATCACGCTCCTTGCCGTGCTGGCCTGTCTGATTGTGCCCTGCTGCCTCCTTCTCTTTTGCCGAACGGGAACTTTCCAGTTCTGCCACCTGTTAGGATTGCAGCCTCGGCTAGTAGACAGCATGGGGGGCCGGAATAGTATTCCCGCCTTTGAGCCGGAGGAAAAAGAGGCCGTTGCAGTGCAGCTTTATAAACTCTGCGCTAAGCATGGTCGTAAATTACCTATCAAGACGTGCCGTGCTTTTGTTGAGAATATCTGGAACATCTGCCCTTGGGTGCAACATAGTGGGATCCAACCAGATAAATGGAAGGTGGTAGGGCAGCAGATGGCCTCCTATAATGACACCTGCCCGGGAAAACTGACCCCCAAGGATTTTACAGTGTATAAGATAGTGGATGCAGCCCTGCATCCCCAGAAGGTGACTTTGGCACGAACAATCAGCACTCAGGTGGGTAGCTCGTTGGCGGGATCGGATTCAGAGAGCTCAGAGGAAGAGGGAAGGCCACCCCCTCCCCTGTATCCGTGGGAGGAACTTAGAAGAAACAATGGGGGAACAAGGGGCCCCCAGGGAGAAGAAAATGCCGCATGCCCCTCCTTACCGAGACAGAATGAAAAGGGGGAGGGCGATGAATGTGGCACACTTAGAGATTCAGGGCCGGAAGTTTCCGAGCGCGGGAAGGGAGGGGTGCAAACAGTCCTCAGGGGTGGCAGGAAGAGGAGCGTGAGTAGGTGGGACCGGGAGGCTGCTGACGATGAGGGAGAAGTCCGCGCTGATTGGACAGCTGCCGCGCCCCCAGGCTTGGCGGCCCAGCCAGGAAACAGAGGCAAAAAATCCCCCGTGTTCCTTGTCCGCCCTTCAGAGATCCCCTCAAGGGCTCCGCCCATCCGGCCTACTTGCCACCAGTGCCTCCATAGCAATAGAGAAAGGGGAGGAGGTGGACTGGGATGACTGGGGCCTCTACCCGGTATTTACGGACCCCCTTACCGGAGCCCGAGACTACCGCCCTGTCCCTTTTAAGATGCTTAAGGAACTTAAGGAGGCCGTGACTAAATACGGCCCAAGCTCCCCTTATGTAAAAAGACTGATGCAAAACCTCTTTGCTACGCACCCTTGGACCCCTGCTGACTTTGACGAAATTGCAGCCGCGTGCCTAGATGCCTCCTTATATTTAGCTTTTAAGGCTCAGGCCCGCAGAGAGGCCTCTAAGCTGGCAAAATCCCGGGGTTATACTCCCCTGGATTTAGCCATTGACCTCCTGTGTGGAACTGGAGCCTATACTGACCCTGCTGTTCAGGCCCAGTATGGCCAGTTTGAGCTAGAGACTGTTAAAGAAACACATGTTGCAGCTTGGGATAAGATTGGAGCCATGAAAGGGGGGAGAGCCACACAGAAGTTGGTTGGGCTGAAGCAGAGAGCAGATCAGACACCCCTCTCATTTGTGAACGAGGTTAAAGAGACAGTGACTCGTATAATGGGAGACACCCCAGGATCTGATCTACTTATGAGACAATTGATTAAAGAGGGTCTTCGCCCCAAAGGGATCGCAGCCATTAGCAGCCTTCCCCCCGACGCTTCATTAGAAGGAATTGTTGACAAATTGCTGGATATGCCCAGCGAGGATTCAATTCAAGCCTTAGTGACTGCCATGGAGAACCGGGAGGATAGCCTCCTGACCGCCCTTCACGGTATGCAGGTGAGACCCACCTGTTTTGGGTGCGGAAAGCCAGGGCACCTCAAAGCACAGTGCAGGCAGCGGCCCCCCTCCACTTCAGTTCCGACCTGTTATTCCTGTGGAAAGCCAGGTCACATAGCCAGGTTCTGCCGATCCAAAGGGAAGTCGGGAAAAGGGAAAGGGAGGGGCCCGGCCGCGGCCCTCCCCCCCCCCCCCCCCCCCCGTGCTCGAAGACAGCGGCCCCATTACTGTGACTATCCCCGTGAGGGTTGACTATAGAGAAGGGACACAGCAGAGAGAGATCGGGCCTTGGGAAACCTCGATGATTCCCATTGAGCTAAATATTTTCCCAGCGCTCATCACAGGGGCTGAGAGATGTGTGGACTTAGTCACCCATACTCAGGTCATTTTTGGTCCCGGAAGTCCCACATCCGTAAGGGTCACAAACCCCCACCCCTTTCCCACCTTGGTAAAACAGGGCCAAGAGGTAGGAAAGGCGCTGCCCTTGCGGGCCCCTCCCGCTCATGTGAACTGGGTCCACCCGGTCAGCTCTGGGCGACCACTGTTAACCGTCACGGTGGAAAATCAGAAGCTCGAAGGGATAATTGACACTGGAGCCGATTGCTCTGTCATAAATAGGGGACAGTGGAGGCGCGAGTGGCCGCTCCTACAGAGCCCTCAAGCAGTGACGGGGGTGGGGGGCAATAGATCTGCCATGAAAGCAGCACACGCCTTACGGTGGTCGGCTTTGGAAGAATCTGGACTCTTCACCCCACTGTGCCTACCCGACCTCCCTTATGCATTATGGGGTAGAGATATCTTGAGCCAGCTTAACCTGACACTTGCCACCCCTGATAGCCTGCGGGGAAATTAATTGGGGCCACTCTAGAGATGAGCTTTTCCCCCAGAATAACATGGATTAATAAGAAACCTATTTGGGTTGAGCAGTGGCCCCTGACAAAAGAAAAGCTCATCGCCCTCACAGACATAGTAATGACCCTCCTGCACGAGAACAAAGTGGAACCGTCCCTTAGCCCGTATAACTCCCCCGTCTTTGTCATAAAAAAGAAAGGGGGGAGTTGGAGAATGTTGATTGATCTTCGGGCAGTAAATGCCAACATGGTACCCATGGGGACCCTCCAACCTGGTCTCCCTATGCCCACTGCAGTCCCGCAAGGGTGGACTATTATAGTGATTGATGTTAAAGACTGCTTCTATAGCATTCCCCTCCACCCGGAGGACAAAGAAAAATTTGCCTTTTCCCTCCCCGCGATCAATTTATGGGCCTGCCTACATCTCGAGAGCCTTTGCTTCCTTTTGCAAAGAATTTTCCATTTCCCATTCCACCGGGATCCCTTACAATCCCACTGGCCAAGCTTTGGTAGAAAGAGCAAATCGCACACTCAAAACTACGCTTTTTAAACAGAAAGGGGGAGTTGGCAGGTCACTGACCCATTCAGACCTGTCTCAGGTACTATTTACCATGAATTTCCTACAAGTCAGGGATGACGGCACTACAGCCGCCCAGAGATTTTTCTCCCCAAAAGGACATGCTAAGAAAGAACCAACGCTCCTGCCCTCTCCCACCAAGGCCCTACCAGGCTCTAAAGTCATGTGGAGAGATGAAGAGGGAGGTTGGCATGGCCCTGTAACGGTAAAGAACAGAAGACAGGGCCACCTGTCATTTCATCCCGAGGATAAGATAGAAGAGCCAGAAAGATGGCTCCCTGTTTACAAGATAAGAGACCTTGATTAATGACCAACCCTACGGGGTGAGAGGAATTTCTTTCTTTTTCAGGCCTTCTGATCATCGTAGGGATCCTTGGAGGTGCTCCATCTGAAGGAAATCCGACATGGGGAATACTCCGAGTTATTCCCTCTCCCCTTCCGGTAGCACGGAACTCCCCGATCTACCCTCGCCTGCTAGTGACCAATACATCGATGGGGCTCCCTTCTGCCTCGGTGGGGCCCCTCATGTGTGGCCACAGGGGAAGACATCGAGGATCCCATACCATGGAGGGATTGCCAGATGGCGGGAGGATACCCCCTTGAGGGTGAACAAGGACGCTGATTCTGGGAATCACCCTACTTGTTGTCTGTTTCTGCCGCCTAGCTAGGCGACAGAGGGGCTATATGCTTCTTACTCAGAAAGCCTTCATGGCCATGGAGACGGGGGAGGGCCCCCAAGTCTGGCTAGCCGCCATGCATGACATGTGACACCTAGGGGTAAGACAAGGTAAACCCCAAGACGGGCAACTTCTCCTGACCCAGCCACCTAAGACAGGCCCTGAGGGTGTCGGGCGCCTAGGACGGGCAAGGTCCTGGGTTGAAGGAGATGACCTAAGACAGGGTTCCTCGCCCCCGGCTATCAGAGGCCAGTAGAAATGACACCGCTTAAGGCTAACCTCAGCACCGCTTAAGGTCACACCAAGTGATAACCTTGTAAAACAGAAAGGGGGAGATGTTGGGGGCGGGGGGAAGAGGCTTGGCGGTCGCTTAGAGGGGGAAACATAATCACCTTATAAGGGAATGTTACAGAACTCGGCCCCTCATTGGGTAAGAGTTCATGGGAGGGAGGACAGAGGGGATAAAAGGGTCTGCTGAGAGGTGGGGGAGAGCGGGAATGTGATCACAGAAGAATAAAGACTGATTACCCACCTCAGGCACTCTGTCTGGTTCTTCCCCCATCAAAGAGTGGGGGCCGGAGGTACCCCGAAGACTCATCACGCGTTGGACTGGTGAGTAAGAGGACGGACTAGCATAAAGAAGCCGGCGTTGTAAATAAAAACCCGGCAACAGACAACATAAAACATAAAATACTTGGGAGTCTAACTGCCAAAGTAGACTGAGACACTATATGAAAACAACTATAAAATGCTTTTCACATAAATAAAGTTAGATCTAAATAACTGGGCAAAATAACTGCTAAATAACAAATCTAAATAACTACTCAGGGATAGGTCAAGTCAATATAATAAAAATGACAACTTCACCTAAATTAAATTACTTATTCAGTGCCATAGCATTCATACTTCCAAAAAATTACTTTATTGAGATAGAAAAAATAGTAAATAATTTCACATGGAACAACAAAAGTCAAGACAAGGAATTAATGAAAAAATACAATGGAAGGTGGCCTAGGCATACCTTATCTAAAATTTTATTATGAAGCTTCAGTCATCAAAATTATTTGGTACAGGCTAAGAAGTAGAGTTGTGGTTCAGTAGAACTGATTAGTTGCAAAAGAAACAATGGTGAATGAATAGAAAAATCTCCGGCTTAATAAGCACAAATATTTAAACTTCTAGGTTAAGAACTCACTATCTGATAAAAGTTACTTGAAAAACAGTCAGACAGTATAGTAGAAACTTGACTTAGACCAACATCTCACAACCTATATCAGATAAAGTTGAACAAGATTTAGACATAAAAGGTGATATCATAAAAGGAGATATCAAAAGACAATTATGATAACAAGGAATAGTTTATCTGCCAGATCTATGGAAAGGGCAGCAGCTTATGACAAAAGAAGAGACAGAGTATATTATAAAAAACAAAATGGATCAATTTAATTACATTAAATTGAAACATTATCCCACCAATAAAATCATTGCAACCAAGATCAAAAGAAATGCAGCAATCTGGGAAGCAATTTTTGCAATTAGTGTTTCTGTCAAAGGACTCATCTCTAAAAATATAGTCAACTGAGTCAAATTTATAAGAAGGCAAGGAATTCTTCAATTGATCAATGATCAAAGGATATGAAAAGGCAATTTTCAAATGAAGAAATTGAAACTTCCTATTATCATATGAAAAAATGCTCCAATTTATTATTGATAGAGAAATACAAATTAAAACAACTCTGAGATTGGTCAAACACCTATGAGATTGGTTAAAACAATCAATGCTAGAGGTGAGGTCAGAAAACTGGGACACCAAAGGATTGTAGGTGGAGCTTTGAATTAATACAAAATTTCTTGAGAACAATTTGAAATTATGTCTAAAGGGCAAATGTTTTTTTTTCTTTTATCTAGCAATACCACCACTAGACCAAAGAAATCATACATAAAATTTTAAAAAACCATATGTACAAAAATATTTATAGCATTTCTTTTCATAGTGGCAAATAGAAATTAAAAGATATGCCCATCAATTGGGGAATGCCTGCACTAATTGTGGTATATGAATGTGATGGGATACTATTGTTTCATAAGAAATCATGAGGTAGGGGACTTCTGAATAGCATGGTAAAATTTGCATGAATTGATGTTGAGTCAAGTGAGCAGAATCAGAAAATCATTATACACACTAACGGCAACAAGGTTTATGATCAATCATGATGGCCTTGATCATTTCTGCACTATAATATTCAAAGACAACAATAAAAGTCTTGTGATGGAGAATGGCATTTATAACCAAATGAAAAACTATAGAGTTTAAATGCAGGTCAAAGTTTACACTACTCAATTTTTTTTAAAAAGTTGTCTTATGACATCATTTTTTTTCTAATTTGTTCCTCTTTCATTTGGATGTAATTCTTCTTTCACAAATGAATAATATGGGTAGAGCTTTAGCATGTTATAGATGCATTGTTTTCTGTCAGGCAGAGGGGGATGGTAAGGGAAGGAAGAAAAAAAGAAAAAAAATGACTGTTAAAAACTATCATTACATGTAGCTGGAAAAATAAATAGTATGATGAGTATTGCTTTTATTTGTGGGAAATAAAATTGTGCTAAATGAATACTATGAAACTCAATTTTTCTCTAAGAAATGAGGCAATATATGTTTCAAGACTCAAATGAATTGATTCAGAGTGAAGTGAGAACAGTAGTCCCTAAATAGTGATTCCTGGAAGAATATTGCTTGACCTGAATAGGCCTAAGACCTGACCCTAAATAGTGTGTTACCAACCAATTTAGATATAAAAGATGTGTTGAACCCCACTATACTCACAAATACACAAATATCTTCATTCTTCAACACCCACTCTGTCAATTTTCTCTTCTCTTAAAACTCTCAAGATGACTTATGAGCAGGGTATCAATCCCTTATAAGAATTCTAAGCCACCAACTATCAGGGCATGAGAAACAGTAACTGCAGAAGTCCTACTGACAAAATTCCTAATATCATTTTTCCATTATGATCTTTCCCTGCCTTTGGACCACTTCATGACTATGCCAGACTTTGCTTCAAAGATAGACTTGATTACAAAATAATTACCAGTAATGGAAACTCCACCTTCTTATGATTGGTTTGGGGCTTGACAAAGTGATTTGTACAGAATAAGCAGAAAAGGATGGTTTTTGACAGATTTATGAACTCATTTCACTATCTTTCCCCCCAAGCTCACTTTTCTATCAAATCTTTCATTTCTGCCAAGGACACAATTCTTTCCTCAGGTTCCCTACTTTGATATCTTCTTCAACTCTTCATTTGCCCTCACTCTAAATATCCAATCAGTTGGCAAATATTGTCATTTCTATTTTTGCATTATCTCTGACATTTGTTACTTTCTCTCTATCCAGACAACTACTAATCCACTTTAATTTTTCATCACTTTTCTCATGGACTACTGCAATAGCCTCTAATTCCTGTCTCAAATTTTCCCTCTATCATAACCATCCTTCACACTGTTACCAATGTGATTTTCCTACAATACAGGTTTGATTATGGCACTCCCCTTCTCAATAAATTCTTTTACTTCTTTATTGATTCTACCAACAAACACATAACTTTTATCTTACTCATACTGAATTTCAACTTTATGTGTTTTATAATGTATATAACATTCATGCAATAATATATGTAATTTCTGTTTATGTGTATGCATATATCAATGAATAATATTAACATTTTTAAGCATTTATAGAATATTTTAAGATATGTAAAATCCTTTATAAATATTATCTGGCTTTACTTCTCTATTTTGGTGGCATGTGGGAATAATAAGAGGATGTGATTTTTTTTTAAAAATATAAAATGACTAACCTGCAACATGTGTTCAGTCTCTGGGAACTGTAATTGATTTAACAGCAATTAATCTTCTTTTCATTAAGGTGGGATCATGGACCTCCTAACTGTGATTAAAATAGTTCCTGAGATGATAGAAAAATGTAAAAGTTGATTAAAGATTACAAAATATAACAATGACAGAATTTGAAGGGGAAATTATAACTTAAAATCCTTTCTTTTGTCCCATTATATACATTAACATTCTACCATATTTTATGAATAAGCATTAAATAATATCTCTTTGAGATTAAAATAAGAATGGACTACAAATATATGTACATATATACATAAAGTATTCTATGCACATAAATAAAGAAGAAAATAATATCCATTATATGTCACACTCAATTTTACATAAACCAAATGTGAGGAAAATATGTTATCTAGCTTTAAAAGCAATATCACTAAATTTACTTATGACAAATCCATTGTATAACAATCTTCTCAAAGACAAAACCTTCATGTTCATAAATGTAGAAAACAGGAGCCCAGATACATGGGCAGAATACAAAGTAGAGGACAATATCACCATAGAAAAAGAATGACAAATAACAGTGTATTCACCTGAAGGAAAATGTCTAACAGAACAGCAGGTTTGGATATGAGTCAAGAGATGACAGATTACAGGGGCACATTAGAAACAACCTTTAACTTCCTAACCAGAATGCCCATCGACTACACAAAATGCGGCTTGCTACACCCAAATTTATACCCAAATAAAATGTATCTAACAATCAAAAATTCTAAAAAAAATTGAATTCAAACCAAGAATCAAGAACTATAATCTAGCAGACAAAACCTATACTAAACCACTCAGAAATTCTCAGGCAGTTATTTAAAGATAATAAAGAAAAGAATAATATCTGAAGTGTTTTCTGTTTTCTTGGTTTCTATAATATAAAGAAGCAATGGACCTGATGAGAGAAATTCCTTTCCCTTAAACTTATGTATTCCTGAAAGAGGAACCAACACAACCTTCAAATCTGGTTTTTGTTTTATTCCTTATCAAAATAAGGAACTATAGGACATTGAAGTTTTAATTCCTTCCTTTAACCCTTGAGAGTTTTATCTTTCTTGAGCCAGGAGGGAAGAAAACCCTCTGATTTTCCCATCCTACCTTCAGACATTTAGCAAAGATGAATTAGCACCCTATTTCATTGACCTGCTATTTCCCAAATATCAATATGAATCTATCCTTCATACATGAAGTAGTGGTTGGCAATTGGGAAGATGGGAAAATTAAAAGTCATAGACTGTGGTTTACCCTGACCTTCACTACTAGAGAGAATAGGACAAAAACTGTATGGAAATAAGAGAACATGTGGCATATGCACCATGCATGGGGGTTGAATTAAAGAGTAAAATACAAGGAGTCAGTATAATAATATGTTGAATGTAATTTATCTGATCATTCACAATTCACTTTTATATAATGACAGAAGACTATTGTTGAACTTGGAGGCAAAATTTTGTTAATTCAAGGTCTGCCTCTAACATGGACTAGATATATAATCTTGGGCAAGACATTGAACCTTTCAATACTACAGTTAAGTATTTAATATGATAAGACATCTTCGCCTCTCAGTGGATAGAGCAAAGGGTCTGGAGTCAGGAAGACTTGAATTCAAATGTGACCTCAGACATTGACTATCTGTGTGAACCCTGGCAACTAACGTAATCTTTCCTTACATTAATCCATTTGAGAACGAGATAACATAATACTCCAATATCTTTTGCAAGAAAATTTCATGAACATTATGATCCACATGGTCATAAAGAGTCAGACATGGCTGAATGACTGAACAACAACAACCTAAGCCAAAGCCAATTTACTCATCTGGATTTCTGGAAATTTTTTAAATTATGAGCTCTTTATTTGATAACATTACATTGATAATATCCCTCAATATAGAGGGAGGCACAGAGAGGACATATAATACTTATTTGTCATTGGCAATTCCAGGGTTAAAAGTCTGATCTACTGACTTCTAAATGGGCATTTTTTTCACCCACTCTGAATCATTCAGTACATTCTTTTGAGATTCTATTCCTTCTTCCTCATGGAGAGAAAATTAGACTAAATGACATACAATACCAAAAATGTTTTTGTAGGACATCAAAAAATTTGTCTTACAAATACTAAGCAAGGGTAGGTACATTTTTTATAAATCTTCCCAAATGATCAAAATTCCATCTTTAATTACTCCCCTGATAGAATGAGTAAGGTGGATGAATTATTGTACATTCACGACAAAGGCATTACTTTTAGAATAAGCCTGGAAAATTTGAGTACTTTATTCAAAGTTTTGGTACCTCTCATTGTCCAGTTCTCTTTTGCACGTGTATTAGGGAAAAAGGATTTTCTAATATAATTCATACATTTATACATTGCGAATTTTGAAGATTTTATCTGAATAACTGAGGAACAAAGGAAGTTAATCAGACATGTTTCAAAATCCCTAAGGTCATAAATATTAGTACTACTTACAACATATATTTCAACATTGATCTGCCCCACTCCTCTATTGTGCAGTAATCAGGAGAGAACTTTTTGCATAGTAAACTTTTTTAGTCATGAGCCTTTATTACGTTAATCTAGCATGAAATTCATTTGATATGGAAATAATATTTCTTTTAAACAAATTTGAATGCTTTGTAGAATTAAGAAATGGAGAGAGGAGAGACAGAGACACAGAGATAAAGTCAGAGAATGAGAACAGAGAGAAATACAGACAGATGTAAAGAGATATAAAGACAAAGATAGAGATAATAGAGATCAAATCATAAAGAAACCCATGGATAGAGAAAGACAAAAACAAAATAAAGAAAAGACAAACAGGAAGAAAGATACAATGAGAAAGAAAGTGATTTGGATGAGAGGCAGGGACAGACAGCAAGGGAAATGCAAAAACAAGGAGGGAGGGAGGGAGAGAGAGAGAGAGATACTTGGCAATTGCTTCCCATTTCCTTATTATGGAATAACATTTTCACTAGTCTTTTGTTTCTTTTGTCTTGGAATCTTATGGATTTAATTGAATCTCTCTGATATAAATGGTCTCTCACATTCCTAGGAATCATTGAGATAACCAATTATACTGAGACTTAGAAAGCATGTGTAATGGTGTCATTTCTGCTTTTTCCAAGTGATTACAACTTATAGTCAAAGGAAAAGCTGTTTTTTGTCTCTCAACTGAAAATCAGTGATATATATATATGTATATATATATATATACATATATATATATATGATAAGCATAATAGAAATTTTAAAATATCCCTGAAAATGATTGAAACATGGAATATTAATAAAAACTTGAAAATGGGGGAAAGCATAAAATAAATTAAATTTTTCACAACTGACATTTAAGCGACTACCAGAACATACATGTCACACAAGAATGTAATAAGAGTAGTCTCTTGGAGAAAAAAGAAAAAAAATGAGTTCAAGAAACAAATCAAAAATCTTACAAGAATGAATAAAAATATAAAGATTAGTTACTTCAATTATCCAGATATTTAATGAATTGCTTTTCTTATCCAAATCAAAGTAGCTAATGATGTCTTAGTGTTTTGTAATGATACAGTAATCTTTGCATACTAGAAGAATCAAAAAGTGGAAGGTCTGTTGTAATACAGACTTGATCCACAACAAAGAGAAATTGGTTGCCGCTTTGGACATGATGAAAATTTTTAAGGGAAAAGATCACTACCTCTATATTTTTCACAAAGGAGAGGAAAGTTAGACATATTTTAATTAGCACAATAGACTTTTGGAAGAGTAACTTTTGTAGTGTGAGATGAAGATAGGAAAAAAATTACATGGTCCAAAAATTACAAAAAATACTAGTCATAGAGGAATGAAGAATTGTCCAGAACAGTAGAGAGTAAGAAGAACAATTTAAATGATGAAGAAAAGGAGGTGTTGTTTAAAGAGACTGCTGTGCATTGAATTATGCACAAAGAGGAAATAACATATATATACTCAGTTAGTATAGAAATTTATCTTGTCTCAGGGAATAAGCAGGGGAAAGGGGGTGAAGCGAAGGAAGAACTGATGGAAGGATGGTAAGAAAGGAAGGGAAAAGGAAAAGGGAAGAGAAAGGCAAGTGGAAGATAGAAAGGGGACAAATGGAGGAAGGAGAGATCTAATGAAAGGAAAATGGAATGGAAAGTAAGAGTTACTAATTATAACTGTGATTGTGAATGGAATGAATACTCGCATAAAACAGAAGCAGATAGGAGAGTACATCGAAAACCAGACATCTGCAATGTGTTGTTTATAAGAAACACATTTTTAGCTGATATATAAACACTGAGTAAAGATAAATGGAGCAAGCAGAATATGTGATGCTTCAGTAGAAGCGAAAAACGCAAGGACAGTAATCCTGTTCAAAGACAAAGTAAAAGCAAAAATAGATCTCATTAAAAAAGCTAAGACACTATATCTTACTTAAAGGTACCATAGATAGTGAAATAAAGAAATGAATAAACATATACATCAAGCCGTAGAGCACTTACATTCTTAGAGGATAAGCTAGAAGCATTATAGGAAGACAAAGAGAAAAATTATACTGGTGGGGGAAGTCTATGCTTCTTTCTCTCATAATTAAATAAATCTAACCACAAAATGAATAAGAAGAAAATTAAGAGAGTGAACGGAATTTTAGAAAAGTTAGATATAGTAAACTCTGGAAAAAATGCTTGGAATTAGAAAGGAATATAACTTCTTCAAAGTAGTATATGGCAATCACATAAAAATTAAACCATGAATTAGTATTAAAAACCCCTATAATCAAATACAGAGAGACAGATTTTCAGATTATGATACAATAAATATCTTAACCTAATTTTAAAGAATGAGTAGATCAAACAACAAATCACAGAAATAATTAATAATTTTTCTACGATAATAACAATGATAAGACAATATACTAAAACTTGTGTGATATAGTCAAAGTAGTTATTAGGGGGAATTTGAGATCTCTAAATGCTTACATTTAAAGACAGAAAGAAAGAAAGAAAGAAAGAAAGAAAGAAAGAAAGAAAGAAAGAAAGAAAGAAAGAAAGAATGAATCATAATACAGCTAAAAAGTGAAAAAAGGAACAAATTAAAAATGCCCAAATAAATAGCTGATAAAAAATCTGAAAATCAAAGGAAGGATTAATAAAAATGAAAGTAAGTAAAGTACTGAACTAATAAATAAAACTAAGTGTTGCTTTATGAAAAAAACAGCAAAGTATCTAAGCTTTTGGTTAATTTGACTAAAAGGAAGATGAAAAACAAATACAAGTATCAAAAATGAAAAAGGTGAATTAATCACCAGAGGAAATTAAAGTAATAATTGAGAGTTTTTTACCCAAATGTTTTCCAATAAATCTGAAAAAGTGAAATCAATAAATTATTAAAAATATAAATTGTCCAGATTAAAATAAGATGAATTTAAACACATAAAAGACCCAATTTCAGAAAAAAAGAGAAATTGAACAAGGCATCAATGAACACCCAAAGCCAAATGGATTAAAAAGTGAATTCTATCAAAAAAATTTTAAAACAATTAATTGTATTTCTTTATAAACTATTTGAAAAAAATTAGATGAAGAAATCCTACCAATTCCTTCTATGATGCCAATATAATGCTGTACCTAAATGTGGAAGAGTCAAAACAGAGAAAGAAAATTAAAAATTGATTTCCCCAATGAATATTGTTGCAAAAATTTGAAGGAAAATATTATCAAAGTAATTACATCATTGTAATTTGGCATTAATATTAGGAAAATTGTCAGCATAATTTACCATATCATTAACAAACGCAACATAAATCATGACTATTTCAACTGATGTTAAGAAATGATTTAATATAATATAGGTCCCAATTCTATTTAAGGAGTTTTCCTTAAAATGATAAGTAATATATATCTAAAACCATCAGCAAGTATTATATATGATTCCCCAAAAAAGTTCCCAATAAAATCAAGCATGAAAAAACAAGCCCAAAATCACCACTATTGCTCATTATATTAGAAATGTTAACTTTAGAGGGTAGAGCCAAGATGGCAGCGTGAGAACAGCCCTTCCTAGAAGCTTTCTCCAAAATATTCCAAAAACCTTAAAATTATGGCTCAAACAAAATTTTTGAGGGACAGAGCCCACAGAAAGAAACAGTGAGACAGTTCTCCAGACCAAGGTAACCTGGAAGATTTTGGGGAAGCTCTGTTCCAAGCAGGTAGAAGGGGCAGCAGTACAGGCAGGAATATTGCGTTGGAGCAAAGGAGCTCCATTCTTACAGGAACAGCCTGTTGGGTGTCTGGCTGTCTGGGTCCTGGGGAATACTGTCTCTCCCAGCAGCAAGAGCAAATTCCTGACCTGCAACCCAAGGAACACCAAGCACCATTTGGAAGATCAGTGGGGAAAACTCTGCCAGAGCAAGCTCAAAGCCCAGGCAAGACTGACCCTCCTCAGTACAGCCAAGGCCATTAGTGCACTCCAGATCCCAGGAAACAGAAACAGGCCCACAAAGCTGCACAGCAGGGAGCCATACTTCAGCTGCTTTCAGAGTGCTCAGCCTATGGAAGGTAAGGGAGTGGGGGGGAGACTGTTGAGGTCTCTCCTCTGGCCCTAGGACAGTAGTGTGGTGCTTTGTTCATATTCAGGCTCTGGTCACAGACTGGGACCACCCATTGACATAGAGAAAGAACTCTCCTCACAACTCCAGAATAGAGGGTTACATGGTCATCCAAAGAGCAAAGCAAAGACCAGGAGAGCAGTCAGAGCCTCTCATAAGACATCAAAGGAACTGACGTCCTTGTAGGGGTTTCCAATGATACTCAAAAGCTCAGGAAGCACCTGAAAAACAGGGCACAGGCTGGGGAAATGAGTAAATAGGGGGAAAAAAAGGAATCTGACCACAGACAATTACTTTGGTGCAATGGAGCGTCCATTCACATACTCAGAAGATGAGAAAGTTCCATCATCAGCATCTAAATCCTCCAAGAAATATAGAAGTTAGTCTCAGGCTATTTCAGAGCTCAAGAAGGATTTTGAAAATCAAGTAAGGGTGGTATTGGAATAATTGGGAAGAGAAATGAGGGAGATGCAGGAAAAACATGAAAACCAAGTCAACAGCTTAGTCAAGGAAATGCAAAAATGCTGAAGAAAATAACTTACTAAAAAGTAGTTTAGTGAGATGGGAAAAATAGTTCAAAAAATTTAATGACGAGAAAAATACCTTAAATAGCAGAATTGGGTAATGGAAAAGGAAATAAAGCTCTCTGAAGAAAACAAATCCTTCAAATGTAGAATGGAGCTAAAGGAGACTGATGATTTTGTGATGAATTAAGACACAATAAAACAATAACAAAACAATGAAAAACTGGAAGAAAACATGAAATATCTCATAAAAAACAGGTCTGGAAAACAGACCAAGAAGAGACAATTTAAAAATTATTGGGCTATCAGAAAGTCATGTGCCTTGACTTCATTTTACAGAATTTCTACTAGAAAATTGTCCTGCTATCCTAGAAGCAGAGTGCAAAATAGAAATTGAGAGAATCCACCAATCTCCTACTAAAAGAGATGCAAAAATAATAACCACTAGGCATAAAGCAGCAAGTTCCAGAACTCCCAAGTCAAAGAGAAAATATTACAAACATCCAGAATGAAACATGGCACCAAAGTAATTGTCTATGGTCAGATTCCTTTTTTTCCCGCATTTACTCATTTCCCCAGCCTGTGCCCTGTTTTTCAGGTGCTTCTTGAGCTTTTGAGTATCATTGGAAACCCCTACAAGGACATCAGTTCCTTTAATGTCTTATGAGAGGCTCTGACTGCTCTCCTGATCTTTTATCTACTACACTGATCATGGAGCCACAAAAAGAATTACACAGGATTTAGCAGGATCCACGTTTAGGGCTTGTAGGGCTTGGAATATAACAATATGGAAGGCAAACGAGCTTGGAATGCAACCAAGAATCAACTACCCAGCAAAACTGAACATCCTCTTCCAGAGGAATCAGGGGAATTTCAAATGTTCCTGTTGAAACACCCAGAGCTGAAAAGAAAGTTTGATTTTCAAGTACAGGACTCAGGTGAAACATAAAGAGGATGGATGAGAAGGGTAAAATTATGAGGGACTTAAAGATGATGAACTGAGTGTATTCCTGCAAGGGAAGATGATACTGATAATACTCCTATAAATCTTCTTATTTATTAGAGCAGTTAGAAGCCTATATAAACAAGGCACAGGAGGGAGCTGAATATGAAGGTATATATTTTTTAAATGGAATCAATGGGTGAAAAGGAAATGTACTGGGAGAAAGAAAAAGAAATGTGGAATAGACTAAGATATTTCATGTAAAAGAATCAAGTTATAGCTTTTACAATGCTATGGAGGTGGGGGGAGGTGAAGGATATTAAGGGAGCCTTCATTCTCATTGGAAATGGCTCGGGAAGGAAACAACCTACATTCTTCTTTTCTTTTCTTTTTTTTTTTTTTTAGATTTTTGCAAGGCAAATGGGGTTAAGTGGCGTTATTATGTCAAAAGTATGATGATTTAGATATTAAAAGTGATAACATAAGCCAATTAGGAAAACAAAAAATAGTTTAATTGTCAGATTTATGAAAAGGGGAGGAACTTAAGACCAAAGAAGACAATTTCCAGTTGATAAATTGTCAAAGGATATGTACAGACAGTTCTCAGATGAAGAAATTAAAGTTATCTATAGTTGCTGGAAAAATACTCTAAATCATTATTGAATAGAGAAATGCCAATTAAAATAACTCTGAAATATCATGTCAAATCTTTTAGATTAACCAACAGGGCTAAAAAAGGAAAATGTTCAATTTTGGAGGGTGTGGGAAAACTGGGACAGGATTCTATTGTTAATGGAGTTGTGAACTTATCCAAACTTTCTAGAGAGCAATTTGGAATAATGCCCAAAGGGCAATAAAACATTGCATACCCTTTGATCCATCAATACAACTACTAGATCTGTATCCCAAAGAAATTATTATAAATGGTAAAAAGTCCATGTATATAAAAATATTTAAAACAGTTCTTTTTTGTATTGGTAAAGAATTTGTATTGAAAGAATGTCTTGAACTGGGGAATAGCTAAGCAAATTTTGGTATGTTAATGTGATGGAAAATGATTTTTTTGTAGAATTCATGAGGCATTGGTCTTCAGAAAAACCTGAAAAGCCTTGCATGAACTGATTCTTAGTGAAGACTGGAACTGAAGAATACTGTTCATATTAATGGAAACATTGAATGATGAACAGTTATTATGAACTTGCTTTCACAGAAGTACAATTATCAAAGAGAATAGTAAAGTATTTGTGATGGAAAACATAATCCATAGATAGAGAAGGAAATATGGAGTCTGAAAGAGGAGCAAAGTATATTATTCTAAATTGTTTTAAATTTGCTTTTTGTTTTTTTTTGTTTTTTCTTCTCAATGTTATTTTTTCATTTTTGTTCTGATTCTTCTTGCACAAAATGATTAATAAGGAAATATGTTTAAAATAGTTATATTTGTATAACTTAGATTACTCTCTATCTAAGGGAACTAAGGGAAGGGAGACATCTAACATGTGGAACTCAAAATCTTACAAAAATGATGGTAGAAAACTATTTTTACATTTCATTGGAAAATATATAAATATAATTTTTTTTAAAAGAAATTGATGTGAATGCACTGAAGACTCATTAAGAAATCTAAATCAGAGACTTCTGGCCAGGATGGCAGAGAGAAGACACACATAGTTCTAAAGTGTTCTGATCTTTTCCCATCTTTCATATGAAAAAAACCCTCTTAACAGAAATCCAACCCACAAAACCCAGAAAGAAAAGCCAGGGGAAAGATTTGTCTCCTGCAGCAGCATTGGCTGAATTCAGGTGGGTGAGTCTGGACTCAAAGGGTGGTTCAGCCCCCATCAGCCAGATTAGCAGCTGAAGTGGAGCTCTGAGTCTGAGGGCCTGAGAGCCGGATCTGCTGGATCAGTGATGGGGCTAGATGGCAGGGGCTTCAGTCAACTAGGGAGTAGAGGCACTGGTGTTAGTGCTGTCCCTCTAGAGCTTGCATCGTGGGGGGCAGCATTCTGGTGCAGGAGAGTTGTGGATTACATCCCTGGGCTCCTCTGCTCTGAGGAAATCTGAGTCCATGCCTCCATTACAGCTGAGGCCTCTTCCCAGAACAATCATTTGAAAAATAATTCTGTCTCAGGCCCATGTGTGTGAGCAGAAGAATGAGCCCAGCTGAAAATCTAGAGAGGAATGACCTCAGGCTAGATTAAAGCTCACCATTGCTCCAACTCTTCCCTTCAAGCAAATGGAGAAGGCCTCAATCAAGATCACAGATACTCCAGAGAAAGCACCAGCACCTCCTACTGGCCAGCCAGTGAAATTGCATTCAGTGAGTAAAGCCCTTAGTGATCACAAGCCCCTGTGAACCAACCCCTCCCCAAATCATGGTCTTAGCAAAATGAAGAAGGGTCAGCGGAAAGGTGGATACATAGAAAAATTCTTGGAAGGGAAAGACCCTAACTCAGAAAGACCTGGAACCTCTGAGGAGAATACGATTTGGTCTTCAACACAGAAAGACTTTCTTGAAGAAATAAGGAAGGAGCTTAAAAATCAACAGGATAATTTGTGAGAGACAATTAATACCTTGCAACAAGAAAACAAATCCTTAGAAAATACAATTGGACAAATACAAAAAGAGAATATATCTCTCAGAGCCTCAATTGGACAATTACAAAATGAGAATAAATCTCTCACATCCTCAATTGGACAAATAAAAATGAGAAAAATTCTCTTAGATCCTCAATTGGGCAAATGCAAAAAGAAAATAATTCTCTCAAAACCTCAATTGGTCAAATGGAAAGCTATTTCAAAAGTAGAATTGACCAATTGGAAAAGGAGTTGCAAAAGGTTAATAAAGAAAACTCTTCCCTAAAAAATAGAATGGAGTCTGCAGAAACTCATGAGTCCACGAGACAGCGAGATTCAGTTAAACAAAATCAAAAAATAGAAAAAATAGAAGCAAATGTAAAATAGGTCATCAACAAAATCACTGACTTTGAGAAAAGATTGAGGAGGGGCAACCTGAACATTATAGGACTTCCTGAAAACATTGAAGTGAAAAAAAAGCCTGGACTTAATATTACAGGATCTAGTGATGGAAAACTGCCCTGATATCACAGAACTGGAGGGCAAAGTAGTTATTGAAAGAATATATCGGTTCTCTCCAGAAAAAAAAAATCCTAAAAATGAAAACACCAAGGAATGTTTTGGCCAAATTCCAGTACTATCAGATAAAAGAGAAAATCCTACAAGCAGCCAGCAAGAAACAATTTAAATATCAAGGAGCCACAGTAAGGATCACACAGGACCTGGATACATCAACTTTAAGGGATGGAACAGCCTGGAATGAGATATTTCGAAGAGCAAGGGAGCTTGGAATGCAGCCAAGAATCTACTATCCCACAAAGCTGAGCCTTCTGTTCTGGGAAAAAGATGAACATTTAACGAAAGGGAAGATTTCCAAAAGTTCCTGATGAAAAGACCAGAGCTAAATAGAAATTTGGACAACAAACAGGAGGTTCAAGAGGCATACAAAAAGGGAAAAAAGGGGGGGGTGGTAAAAGGAAAAAAACTGCTATCTAGTAAGTTGAAAGTGGTTATATCCCAACATGGGGAAAAAGATTTTTATAAATCTTGAGAACTGTAACTCTAACAAAGAGAATATACCTAGCCTGAAATGGTACACATTCATGATCTATCCATCGGACTGCTATCTAATGGGATGTAACTGGCTTTAACCCCACTTGGGAGAAAGACTCCAATAACTCTCAAGTATTTTAACTCTATTAGATAGAATATACTTATCTAGAAGTGACAGATACTCAGAATTTTCTATGACTCAGAGAGCACAATCTAAAAACACACTACCTCCATGAAAAGGGGACAGGAAAGAGACGGGAGGAGGGAGGGGATTGAATGGGGTAAATCTCATTACACTAAGAGGTACAGAATACCTATGGTAATAACGGGGAAGAAGGGAGCAGTTGAGAAACACCTGAATCTTCTTCTCATCAGACTTGGCTTAAAGTCAAACTACACATACTCAGTTAACTTATAACACAACTAACCTTTCAACTATTAAAAGGGGAAAAGGGGAGGGGGGAAGGGGAAAGGGAAGGGGCATGGGGAAAAAGGGGAACCAACAAAAGGAAGGGAAGGGAAAAGGGAAAAAGGGAAAGGGGAAAGAAGGTGTAATATAGGAGGGCAAACACACTGGAGGGGGTGGTATACAAAAACAAAATACTGGTGAATATGGATAAGGGGGGAAAGGGGGAAAATACAGACAGAGGGAAGATAGCAGGGAGGGCAATAAAGAATTAGTAATCACAAATTTTAATGTGAATGGGGTGAACTCTCCCTTAAAATGTACATGGATAGCAGAGTGGATTAAAAACCAGAATCCTACAATATGCTGCTTACAAGAAACTCATTTGAAGTAGAGAGATACATATAGAGTAAAGGTAAAAGGTTGGAGCAAGATATATTTTGCTTCAGCTGAAGTATAAAAAAGCAGGGGTAGCCATCCTTATCTCAGACAAAGCAGAAGCAAAAATAGATAGCATTAAAAGAGATAAAGAAGGAAACTTTATCCTCCTAATAGGTACCATAGACAATAAAGTTATTTCAATACTGAATATATATGCACCTAGTGGGATAGCATCCAAACTCTTAGAGGAGAAGCTAAAAGAACTGCAGGAAGACATAGACAGAAAAATTCTACTAATGGGAGACCTCAATTTCCGTCTCTCTGACCTAGATAAATCGAATCATAAAACAATCAAGAAAAAAGTTAAGGAGATAAATAGATTTTTAGAAAAATTAGATATGGTAGACTTATGGAGGAAACTGAATGGGGATAGAAAGTTTACCTTTTTCTCTGCAGTACATGGAACTTATACAAAAATTGACCATGTACTAGGACATAAAAACCTAATGATCAACTGCAGAACAGCAGAAATAATAAATACATATTTCTCAGAAAACAGTGCAATAAAAGTCATATGCAATATTGGGCCAAGGATATATAGACCCAGAACAAATTGGAAACTGAATAACCTTATTTAAAAAATGAGTGGACCAAAAAACAAATTATAGAAAATATTAACCATTTTATCCTAGATAATGATAGTAATGAAACAACATACCAAAACCTATGGGATTCATTCAAAGAGACTCTCAGGGGATACATTATAGCTTTAAATACTTACACTAATAAATGGGAGAAAAGGGAAATCAGTGAACTGAACATGCAACTAAAAAAATTAGAGAAAGAACAAATCAAAAATCCCCAATTAAATATCAAATTAGAAATTATACAAATTAAAGGAGAAATTCTTAAAACCGAAATCAAAAATCTATTGAATTATTAAATAAAAGCAAATGTTGGTATTATGAAAAAATCAGTGAAATTGATAAACCTCTAGTCAATTTGATTAACAAAAGAAAGAAGAAAACCAAATTGCTAGTATCATAAATAAAAAAGGTGAACTCTGCACCAGTGAGGAGAAAATTAAAATAATAATTCAAAATTATTTTGCCCAACTCTATGCCAATAAATTTGATCATCTAAGTGAAATAGATGAATATTTACAAAAACATAAGTTGCCCAGTTTAAATGAAGAGGAGATTAAATACCTTAATAATACCTCAGAAAAAGAAATTCAACCATTCATCATTGAACTCCTTAAGAAAAAATCTCCAGGGCCTGATGGATTCACAAGTGAATTCTAGCAAACAAAGAACAATTTGTTCCAATTCTATATAAACTCTTGGGAAAAATAGGGAAATATGGAACTCTGCCTAACTCTTTCTATGAATCCAATATGGTGCTGCTACCTAAACCAGGAAGAGTGGAAACAGAGAAAGAAAATTATAGACCTATCTCCCTGATGAATATAGATGCAAAATTCTTAAAATCTCAGCAAAATGATTACAAGTTATCACTAGGATAATACATTATGATCAAGTAGGATTTATTCCAGGAATGCAGGGTTGGTACAATATTAGGAAAATTGTTAGTATACTCAATTATATCAACAACAAATTATATGATCATATCAATGGATGCTGAAAAAGCTTTTGACAAAATCCTGCATCCATTCCTACTAAAAACACTAGAGAGTGTATGAATAAATGGACTGTTCCTTAGAATAATCAGCAGTATCTATCTGAAACCATCAACAAGCATTATATTCAATGGGAGAGGCTACTGGCATTCCCAATAAGATCAGGGATGAAACAAGTGTGCCCATTATCACTATTACTATTCAATATTTTATTAGAAATGTTAGCTTCAGCAATTAGAGAAGAAAAAGAAATTGAAGGAATTAGAATTAGGAAGGAAGAGACAATGCTCTCACTCTTTGCAGGTGACATGATGGTTTACCTAGAGAATCCCAAGAAATCATCCAAAAAACTACTGGAAACAATTAGCTATTTTAGCAAAGTTTCAGGCTATAAAATAAACCCTCATAAATCTTCAACTTTTTCTATATATGTCTAGCAAGATACACCAGGAAGAGCTAGAAAGAGAAATCCCATTCAAAGTAACCTCAGAAAATATAAAATACTTGGGAGTCTATTTACCAAGACAGACTCAGAATCTTTTTGAAAACAATTATAAAACACTTCTCACACAAATTAGATCAGATTTAAATAACTGGGCAAATATCAGCTGCTCGTGGATAGGTGGAGGTAATATAATAAAGATGACAATTATGCCAAAACTAAACTATCTGTTTAGTGTCCTACCAATCAAAATTCCAAAAAATTACTTTAATGAGTTAGAACAAATTGTAAGTAAATTCATATAGAGAAACAAAAAGTCAAGAATTTCGAGGAGCTTAATGAAAAAACTCCAAAAGAATGTGGCTTAGTCCTCCCTGATCTAAAATTATATTATAAAGCATCAGTCATCAAAACTGTTTGGTATTGGCAAAGAAACAGAGTGGTGGACCAATGGAAAAGACTAGGTATAAAAACAGGAGAAGATTATAGTAAGCTGCTGTTTGATAAATCCAAAAGAGTCCAGCTATTGGGATAAAAACTCCCTCTTTGATAAAAACTGTTGGGATAATTGGAAGTTAGTATGGAAGAAACTTAGATTAGACCAACACCTAACACCCTTTACCAAGATAATATCCAAATGGTTACAGGACTTAGACATAAAAAACAATACTATAAGCAAATTAGAAGATCAAGGACTAGTTTACCTGTCAAATCTATGGAAAGGGGAGCAGTTTATGTCTAATGAAAATTTGGAGAACATCACCAAAAACCAATTAGATGATTTTGATTACATTAAATTAAAAAGGTTTTGTACAACTAAAACCACTGTAACTAAGATCAAAAGAAATGTAGTAAATTGGCAAACAATCTTTACAACTAATTATTCTAACAAAGGACTAATTTCTAAAATATACAAAGAACTGAGTCATATTTTTAAAACAAAAAGCCATTCCCCAATTGACAAATGGTCAAAGGATATACAAAGGCAATTTACCAATGAGGAGATCAAAACAATCCATAACCATATGAAAAAATTTCTCTAAATCATTACTTATTAGAGAAATGCAAATTAAAGCATCTCTAACATACCACCTCACACCTCTCAGATTGACCAATATGACCAGAAAGGCTAATGGTCATTGTTGGAAGGGTTGTGGGAAATCTGGGACACTATTACACTGTTGGTGGAGCTGTGAACTCATCCAACCTTTCTGGAGAGCTATTTTGAACTATACCCAAAGAGCAACAGAAATGTGCATACATACCCTTTAACCCAGAAATATTACTACTGTGTATATATCCTGAAGAGATGATGAAAAAGGGTAAAAACATCACTTGTACAAAAATATTTATAGCAGCCCTGTTTGTGGTGGCAAAGAATTGGAAACCAAGTAAATGTCCTTCAATTGGGGAATGGCTTAGCAAACTGTGGTATATGTATGTCATGGAACACTATTGTTCTATTAGAAACCAGGAGTGATGGGATTTCAGGGAAGCCTGGAGGGATGTGCATGAACTGATGCTGAGTGAGATGAGCAGAACCAGAAAAACACTGTATACCCTAACAGCAACATGGGAATGATGATCAACCTTGAAGGACTTGCTCATTCCATCAGTGCAACAATTGGGAACAATTTGGGGTTGTCTGCAAAGGAGAGTGCCATCTTTATCCAGATAAGGAGATGTGGAGTTTGAACAAAGTTCAAGGACTATTTCCTTTAATTTAGGAAAAAAAACATATATCTTATTGTCTAATGTTGTACCTCTTAGACTTCTTGTCTCTTCTTTAAGGATATGTTTTCTCTCTCATCACACTCAATTTGGATCAAGGTACAATATGGAAAGAAAGTAAAGACTGACAGATTGCTTTCCATGCAGGGGTTGGGGGAGGGAAGTAAGATTGGGAGGAAAATTGTAAAACTCAAATAACATCTTTAATAAAAATAAATTTTAAAAAATCTAAATCAGGTACACCGAATATAATAAAAATGGCAATTCTAACCAAATTAAATTATTCACTGTCATACTAATTAAAGTACCAAATAACTATTTCACCTAATTAGAAAAAAATAATCTCAAAATTCATCTGGAGCTACAAAAGGTGAAAAAACAAAAGGAAACTGATGAAAAAAATGTAAAGGAAAGTGGTCTAACTCTACCAGATATAAAACTATACTACAAAGCAGCAATCATCAAAACTTCCTGGTACTGGTTAAGAAATAGAATAATGAATCTGTAGATCAGGATAGGTTCAAAATTACAGCAAGCTACTGTTGACAAACTCAAAGACATCAGCTTCTGGTATAAGAACTCACAATTTGACAAAAATTTTTGGGAAAACTTAAAATTAATATGGCAAAAATTAGGCATAGACTCACATTTCATACCCTATACGAAAATAAGATCAGTCATTACAGGATTTATATATAAAGGGCGACACCATAAATAAATTAAAAGACCAATAAGTACTCATCCATCAAATTCTTGTAAAGGGATATTTATGAGCAAATATGAAATATCCCTTTTGACTACATAAAATTAAAAAGGTTTTGCACTCATAAAGTCAATGCTTCCAAAATTAGAAGGATAACAGAAAGTTGGGAAAATATTCAAAACTGGGAATTCTGATAAGGATATCATTTCTAAAATATATAGAGAACTACATCAAATTTCTAAGGTTTCAAGTAATTCCCCAGTTGATAAATAGTTAAAGTGTATATATATATATGTAAATGGACAGTTTTCAATTGAAGAAATTAAAGTTATAGACATATAAAATGGTCCAAATCACTATTGATTAAACAAATGCAAATTAAAACAACAATGTGATATCATTTGATAAATATCAGATTGGTCAACAAGTGAAAAAGGGAAAATAATCAATGTTGGAGAGGTTGTGGGAGAATTGGAACACTAACATATTGCTGGTGGAATGGTGAATGGATCCAACCATTCTGTAGAGCAATATGGAACTATGCCCAAAGAGCAATAAAAATATTTATTTCCTTTAACCCAGAAATTCTGATTCTAGGTCTATATCCAGAATAAATCATAAAAAATGGGGAAAGTCCCACATGTTCCAAAATATTAATAGTAATTCTTTTTGTAGTGGCAAAGAATTGGAAATTGAGGGAATATCCATCAATTGTGGAATGGCCAAGCAAATTATGGTACAATAATACTATGGAATACTATTGTTCTATAAGGAATCATAAATGGTAAGACTAGAGAAGCATGGACTGACATACCGGATCTGATGCTGAGCAAAAGGGAAGAGTACAAAGAAAACAACGTACACATTAACAACATTGTGAAATGCTCAACTTTGATGGAAGCAGCAATTCTCAGCAGTTTAGGGAGCTAAGACAACTAGCTATGGACAATGTTAACACCATCTAGAGGAAGAAAAAGAAAACAAAACAAACAACCAAAAAAAACCCAACCCTTCTTTAAAAATTGCCTCATGTATCTCTTTCCCTTAATCCTAATTCCTCATACTGAAAAATAAATATGAAAACATGTTTATTACAAATATAAATGTACAATGCTAACCTGACTGTTTGCCACTAATGGAAGGGTGGTAAAAGGAAATTTTGTAATTTAAAAATTAATATGTGCATATATAGATGAACAAATAAATAATAATAAAAATTTATAAATTAAAAAATTAAAAATGTATATTATATGCATATTATACATTATTCACAAGTTGTATAACAGTCCTTAAAAGTCATTACTGTTAAATTTTAATGATACTAAGGTAAGCAAGAAAATCTAAGAACGGCAAAAGATGGATATTTGTTTTCCTTTGTTGTGTGATTGAAAAGAGGAAGATGAAAAAGAGGATAGAAACAGTTTTTTTGGACACAGAAGGCAAAATGTCTAATGCAAAACTTGGTTGATACAAATTAGTTTGCTTCATTTTATTTTGATTTACTTTACCTAAAGAAATAGGATTTGAACTGGGTAGTAAAACAGAAAAAATACATATTGTAGATAAGGTAACTGACATTAATGTTAAATAAGGAAAGGGAAAGAATTTGTTCTTACAATTAGTCTAATTCATCAGTCTCACAGGAGGTATGTCTCTGGGTATAAAATTGTGGATTTGATTACTAAATCAAAGGCAGAAATATTTGACAGATGGTAGAAAATTAGTAATGTACCACAAAATTCGAGAGGGTCAAAAGTTGTCTTGGTTCTACAAGTCTACACACAAGATCTAAGGACTTAACTTTATTTTCTACTAAAGTAGTCATTAAAATATATCAAAAATCTATAAAAATAATGAAATATCATAAAGAAACATGTTTCTATCCAGACCACATCAAATTAGACTTAATTATTTTTTTCCCTGCTCCTGTCCTTGTTGGAAAGATGGAGATATGAGGGTTGATTGATAATAAATTTAAGCAGATCCTAAACCAGAAGAATGGTAATACCAAAAACTAGATTAAAAAAGATGACTCAAATGGAGCCATCATAGACATCTCTGTCTGACTTGAACTATTTAATATTGTTATCACAGATGTATATAGATTGAAAGATGACATGAATAGTGAATTTTCATATTAAATAAATCTGGAAAAGGATAGATTAACCATTAGAGCGAAGTTGAAGATACAAATAGATCCTCAAATTTTAAAGCCTTGATCTAATAAAATCTTATAGTGTGATATCTTATAAAATCTTATAGTGTGATTAAAACATCAACCTTACAAGTATATTATCAGGTAGATTTTACTGAATAGATGGCAATTAATCAGAAAAAAATTGGTCTAGTAATTTTAACAGGAAGAAATTTCAAAATGATTCAGCCATTTGATAGGTCACCAAAAGAGCTAATGAGGTGTTAGACTATACAGTGTGGCAGGTTGAAAATGCTACTGGGGATATTGCTTTGTGGTAGTCACATTACATTTAAATACATTTCATTAAGACATTGATAAATGTAGAAGTGTTAGGGATATCTTTTCCTAGTTGTAGGTTTGATTAGGTTGTTTTTGATTTCACAGATTTGGTCTGTTGTTTTTTTTTTTAATCAACAATAAATATCCTTAGGGAAAAGTCAGCAGAAGCATAGGTGAAATGGTAGGAAAAAAAGTTGTAAAATTGTGCATGTCTTTTTGAAAATTATACATGGAAAAATATATTAAAATGAAAACTAATGATAAGAAGTTAGTGGTTTTGTTAAGGAAATTATGGATGATAGAGAAACAATAATCATCAGAGTCAAGAATGAAAAATTTGGAGGAAAAAATATTGTAAGGAAGGAACATTATTGACAGAAACATAATATGATGTTTCTTTCATATACTTAAAGGATCTGAAGATGGGATGAGTAATTTAACTTTAAAAGGAGATGAATTTAAATTAAGATCTTACATTTAAAAATAGATTACTTAGCAATTTTGTTGGCACAATATATGGCTTCATAATAGTGAAGTTCCAAACTGAATCTTCTCCCTTCTCCTATTCATTGAACCATTCCCCAATTGAGGACCATCCCCCAATTTCCAATTCTTTACACCACCAGAGAAAGATGTATTAAATATCATGTGTGGATGTAGATATTTTCCCTTTTTTCTTTGATCTCTTTGGGGAGCAGGCCTAATAGTAGATATTCCTGGGTCAAAGTGTCCTGAAATATTAGAGTTTTGGGGCATAATTGCAAATTATTCTCCAAAATGATGGGACTAGTTTCATAACTCCAATTTTTTAAGCATGCCAATTTTTACTCAATCCCTTTAGCATTTGGAATTTTGAAAGTATGCAGTTGGACCCCAGAATCATTTTACTTTTGATTTTTCTAATTTGTAATAATTTAGAGTATTTTTGATATGACCATAGTTTTAATTTCTATCTTTGAAAATTGCCTTTATGCCATGTTGACCATTTTTCAATTGGATAATGATTCTCATTAATACAAATTTGACCCTGTTCCTTATATATTTGAGAATGAAGTCTTTCTCAATGAAACTTGCACTTTAAATGCTTGATTTTATTTTATTATATATGGAAACTATTAGCAAAATGTAATTTTCCTAAAGTCTCTATTTTCTTTTACTTTGTGATCATATTTATTGCCTCTAAATTTTATATTTCAGTTGAAACATAATCGATTCTTGTTCTAAACTTTTATTTCAACCCTATGTTTATATGTGTCTCTTGAGAACATATTGTGGTCTAATTTTGCTATGCACTTACAACTTACATGTAAATTCAAATATTCATATTCATCCTATTTATTTACCTCCACCATATTTTCCTGTGATCATTCTTCTCTCTTTATTGTTTCTTTGCAGAAACCTGTTTTATTCACTTTCTTAATTCACACTCTTTTCTATTGCCCCACATATCTCTCATTCCTTTCCCTCCTATTACCTGAGAATAGTTAAGTAACTCTTAGTTATTAATCATACAATATTGTTGTTACTGTATAGAATGTTCTCTTTTGCATCAGTTCATTTAAGTTTTTCAAGGTTTTTTTTTTTTCTGAGAGCCTTTTGATCATTTCTTATAGTACAGTATTCCATGATAATCATATACTTCTGGTTCAGTCAGTACCCAATTGAAGGAGATTCCCTCAATTTTCAATTCTTTGCCTTACAAAATAGGCCACTATAAATATTGTGTTTTTGTTTCTTATGCCTTAGACTTGCTAGTGGAATTTTTGATTTAAAGGGAATGCACAATTCCCCTTTGTATATAGTTGGCAGTTGCCCACAATGGTTGTATCAATTCATAATTTCATCAACAGTACACTAATATCTCAATTTCCCCTTAATGAAAATTGACACCTTATCCAAAACTGATAATTTTAGAGAGCTGGGTAATACAGTGAGAAATTAAATAACTTACCTGGGAATATATGGCTATTATGTACAAGAGAAAGAGTTTAAATTTAGATCTTCTTGGTTCTAAGGTCATTTTCTAAGCACTAGATAGCAACATAACAATGACTTAATAAATGTCTAATATGATTCTTTTTATTAATTATGAATTTATGATTTATTTTTATTGGCATTTTACAAATAGTTTTGGGTTGAGGTAATATGATCTAATTTCCCTTTTTCTTTTTAAAATTTCTTTATTTAATTTCATCTTTATGCAAATGCACATTTTTAAGTCACAAAATTTCCTTCCACCCTCCCTTCCAACCCCCTTCCATCAGTAGCTAACAGTCAAGTTAGAATTGAACATATTTTTGATAAATATGTTTACAGATTAGTCATTTTTCAGTATGAGGCATTAGGGTTGATGGATATACATAAGTGATAATTTTATAAAATGTTCATCAGATTCTGAAGAGTTATATTTTTTAATTTTTTTGTAGTGTTTTGTTTCACTTTTCTTTCTCTGTATGGGGATAACATTGTCCATAGCCAATCTAATATAGTGGCCATAGCTCTCTAAACTGTTGAGAGTTGCCACTTCCATCAATCTATTTGCTACTTGATCATCTCACAATGTTGTTGTTAATGTATATTTCATTTCTTAGTTCTGCTCCCTTTGCTCAGCATCAGATCCTGTAAGTCATTCCTGCTTCTCTAGAGTCTGATCATTTATGGTTTCTTATAGAACAATAATATTCCATGCTATTTGTGTAGCATAACTTGTTTAGCCATTCCCCAAGTGATAGGTATTCCCCCAATTTTCAATTCTTTGCCACTAGAAAAATAGATGCTTGTAACTCTTTGGAACATGTAGATCTTTTCCCATTTTTATATTTTCTTCTGGATATAGACCTAGAATTGAAATTGCTGGGTCAAAGGCTATGAACACCTTTATTGGTCTTTGGGCATAGGGACATAGTGCCCTCCAGAATGGTTATATTCATTCTCAACTCCACCACCAGGTTTGAGGTGATACCTCATTGTCATTTTAATTTACCTTTTTCTAATCAATAATGATTTGGAAAATTTTTTTCTTATGATTTTATATATAACTTTAATTTCTTCATTTTAAAACCTGTTCTGTTCATATGCTTTGACCATTGGGGAGGGACTTGTAACCTTATAAATTTGATCCAATTCTCTGTATATTTTAGAAATGAAGCCATTATCAGAACTCCTAGTTGTGAAGTTTGCTTCCCAGATTCCTGCTTTCCTTCCAATGTTGGCAGCATTGATTTTATTAGTGAAAAACCTTTATAATTTCATGTAGTCAAAAACATTCATTTTGCATTTTATAATGTACTCTAATTCTTGTTTGGTGATAAATTTAATCCCCTTTCCACAGATCTGATAGAGTATTTCCTGGTCTATGGATTTGTCTATAGTGTCTTTATGTCTAAATCCTCTACCCATTTTGATCTTATTTTGATTTGGGGTGTGAGATGCAGTCCTATGACAAGTTTTTGCCATACTGTTCTCCAGTTTTCCCAACAATTTTTGTCAAATAGTGAAGTCTTATCCCAGAAGCTGGTACCTTTGGGTTTGTTAACAGGAGATTGCTGTAGTCATTTAATGCATTTTATTTTAAACCTATCCTAAATCACTTAATTATTTCAGTGCTGTATTTCTTAACAGTACCAAGCAGTTCTGATGAGTGCTGCTATATAATATAGTTTTAGACCTGGTAGAACTAGACCTCCTTCCTGTATATTTTTTTCATCAGTCCCCTTGCTGTTCTTGACCTTTTGTTGATCCAGATGAAATTTGTTACTATTTTTTTTCCTAGCTCAGTAAAGTAGTTATTTGGTAGTTTGATTGGTATGGTATTTTAAATATTTTAATTTGGGTAGAATTGAAATTTTTATTAAACTAGTTTGACCAAACCACAAGAAATTGACATTTTTCCCAATTATTCAGACCTGACTTTATTTTGGTGAGAATTGTTTCATTATTGTGTACATATGGTTCTTTGGTTTGTCTTGGGAAGTAGCTTCCCAAGTATTTCATGTTGTCTATAGTTACTTTAAATGAAATTTCTCTTTCTTTCCCTTGGCTTTGCTGTTCATATGTATGTATGCATGTATATACATACATATATATATATATATATATATATATGCTGATGATTTATGTGGTTTTATTTTATATCCTGTTACTTTGCTGAAACTGTTAATTGTTTCAATGAATTTTTTAGATTATTTTCTTGATTTCTCTATACCATTATATATTCTACAAAAAAGTGAAAGCTTTGAATCTTCATTGTCAATTCTGATTCTTTCAATTTCTTTTTCTTCTCTTATAGCTACAGCTGGCATTTCTAAGACTATATCGAATGGTAATGGTGATGATGGGCATAATAGTTTCACCGAGATTTTATTGGAAATGCTCCCAGTTTATTAACATTACATATAATATTTGCTGATGATTTTAGATAAATACTATTTATTGTTTTAATAAAAAAGTTCATTTATTCCTAAACTTTCTAATGGTTTAATAGGAATGGATATTGTGTTTTATCAAAGGCCTTTTCACCATCTATTGAGATATTCATGTGATTTCTATTGGTTTTGCTATTGATATGTTTATTATGTTGAGTGGTTTTTCCTAATATTAAACCATCCCTGCCTGCCTGGTATAATCCTACCTGATCATGGTAATTATCATAGTAATAACTTGCTGTAGTCTCATTGCTAAAATTTAATTTAAGATATTTGCATCAATATTCATTAGGGAGATAGGTCTCTAATTTTCTTTGTCTGATTTGGTTCTTCCTGGTCTAGGTATCAGCATCATTTTTGTGTCATAAAAGGAGTTTAGCAGAACTCCTCCTAATTTAGAAATATTTTATGTAGACTAGGAATCAATCATTCTTTAAATGTTTGGTAGAATTCACTTCTAAATCCATCCATACCTGGAGACTTTTTCTTAGGGAGTTAATTGATGATTTATTCAATTTTTTTTCCTGAAATGGGATTAAGTCATTTATTTCTTCTATTTATTGGGTAGTTTGGATTTTTGCAAATATTCATCCATTTCACTCAAGTTATACCATTATTGGCATACAGTTTGGCAAAGTACCTCCTCATTGGTGGTTAGTTCACCCTTTTCATTTTTGATACTTGGAATTTGGTTATTTTCTTTTTTTAATCAGATTAATCAAAGGTTTTTCTATTTTCTTGTCTTTTTTATAAAACCAACACTTAGTCTTACTTATGAGAGCAATGGTTTTTTTGCTTTCAATTTTATTAATCTCTCTCTTGATTTTCAGAATTTCTAATTAGGCATTTGATGTCTTATTTTTTTTTTTTTGATGCCTCTTCTGGGAGTATCATTCCTATCCATCCCCTCCCTCTCAAAACTATTTTGGTTTCTATGCCACTACCCAGAAATTAATGAAAGCAATCAAAATGTGTATTGGCATAGAACTACTTTGAGTTTCAAATTCTCTCCCTTCCTCTTACCCTGATCCCCCCCATTGAAAAAGCACATTACTTGGTGTAGGTTAAAAATGTCTAGCCAGGAAGCACATTACAACAATAGTGATGTTGTAAAAGTAGATATAATCCCCCCTCCTACAAATAAAGAGAAACCACAAGAAGAATAAAGTGAGACAAATAATGTGCTGCAGTCTGTATTCAGACCCCATCAGCTCTTTCTTTATCATAACACCATTAGATAATTTGCTTCAATAATTTATCCCCAAATGCTATTGCCAGACATATTTTCCACCATCATATCCCCTCTTATTTACTGTATTCTCTCTCTCCTTTCACCCTGGTCCTTCTCAAAAGTGTATTGCACCTGACTACCCTTCCCACAATCTTCCCTCTCTTCTTTAACCTACATCCACCTCCCTCCCCCCTGTTCCCTTTCTCCCAACCCTTTCTCCTCCTATTCTCCTCTAGTGGAAGACAGATTAATATACTCAACTGTGTATATTATTTACTCTCTGAGTCAGTGCCCATAAGAGTAAGGACTCACTCACTTCCCCACAACTTCCCTCCCTTCCTCTCCATTTCAAAATCTTTTCCTTCCCTCTTTTATGTGAAATAATCCCATTCAACCTCTCCTTTCCATTTCTCCTTGTACATTACTTTTGCCTCCATTAACTCTATCTTTTAAATACATTTTAACTTCCAATTCAACTCCTTCCTGTGACTTCTCTATATATCTTCCTTCTAATTCACCTAATAAATGGAAAGGTTCAAATGAGTTATCAGTATCACTTTCCCATGTAGAGTTCCAAGAAGTTCAACATCATTAAATCCCTCAAAATTTACCCTTTCTGTCCACCGTCTCTATGCTTCAGCTGAGTTCTTTCTTGAAGATAAAACTTTCTCATCAGCTGTGGCCATTTCAACAGAGAAGTTTGAAAGTTCCCAATTTCAGTGAATATCCATCTTCTCCCCTGAAATTGGAAGTTTAGTTTTGGTGGGTAGAAGATCCTCAGTAGTATTCCAAGCTCTTTTGCCTTCTGGAATATCATATTCCCAGCCCTTCAAGCTTTTAATGTTGAGGTTGTTAAATCCTGTCTAATCCTGACTGTAGCACCATGATAATTGAATTGTTTCTTGCTGGCTGCTTGTAATATTTTCTTTTTGACTTGGGAGTTCTGGAATTTAGCTATAATATTCCTGGGAGTTTTTATTTTGTGATTTCTTTCAGGAGGTGATCGGTGAATTCTCCCATTTTCTATTTTACCCTCTACTTCTAGGCTATCAGTACAACTTTCCTGGAGAATATCTTTAAAAATGAAGTGTAGGAGGGGCAGCTAGGTGGCGCAGTACATAGATCATTGGCCCTAGAGTCAGGAGTACCTAAGTTCAAATCCTGCCTCAGCCACCTTGGGCAAGCCACTTAACTCCATTTGCGTTGCAGAAACCTAAAAAAAAAAAAAAAAAAAAAAAAAAAAAAAAAAAAAAAATGAAGTGCAAGCTCTTTTACTGGCCATGTCTTTTAGGTGGTTCAGTAATTTTTAAATTATCATTCCTGGACCTGTTTGCCAGGTCAGTTGTTTTTCCAATCAGATATTACACATTTTCTTCTAGTTTTTTCATTCTTTGGGTTTTGTTTTATTGTCTCTTGATGCCTTGCAAAGCCATCAGTTTCCCTTGTCTCCAATCTACATTTGAAGGAGTTATTTGGTCCAAAAAACTTTTTATCTCCTTTTCCACCTGGAAAATTCTGATTTTTAATTATTCTATTCTTCATTGACCTTTTGTATTTTTTATCTCCTTCACCAAGTTACTGACTTGGATTTCATGATTTTCCTGCATCTCACTCATTTCTCTTCCCATTTTTCTTTACCTCCCATACTTGATTTTCAAAGTCTTTCTTGAGCTCTTCCATAGCCTGAGATGAATTTCTATTTTTCTTAGAGGATTTGGATACAGAAACTTTGAATTTGTCATCTTCTGATTCCATATTTTGCTCCTCCATAGAATTTTCTATGGCCAGATTCTTTTTCTTCTGTTGTTTGTTCATTTTACCAATCTAGGTGCTGATTTTAATGTACTTACAAATATTTTGGGGGAGTTTGGGAACAAGCCCCAGAGGGACCTTAATTCCTTCAAGTTCTTTTGAGGGACTCTGACCATTCTCCTGGCCTGTATTCTGGTCATTGGATTATTACAAACACTCCTCTCTGCCCTGTAACTGTGAAGAGGGACCCTGTTCTGCTATAGCACTATTGGACACCAGGCTGCGACCTGGATCAGAATATAGGCAAAACAGGGGAGTCCTGCCCCAGGAATAGCAAAGAAACCACTGCAATCTCTCCCATTCCCCTTACTATCTGTGGGTTAAGCTCCCTGGATCCAACTGCTGTTTGGTTCCACAGGGTCTTGGGGAGGGGCTACACTGAGGCTTCTCCTGAGGACTGTGCTGACCCAGGTTCTGGACTCATTCTGGTGTAGCAGAGTTTTCCAGTTGATCTTCCCAATTGTCCATGGTGATCCCTGGGCTGGGATGTCTGGAAACCTCTCCTGCTGCCAAGGACCCAAGTGTCCCCAGAGTCCCAGTGTTCTGAAGGCTTTTCCAGGAAAACTGGAGCTTATTTGTGACGCTGTGACTTGACTGTGGCAAAACTACACTTTGGTTCATTCTAACTCTGGTGGAATAGACCTTTCCCATAGATCTTAAAAGTTGTCTTGAACGAGAACATTGTTTCACTCCATCTTTCAATGAGTTCTACCATTCTAGAATTTGGTTAGAATCATAATTTTACAGCATTTAGAGTATTTTTGGGAAGAGTTTCTGGGAATTTCCAACTCCATGCCACCCTCTTGGCTCCACCCCCCCCAGAAGAACAAAATATTGATTAAATGAACCTTATTTCCTAATAAATATTTAAAGAAAAATATGGTATGCCTTCCCTACTCCTCCCCTTCTTTCTTTTCCCCCTTTCTTCTCTTTCCTTTACCTTCCTTTTCCTTTCTTCTAAAGATGAAATGGAGTTTCATATGAAAACATCAATTATGCATGCTTTTTTTGACATCAGGAGAAGTGATACAAGGACATCTTCCAGGTCTATGTGAAGCGTTTTGAAATTCATTGGAATTAATAATTGTGGATTAATTAAAAGGAGATAAATAGCAAAGGGTGGTATGCCTGTGTTCTATTAGTAAAACAGAATTGCAGTAGATAAGAAGAACTTGAGATATGCAAATTTAGAGACATCTTTCCAAGTGACCATGTGTACTATTTATGGCTGACTTGTGGCAAAGTTTTCAAAGTATATGTAAATCTTCTCAGCCAATAAGACACACTGTACCTTGACTCTAACATGCTGTTGCCATTTTGATCCTCTTTGAGATTTATGTATGCTAACCAATCAACCATCCAACCCACTAAACAATCATCCAATCAACCAACCATACCTTTAGATGTATAAATTGTTCATATTCATGGTTTCACTCCTGAAGAAAAAATGTGTATGTACATATATATATATGTATATATGTATATATACATATATATGTACATGATATGTATATCTCTATATGCATAGGGTGTTTGTGTGCATGTTTGTGTCTATGTCTATATTTATGTCTATGAGATGATGTTTGTCCTTCATTTTCAAAAAAGACTATAACATCAGGGAGGTAAAACCACAACAAGAAACTGAACTAGATTTAAGTGAGAGAGTGCTATGCCGTACTCAGTGGACAAGTATATATCAATACAACTTGAGATGACCCTGGATGTGAGACCCAGGATACAAAGTTGGTAAATGTGACGTGTCTGAGATGTGATTTTACATCAGGTCCTCCTGACTCTAGGACTAGTACTCTATCCACTGTAACACCTATGTTTTGGGGAAAAAAAAAGTTATGGAACACTTATATAATGTCAATTGTATATGTATGTAGAGATAGAGAAAAATATTGATTTATCTGTCCATAATTGAAACATATTCAGATAAAATCACATTAGAAAATAAGATGATAATGATGATGATGATGATGATGATGATGATGATGATGATTTTGAAGGGAGTAAGATTTCTACAAACTTGGTAAAATAATATATTGAAGAAAACTGAAATAATAATACACTTTTTGTCAGAATGTCTTAAATCATGTGCTACCAACAACTCTTTTGATCTAAATTTAATTGAAGGAGTTTCAATTTAATTGAAGAGTCAAGGAATTAAATCAGCATAAAAATCAATCATCTCACTTTCATCTTTATGTATTCAATAAGAATCTATGCTGGTGAGACTACTTGACAGAGAAGTATTCTATCCTTATTCCTCATTTCCTTTGCATTCCTTATGCTTGGTTATCTAACCACTGGTTTTATTTTTTTGGCATCTACTCAGACAATATGCATAATTACATCTCAGTGATCAAAGCTAAAAGAGAATAGTACCTAGAAAAGTTCAAAAATAAGAGAAAATCCCCCAATCCTTTATACAAATGTAAATTTAGACTTTGTTCATGACAATTGTAAAAAATAGATGAATATTTGAAATTGAAGCAATTATCAATTTATTTATAAATGGAATACTAAATTGTAATTCAAAATTAAGAAAAATATACTTTTTGGACATCAAATATACTACTTGAAAAAATCTATTAAATCTATTTAAAATCAATGGATTCAACTATCACTCCAAGAAGATAATTGATAAATTGTAATATATATCATAATTATCAACGTCATCATCATTGATATTTAGACAGGCCTTAATATTTGTTCCTCTCAACAGTCCTTTGATGTATGGATTATTATTTCCTCTATTTTCTAAGTGAAGAACATGATTTTTTTTTCAGGATCACACATCTTCTATGTTACTGAGACAGGATTCAAATCTTAGGCCTTACTTACTCCTAGTCTAGATATATTATTGTTCTGTTCTAAAATCTAAACCTTCACCTTTGATTATCAATTTAGCATACCTATATTTCTCCCTCACCCACCTCGCTGAAGTAAAACATAGGCAACTTAAATTGGACATGTATGCCCTAGTACTATAAACTACCACTTTGCTTCCTGTTACACAAGTTCAAAACTAGGAATCATTCTTGAATCTTTTTTCCCATAACTTCTTGCATACAATCTCTTATATCCAATAAATTATAAAGTTTTTTTGTTTCCATCTACCCATCTCTATTACCTGGTCCCTTCCTTTATGAAATTACTCAAAACATAATCATTCTTATCATTTCTCACCTGCATTACTGCTATAATTTTTTATTTGAATCTTTTGCATTTTCTACACTGCTAAAAGAACTGAAATTCTAAAGTGCATATAGTCACACCACTACTTACAGAGCTTCAATGGTCCACCATCGTCTTTAACATAAAATACCACTTCCTCTATTTCCTTTGTAATAAATCCTTTAGAAATCTTGCTTCACTGGAGTTCTAAAAACTAATTATACATTACATATTTCTAGGTACAATATGCTCCCCACATCAATCTGACTTAACACTCTGTTATAATGTAAACCTTGTTTAAAACAAGGGGCATTTTACCTGGCATCTCATGTCAAGTTTTACTTGGTTCTTTCATCTCTAGAATGAATGCCGTTTGTTAAAGAAGAATGTTTGAATGTAGTGACTATCACTCTGACTCTACAGGAAGGAAAATTTCTAACACTAAGACATTGGTTGGGATGCCTTCCTAACTTTACATTTATATTTCTCTCTAGATAAACATTATCTCTGTGGTTGAGAGAAAATTTAGTTAATGGAAACATACAAGTAAGGAAATGGAAGATTATGTTATAGTTATGTTATGTTATAGTCTCAATGGGCAGCTAGGCATCAGGTGGAGATGTTGGGTTAGGAGCTTTCTCTGGACTTTCTTTAGCTTAGGTTTTCTGTTCCAGGTGTTGATAGTACCAACAAATCCTTTTGATATTTCTTTTAACTGCCTCAGTTCAGTCTTTCCTTTATTTCTCAAAGGCTAAATTGCTAAATTTACTCCAGTCATCCAAATCCAATTTCTTTACCAGGCACTGAGATAACCTAGTCCCTTTAAAGTGGAAAGAAAATTTATAGAATATGACCCAGTTTATCACTTAATGATTTTGTTTAAGTGAAGGGATGGTAGAGGTGCTATTCACATCGAATTCTGATTCTTTAACTCACTCAAAAAAAAAACAGTCTTACCTCATAAAGTCATCAGAGATAAAATGGGCTTGTCAACTCCAATCTTTTACTTTGCATGCCCTTTCATCTCCTGTCTCAATATATTTTTAGAGACTGTGTTGTTGGCCTTAAATATTATCTACCTGATCATCTGCACCTTTTGAAATCTCTAGTTCCTTCAAAATTCATCACAAGTGGCATTTCCTTCAATAAAGCATTTTTTATTCTTCTAGTAACTGGCACATCCTCCAAGAGCAAAAGCAAAAGCAAAAATGTTTTTAGTAATTTGCATGACTTCTGTATTTATCCTCAAAGCTAGTAAACTATTAGCTCTAAAAATAACAGGAAACCATATTTGTAAACATTTATTTCTATCACTGTGTATGTACATAATAGATGTTTGTTGAATAGAAAGGAAATTATTATTTATTAAAATGAAGTTATATTTAAAAAAAATTTTAAAGCATTTTCTTTTAATCTTATTTCATTATTCCACATATTTTCTTCCATACCCTTTCAGATTTTTCTTGAAGTGGCTAATTTCTACTTCTTTCAGAAGGCCTTAATCCTTGCTTTGCCCCACCCCATGAAGAACATTTCTATTTATTTGCCTTATCCCATCTAAATAACTCAAAGTTGTATCTATAGCTAAAATTATACTTCTTTTCTTTTTGTCTCAGAGGAAAATGTCATGATCTTTTAAAAAACTGACTTCAAATATAAATTATTTTACCCCTTCTTTCCATCTTTCCAATCTAATAACTCAATCCATTAAATATCTCCTCTGTTTTCTCTTGAAATTTAAATATTGCTTTTATTTGGTTTTGACTGCTTCCATGTGTGGTGCTTATGAACTCGATTTTGTTTCTTTTTATTAAACTCTGTTTTGTTTCCGTGTCTAGGTAAGTTTCCTTCTTTGCTTCATACAAGGGAGGAGAGGAACAGACAGGCAGAAAGAGAGAGATAACTAAAGCAGAAAAAAACAGGTTTGTAGAGAGACCAAGAGAGAAACAAAGAGCAAGGGAAGTAAACATTTATTAAGCAACTGGACTTCCATATAATTCCCAACTCAGTCAAATTAGGCAGGCAATAAATATTTGTTTAGCTTCTAATACATACCTTGGTACGGTGATACCTGCTGGGCATACAAAAAGAGGCAAATGTCAGTAACTATGGGCAAGGATCTCAAATTCTAAAAGGGAAGAAAACAAACAAATATATACAATCAAGTTATATACAAGAAAAATAGGAAATAAATAAAAGAGGGAATACTGTTAAAATTTTGAGAGATTAGGAAAGCCTTCCTGTAAAAGATGGGATTTCAGATGAGACTTGATAGAAGCTGAAAAATCAGTATGCTGAAATCAGGAGAGAGAACATTCCACAAAGGGAGAATTGAAAGAGAAAATGCTCAGAGCTGGGAGATAGAACATTTTTTTTTTTGAGAAATAGCCAGGAGGCCAGTATCACTGGATCAAACAATAAGTGATATGTAAGAACATTGGAAATTTAATGAGGGAGCTAAGTTATAAAAGATTTTTAAAGTAAAATAGAAGAGTTTATGTTTGATCCTTGAGGTAAAAAGTTCCTGGAGTTTGTTGAGTAGAATAAAAAAAAAAATAGTTGGACTTAAAAGTCAGGAAAATCGCATTAGCTGCTGAAAAGATAATAGATTGTAGAGAGGAGAAACTAGAATCAGGCAGATGCATGAGCAAACAATTGCAATAATCCAGGCATGAGAAGATGAAGGAGTACATAAGAATGGTGACAGTATCAGAGGAAAGAAGCAGGAACATTCCAAATGAGTTGAAAAGGTGAAAACTACAAACCTTTAAAAGAGGAAAAATACAAAGACAGAGAGGCAAATTTTGGAATATTTTAGACTATATGGTATAGGACTCTTTAACATCTCATTTAGGGGGCAAGACAAAGATTGTGGTGAGAAACCAGGAATTTCCAATAGCTTTTTCCAGTTTCCTCAGAAACAACATTAATCAATTCAGTAAATGGATTCTGGAGAGACAGAATCCACAGAAAGAGAGAGTTGATCAATCTTCCTGCTTGAGATATCTTTATAATGTGTCCTTCATTTTATTTTTTTCTCTCTTTTTCAATTTATTTTCATTCATATGCATATGTATAGTTTTAAGTGACAAAATTTCCTTCCACTCTCCCTTCCCACCTCCCCCCTTCAGTGGGGAACAGTCAGGTTAGCATTGTACATGCATATTTATGATAAACATTTACAAATATTATTTTTGGTCTGACAAATTAGTATTAAGGGAAAGAAATACATAAGAGATAATTTTTAATAAAGTGTTCATCAGATTCTAAAAGTTAGTTTTGTTCATTTTGGGTGTGTTTTGTTTTGTTTTTCTGCCTTTGGATTGGGATAGCATTGTCCATAGCCAGTCTATTATGGTTGTCCTAGCTCTGAACTGCTGTGTGTCCTTCATTTTCGAAGAAGATCACAAAATCAGGGAGGTGTTGCCATAACATGCATGTTTGAATTTGAGAGGGGGATACTATGCTACGTCACCACTCACAATTTATCTTCCAGAGCCATCTGAGTTCATTGGCCAGATATGATTCAGGACAACTGAGGATGGCCCTGGATGTGAGGCAATCAAGGTTAAGGGACTTGCCTAAGGTCACACAGTTAGTAGCAGTGAAGTGTCTGAGGCCAAAACTGAACTCCCATCCTCCTGACCCTAAGGACAGTGCTCTATTCACTGTTAACGCGGGAGTCAGGAGGACCTGAATTCAAATCCAGTCAGAGACACTTAATTATAACCTGGCTGTGTAACTTTGGTCAAGACATATGACATATAACCTCATTGCTTTGCAAAAAATACATACATACATATACATATATATATACATTCATATACATATATATATATATATATATATATATATATATATATTACATCCCAATGAGATATCTTGAACTATCTTTAATAAAGGTCTATCTCATTCAGATGAAGGGGGAGTCTGGCTCAATTCAGGCAAGTGAGAGAAAGCCTGCAGGAAACTTTCAGGGCAGACCAGCAAGTGAGGCCCCCAGGTTCCAGGTGAGCAGACCAGCTGCACAGCAGTTCAACCATGAGGCTTCCAGGTCCAGTGTAGAAGGTAAACTATAAACTTCAGAAATACAGCAAAGAAATGGAACTAAACCAGGCAACCCCAGTGCAGTGAGTAAACAAATACATGAGGACTCAGAGTAGAGAAAGTCAATGAGCAGACCTCTGACCACCAGCCCAAGAAGTTTGAGACAGTGATCTTTGTGACTCAGGAGCAGAGTTCAACTTTAAAAATCAATAAAAAGAATAAAAATGTTTTTAAAAAGTAAAGTCCCACACCATAGGGTTGTCACTATGGTGACAAGGATGATCAAAATATCTCAGGGAGCAATAGACATTGAATGAAGGCTTATATGTGAAGCTCCAGACAGTTATATAAATTGGTCTCAAGTCCAAAATGTCTTCTTGAAAAAGTTCAAATAAGATTTTAAAAATCAAGTAGAAAAATTCGGAAAACAAATAAGTCTGGAAGAGAAAGTCTAAAATTTGGAACAACAAAACTTGAGTAAAGAAAATAACTCCTTCAAAAACACAATTGGAGAAGCAACTTCTGGCCAAGATGACAGAGAAAAGCCAGGCACTGTTGTTAAGCTCTCCTGTCTTTCCCTTAGAATTAAGTCTCTTAACAGATTTTGGTTCGACAGAACCCACAATAGAACAGAGTAGAACATCACCCAGCTAGGTCTGGGGAAACATGGCAGAGAGTAGAGACCCTGTGAAAGGTGACAGGGTGAGTCTGGAGGACTAACCTGAGAACTGTGGTGGTGAGATCAGAAGTCAATGCAGTGTATGCAGAGGGCAGAATGGGAGAGGCCCAGCATATATGACCAGGTCATCCAATGAGCCAATGTAGCTTGTCTTGACTGCCTGAACTGAAATCCCAGGGTGTTCCAAGAGGAGCCCTTGGCATTCCTGTGGGAGAGCCTGGTGTTATCCAACAGAAATGTACAAACAACCCCAATTGTTGACAATTTTCCCCAAGGTTCAGTTTGGGGGAGTGAACTTCCCCAACACTGACTATCCAGAGAGAACTTCTGGTGTTTCCAGTCCTGACTGTCTAACCCAGCAACTGGGATGCAGTTCAGTTACAGCCCAGATTCAGCCCCAGGTATAAGGAGAGGCTGGCTAACACCCATAATACAGACAATTCAGAGAAAACTTGTGACTTTACTGCTTGGTCCACTGAGCAATCTCATGGTGTTCACAACTCCAGTAAGCAAGGCCTCCAGCGTTTTCAACATGGAAAGTCTGAGAACCAGGCACAACAGAAGACCCCCAACATAAGACCCTAAGATTCCAAAAGAAAAAAAGGTCAGAGCAAAGTAAGGTCTATTGAATGTTATCTTGGCAAAAGGGTTACTACCACAAAAAAGAGAACAAAATGGATTTTAAAAGTGAAGCTTCAGAGGAGAATATGAATTGATCCCCAGTCCAGAAAGAATTAGAAGAAATCAGAAAGGAGTTTAAAAATCAAATGAAAAAATTCGAAAAAGAAATAGAATAGAAATTTAACACCATGGAAAAGAAAATAAGCATCTTACAACCAAAAAATAGAAGAAAACACATTCTTTAAAATACAATTGTATAAACCCAAAAATAAAATAATTCCCTCAAAAACACAATTGGGCCAATGAAAAAAGAATAAAACTCCTCTAAAAATGGAAGTGGCCAAGTGGAAAGGGAAATGTAAAAGCTAAATGAAGAAATGACTCCCTGAAAAATAGATTGGTATTAGTAACCTACCTGAATTTTATGCTCATCAGATTTGACTCCAAGAGGAATTATATAAGCAATTAATTGAAATTAGAAATTTATCTTAGCTTCCAAGTATTAAGAGGGGAAAGGGGGTGAGGGAAGGAGGGACTGATAGAAGGGAAGAAAGGAAAGAGAAAATGAAAAGGAGAATGAAAAAAGGAAGAATGATGGATAGAAATGGGGGCAACATTCAGAAAGGTAGTATTCAGAAGCAAAAGCTATGCTGGAGAGATAAGATGGAAGAATGAGGAAATGTACAAAGAGAAGGGAGATAGCATGGAGGTCAATAAAGACATGGTAATTATAACTGAATGCGAATGGTATAAATTCTACTATAAAATGGAAGCAGAAAACAGTGTGGATAAAAAACCAGAATCCTACAATATTCTGCTTACAAGAAACACATTTGAAGCAGAGATATCAAGACAAATGGATGGAGCAGATATTTTATGCTTTAGTTAAAGTAAAAAAAAATCAGGGATAGCAATCCTTCAGACAAACAAAAATAGATCTCATTAAAAAGAGATAAGGAAACTGCTATTGATATAATAAATAAAATTAAAGTAGGATTTATAAAAAAAAGAAAAAAAAAAGATGAACCTTTGGTTAATTTGATGTAACAAAGAAAGAAACTATAGTAAAGGTCACATAAACAATGAAGTGATTTTAATATTAAACAGGTATGCACCAAGTGATATAGCATCCAAATTCTTAAAGTAGAATCTAAATGAGCTATAAGAAGACATAGACAGTAAAACCTCAACCACCTTCTGTCAGAAAAATACAAATCTAACAATAAAACAAACAAGAAGGAAGTTAAGGAGGTGAATAAAATGTAAGAAAACTTATATAGGATAGACCTCTGGAGAAAATTGAATGGAAGGAATAATACATCATATTTTTTCTGTGACACATGGCACATACACAAAAATTGGCCATGTATTGGGGTATAAAAAACTCTTAACTGAATGCAGAAGAGCAGAAATATCGAATGTATCTTTTTACAGGTCATTTTGCAATAAAAATCATAAGTAATAAAGGGCCATGGAGATATAGACCTCAAACTAATAGGAAATTAATTAATCTAAGGTTAAAGAATGAGTGGATCAAATAGCAATTATAGAAAGACAATAAAGACAATGACAGAACAAAACTTAGGGAATCAAGACAAAGCAGAAATATCTCTAAATGCTTAGATGACTAAAATAGTGAAAGAGGAAATTGAGGAACTCAGTATGCAAATAAAGAAGTTAAAGCTTAAATTAAAAATCCCTAATTAAATATCAAATTAGAAATTCTGAAAAATAAAGGTAAAATTAATAAAATCTCAAGCAAGAAAACTATTGATATATTAAATAAAACCAAGTTGGTTTTCTGAAGACCAAGATTAACCTTTGATTTGACAAAGAAGAAAACAAAATTATTAGTATCAAAGATGAAAAATGTGATTTCTCCACCAATAAAGAGGAAAATAAAGTAATAATTCATAAAGATTTTGTCTGACTTTATTGCAATAATCTAAAATAAATGGATGAATAGCTATAAAAAATAAATAGCCCAGGTTAAAAAGAAAGGAAATTAAATAATTACCTATCTCTGAAAAATAAATTGAATGAGCCATCAATGTACTCCTTAAGAAAATAATTTCTAGGGTCAGATGAATACACAAGTGAATTCTATCAAATATTCAAATAACAATCAGTTTCAATTCTATATAAAATATTTGAAAAAATAGATGAAGATGGAGGTCTGATGAATACTTCAATGATACTAATATGTTGCTGATATCTAAACCAAGGAGAGTCAAAACAGAAATAAAATTAGAATCCAATTTTCCTAGTGAATATGAATGAAAAAATTTTAAATAAAATATTAGCAAAGTGATTACAGTTAATTATCACAAGGTAATGCACTATGATAAAAAAGGATTTATACCAGGAATGCAGGATTTGTTCAATATTAAGAAAATTATCAGGATAATTTACATATCAAAAACAAAATTAACCGAAAACACGATTATTTTAATAAATATTAAAAAAACTTTTGACAAAAGACAGTACACATTCGTATTGAAACAATAAAGAAAATAGAAATAAATGAAATATCCCTTAAAATGATAAGCAGTATATATCTAAAACTTTCATGAAACATTTTTATATACTGGGGATAAACTAGAAGCATTTCCAATAAAACCTGGGTAAAACATGGATACCCGTTATCACCATTATTATACAATATTGTACTAGAAATGATAACTTTAGCAATAAGAGAACAAAAAGAAATTGAAGGAATTAGAACTGGAAAGGAAGAAACAAAACACATACTCTTTACAGATGATATGATGGTAGACCTAGAGAGTCCCAGAAAATCATCTTAAAAACTTACTGGAAACAGTTAGGAAAGTCACAGAATATAAAATAAACCTACATAAATTCTCAGCATTTCTATATACTACTAAGAAGATACAGCAGCAAGTGAAAGAACGAGAAATTCCATTTAAAATAATTTCAGACAGCATAAAATACTTGTGAGTCTACCCGCCAAGGCAGAATCAGAAACTTTATGAAAATATAAAACACTTTTCACACAAATAGAATCTGATCTAAAAAGTAGGAAATGTCGATTGTCCCTGTGTATGTTGAGCTAATATAACAAAAAAAGCCAATTTTACCTAAATTAAATTAACTATACCAATCAGACTTCCAAAATGATTTCAGTAAGATAGAAGAAATTGGAACTAAATCTATATGAAGGAATAAATCATCAAAATATAAAGGAAATCAATAAAAAAAAGCAAAAGAAGGTGACCTACCCATACCAGATCTAAAATTACAATATAAAGCATCAGTCATCAAAATTGTTTTCTTTTGGCTAAGAAACAGAATAAGTACTAAATAGTGTAAGTGCAAAAGAAGTAACAATAAATGACCATAGTAATCTACTATTTGATAATCCTATGGATTCCAGCTTTTTGGATAAAAATTCTCTTTCATAAAAACTTTTGAAAAATTGGAAGATAGTGTGGCCGAAACCCTTTATAGAGAATAAGGCCAAAATTGTTGCAGGATTTAGACAAAAAATATATATTATAAACCATTTAAGAAACTAAGGAATAATTTCTCTGTCAGATCTATGGGAATGGGAACAGGTTACAAGCAAAGAAGAGATAATTAACATTATAAAAAGAAACTGGATAATTTTGATTACATTAAATAAAAGCTTTTGCACAAACAAAATTACAGCAATCAATTTTGAAACGAATGTAACAAGTTGGAGAAAAAATTTTGCAACTAGTTTTTGTCTGATAAAGGATTCATTTCTAAAATGTATAGAGAACTGTCAAATTAAAAAGAAAACAAATCAAGTCATTCCTGAATTGATAATTGGTCAAAGGATATATAAAGGCAATTCCAAGATGAAGAAAGTATAGCAATTTATTGACATACGCAAAATTTCTCTAAATCATTATTGATAAGAAAGATGCAAATTAAAGATCTCAGAGGTGCCATCTCCCACGTATCAAATTGGTTAATATGACTAGAAAGAGGGGGCGGCTAGGTGGCATAGTGGATAGAGCACTGGCCTTGGAGTCAGGAATACCTGGGTTCAAATCTGACCTCAGGCACTTAATAATTACCTAGCCGTGTGGCCTTGGGCAAGCCACTAAACCCTGTTTGCCTTGCAAAAAAAAACTAAAAAAAATATATATGACTAGAAAGAGAAATGAATTGAAGGTGATGTAGGATACTAATCCATTGTTGATTGAGTTCTGAACTGTTGCAATCTTTATGGAGAGAAATTTGGAATTTTGTCCAGTAAAAATGACATAGCCTTTGATCTTGCAATACCTTTAAGGGGGTTGTATCCTGAAGAGATCATGAAAAAGGGTAGAAATCCCACATGTAGTAAAAAATGCAGAGCCAAAGAATTGGAAACTGAGGAGATGCCCATCAATTGAGGAATGAATGAATAAATTTGTTATATACATGTGATGCAACACTTTTGGTCTATAAGAAATCATGAGGGACATGATTTCAGAAAAGCACAGAATGACTTACATGAATTGATGCTGAGTGAAATGAGCAGAACCAGAAGAATAATATCCATACGAACATCATTGTGATTAATTGTGATGGACTTTTTCATCTCAGCAGTACAATAATCAAGGCAATTTTAAAAGACTTGTGATAGAAAAATATCGTCCATATCCAGAGAAGGAACTATGGAGTTTAAATGAAGATTAAAGCTTATTATCTTCAGTTACAAAAGTTATATGTACTATGCCATTTTTCTCTCCCTAATGTTTTCTTTCATTTGAATCCTACTCTTTTCTCAAAACAATATCACTATGATCTATAGTTAGCATGGTTATAAATGTAGAATCAATATCAGATTGCTTTCTATAAAGGTCAGGGGGAGGGAGAAGAAGGGAGGGAGGAAGAAAATATAAAACTCAACACCTTGCAAAAAAAATGATTGGTAGAAACTACCTTTACATGTAATTGGAAAATAAAATAAAATATTTTTTTTAAAAAAAGTACAAATGGACAAATGGACAATGAAACAATGCCTTAAAATTTTAATTTGGCTAATGAAAAAGAAAACCACTGTAAAATATAGAATTGAGTAAATAAAAAGGAAGCAATTTCTTCAAAAATTCAGTTAGCTACATGGGAAAAGAATAAAGTCTTTTAAAAGTAGAATTGATCAATTGGAAAAGGAGATGAAAAAGCTAATTGATGGAAATAATTCCTTACAAATTAGAATTGTGAAAGTGAAAGCAAATGATTCTATGAGACATGAAGAATCTGTCTAGCAAAATTTTTTTTAATGAAAAAATAGAAGAAAATGTAAAATACCTCATTTGAAAAAGCAACCAGCATGTAAAATAGATTCTAGAAAGAATTTAAGAATTATTGAATAAGCAGAATGCCATGATCAAATAATCATCAAGGAAAATTGAAATGATATCCTTGAATCAGAAGATATATAGTTATTGAAAGAATCCAGGAGTCACCATCTCAAAGGGATACCAAAATGTATAGTCCCAGGAATATTGTAACAAAATTCAAGACTTGTCAGATAAAGGCATAAGTATTGCCAGGAAAACACAACCAGAAAGAAATAATTCAAATACCATGAAACCACATTCTAGATTACACAGAAATTGAACATCTGGACTCAAATAAAGCAAAAATGAAAAGATATGAAGTCATCATAAATATATAAAGCGATATTGATGTTAAAAATATATGAATCCTTCTGGCCAAGATGGCAGAGAGAAGATAGGCACAGTTCTAAAGTCTCCTGATCTCTTCCCCATCTATCACATGAAACAAACCTCTTAAAAGAATTCTGAACCAGGAAACCCAGAAAGAAAAGCCAGCAGAGGAAAATTTACCTCAGGATTTGTCTCCCGCAGCAGCCTTGGCTAAGTACCCGCAGTTGAGTCTGGGCTCCAAGGGAAGATCAGCCCAGGATCAGCCAGATTGACAGCTGAATTGGAACCAGGAGTCTGAGGGCCTGAGAGCCAGACCTGCTGGATCAGCTGTGGGGCTGTAGGAGGGGTGCTTGGGTCCGCAGGGAAACAGAGGCACCGGTGTTGGGGCTATCCCCCTGGAGCTTGGGGAAGGGGCTGAGGGGAGAGGTCTGGTTCAGGAGAGCTGTGGACAACATCCCTGGGCTCCTCGGGTCTGAGAAACTCTGAGTCCATGCCTCCATTGCACAGAGGCCTTCTCCCAAACAAATGCAAACTAATTCTGCCTCAGGCCCAGGTGTGTGAGCAGAAGAACCAGCCCAGCTGAGGAATGACCTCAGGCCAGGGTAAAGCCCACCATTGATTGAAGACAAAAGAATTCAATAGTTCCAACTTCTCCCTTTGGGCAAAGGGAGAAAGCCTAAGAACCAAGGTCACAGACACTCCAGAGAGGGCAACCAGCACCTCCTACTGGCCAGCCAGAGAAACTGCACTCAGTAAAGTCTTTAGCCCCACCCAACTCAAGGTCTTAGCATAATGAAGAAGGGTCAGCGGAAAGGTGGATCCATAGAAAAATTCCTGGAAGGGAAAGACCCCAATTCAAAGAGACCTGGAACCTCTGAGGAGAAGACAATCTGGTCTCCAGCACAGAAATACTTCCTTGAAGAAATAAGGAAGGAGCTTAAAAATTTGGGAGAGACAATTAATACCTTGCAACAAGAAAAAAAAAAAAACCTTAGAAAGTACAATTGGACAAACACAAAAGGAGAATGAATCTCTCAGATCCTCAAATGAGCAACTGCAAAAAGCAATTAATTCTCTTAAAACCTCAATTGGTCAAATGTAAAGCTCTTTCAAAAGTAGAGTTGACCAATTGGAAAAGGAGTTGCAAAAGGTTAATGAATTAACTTCCTCCCCCCAAAAAAAGAACGGAGTCTACAGAAACGTATGACTCCATGAGACAGCAAGAGTCAGTTACTCTAAAATTACTAGAAACAATGAGCAGCTTTAGCAAAGCCACAGGATGTAAAATAAACCCACATAAATCCTCAGCATTTCCCATTATCACTAGACAGATATAGCAGCAAGAGATAGAGAAATCCCATTTAAAATAACTTCAGCATTCCGGCCAAGATGGCAGAGAAGACAGGCACAGTTCTAGAGTCTCCTGATCTCTTCCACATCTATCACATGAAACAAACTTCTAAGAGGAAGTCCGACTCATGGAACCCAGAGAAAAAAGCCAGGAGAAAGAGCATCTACCTCAGGATTTGTTTCCCGCTGCAGCTTTGATAGAATTCGGGCAGGTGAGTATGAGATCCAGATCAGCCAGAGTAACAGCTGAACTGGAACCGGGAGTCTGAGGCCCAGAGAGAGGGGCCTGCTGGATCAGCAGTGGGGCTGGATGAAAGGGGCTTGAGTCCACGGGGAAGCAGAGGCACTGGTGTTGGTGCTGTCCCCCTGGAGCTTGGGGAAGGGGCTGTGGGAAGAGGTCTGGTGCAGGAGAGCTGCGAAAGCCATCCCTGGGCTCCTTTGGTCTGAGAAACTCTGAGTCTACACCTCCATTGCACTGATGCCTCCTCCAAAACAAACAATTGCAAACTATTTCTGCCTCAGGCCCAGGTGTGTGAGCCAAAGAACCAGCCCACCTGAGGAATGACCTCAGGCCAGGGTAAAGCGCACCATTGATTGAAGGGAAAAGAATTCAATAGTTCCAACTCCTCCCTTCAGGCAAAGGGAGAAGGCCTCTCAAACCAGGTCACAGACACTGCAGAGAGGGCAACCAACACCTCCTACTGGCCAGCCAGAGAAACTGCACTCAGTAAAGCAATTAGCGGTCCCAAGAACAGGTGATCCAGCCCCACCCAACTCAAAGTCTTAGCATAATGAAGAAGGGTCAGTGGAAAGGTGAGGTGGATCCATAGAAAAATTCCTAGAAGGGAAAGACCCCAACTCAGAGAGACCTGGAACTTCTGAGGAGAATACAATCTGGTCTCCAGCACAGAAAATCTTCTTCGAAGACATAAGGAAGGAGCTTAAAAATTTGGGAGAGACAATTAATACCTTGCAACAAGAAAACAAAACCATAGAAAGTACAATTGGACAAACACAAAAGGAGAATAAATCTCTCAGATCATCAATTGGACAATTACAAAATGAGAACAATTCTGTCAGATCCTCACAAATGAGCAAATACAAAAAGAAATTAATACTCTCAAAACCTCAATTGGTCAAATGGAAAGCTCTTTCAAAAGTAGAATTGACCAATTGGAAAAGGAGTTGCAAAAGGTTAATGAAGGAAACTCCTCCCCCCAAAAAGAATGGAGTCTACAGAAACTAATGATTCCACGAGACAGCAAAAGTCAGTTAAACAAAATTAAAAAATAAAAAAAAAGAAGTAAATGTAAAATACCTAATCAACAAAACCACTGACCTGGAGAATAGATCAAGGAGGGGCAACCTGAAAATTATAGGACTTGCTGAAAACATTGAAAAGAAAAAAAGCCTGGACTTAATATTACAGGATCTAGTGATGAAAAACTGCCCTGACATCATGGAATCAGAGGGCAAAGTAGTTATTGAAAGAGTACATCGATCCCCACCAGGAAAAGATTCTAAAATGAAAACACCAAGGAATGTTGTGGCCAAACTGCAGAACTATCAGATAAAAGAGAAAATCCTGCAAGCAGCCAGAAAGAAGCAATTTAAATATCAAGGAGCCACAGTAAGGATCACACAGGACCTGACTGCATCAACTTTAAGGGATCGAAGGGCTTGGAACGAGATATTTTGAAGAGCACGGGACCTTGGAATGCAGCCAAGTATCTACTTTCCTGCAAAGCTGAGCCTTCTCTTCCAGGGAAAAAGATGGACATTTAATGAAATGGAAGAGATTCAAAAATTTCTGATGAAAACACCAGAGCTAAAAAGAAAATTTGGATACCAAACAGGAGGTTCAAAAGACACATGAAAAGGTAAAAAAAAGGGGGGGGGGGCGGTAAAAGTAAAAAATATGCAATCCAGTAAGTTGAAACTGGCTATATTCCAGCATGGGGGGGGGGGGAGAGACTCTCATAAATCCTGAGAAATGTAACTCTAACAGAGTGAATACACCTAGCCAGAAATTATAGACATCCATGACCTATCCATGAGACTCCTATCTAATGGGATGTAACTGGCTTTAATCCCACTTGTGAGAAAAACTCTAATAACTCTCAGGAATTTTGACTCTATCCAATAGAATATAATGAACTAGAAGGGACAGACACTCAGAATTTTCTATGACCTAGATGGAATGATATAAAAAAAAATACACTACCTCCTTAAAAAGGGGGACAGGAAAGAGACGGGAGGAGGGAGGGGACTGAATGGGACAAATCTCATTACACTAAGAGGTACAAAAAAACCTATGGTAATAGAGGGGAAGAAGGGAGCAGAGGAGAAACACCTGAATCTTCTTCTCATCAGACTTGTCTTAAAGTCAACCTACACATACTGTTAACTTATAAAACATCTAACCTTTCAAGTATTAAAAGGGGAAAAGGGGAGGGGGTGTGGAGAAAGGGAAGGGGAGTGGGGGAAATAAGGGCAAATAACAAAAGGAAGGGAAGGGAAAAGGGAAAAAGGGAAAGGGGAAAGAAAGGGGAGGGTGTGATATAGGAGGACAAACATACTGAAGGGGGTGGGTATGCAAAAACAAAATACTGGGGAATATGGAAAAATGGGGGCGAAAGGGGGAAAAATACAAACAGAGGGAAGATAGCACAGAGGGCAATAAAGAATTAGTAATCATAATCTTGAATGTGAATGGCATGAAATCTCCCATGAAACGTAAGCAAATGGTAGAGTGGATTAAAAACCAGAATCCTACAATATGCTGCTTACAAGAAACTCATCTGAAGCAGAGAGATACATATAGAATAAAGGTAAAAGGTTGGAGCAAAATATATTTTGCTTCAGCTGAAGTAAAAAAAAGCAGGGGTAACAATCCTTATCTCAGACAAAGCAGCAGCAAAAATAGATAGCGCTAACAGAGATACGGAAGGAAACTATCCTCCTAAAAGGTACCATAGACAATAAAGTCATTTCAATATTGAATGTATATGCACCCAGTGGGACAGCACCCAAATTCTTAGAGGAGAAGCTTAAAGAATTAGAGGAAGACATAGACAACAAAACTCTACTAGTAGGAGTCCTCAACCTCCTGCTATCGGATCTAGATAAATCAAATCATAAAACAAACAAGAAAGAAATTAGGGAGGTAAATAGATTGTTAGAAAAATTAGATATGGTAGACTTATGGAGGAAACTGAATGGGGACAGAATGGAATATACCTTTTTCTCTGAAGTACATGGAACTCATACAAAAACTGACCATGTACTAGGACATAAAAACCTAAGGATCAACTGCAGAAAGGCAGAAATAGTGAATACATCTTTCTCAGATCACAACGCAATAAAAGTCATATGCAATACTGGGCCAAGGAAATATAGACCCAGAACTAATTGGAAACTGAATAACCTCATTTTAAAAAATGAGTGGGCCAAAAAACAAATTATAGAAAGAATTAACCATTTTATCCTAGATAATGATAAGAATGAAACAACATACCAAAACCTATGGGATTCATTCAAAGCAACTCTCAGGGCATATATTATAGCTCTAAATGCTTATATGAATAAGTTGGAGAAAGAGGAAAACAATGAACTAAACATGCAACTAAAAAAATTAGAGAAAGAACAAATAAAAAATCCCCAATCAAATACCAAATTAGAAATTATAAAAATTAAAGTAGAAATTAATAAAATTGAAAGCAAAAAAACTATTGAATTAATAAATAAAACCAAAAATAAAACCAGAAGTTGGTGCTATGAAAAAAACAATAAAATTGATAAACCTCTGGTCAATTTGATTAAAAAAAAGAAAGAAGAAAACCAAATTGCTAGTATTGTAGATGAAAAAGGTGAACTTACCACAAATTAGGAAGAAATTAAATTAATAATTCGAAATTATTTTGCCCAGCTCTATGCCAAAAAATTTGATAATCTAAGTGAAATGGATGAATATTTACAAAAATATAAGTTGCCTAGCTTAAATGAAGAAGAGATTAAATAACTGAACAACCCTATCTCAGAAAAAGAAATTCAACAAACCATTAGTGAACTCCCTAAAAAAAATCTCCAGGGCCCTATGGATTCACAAGTGAATTCTACCAAACATTAAAGGAACAATTGGTTCCAATCCTATATAAACTCTTTAGAAAAATAGGGAAAGATGGAACTCTGCCTAACTCTTTCTATGAAACACATATGGTACTGCTACCTAAACCAGGAAGAGTTAAAACAGAGAAAGAAAATTATAGACCTATTTCCCTCATGAATATAGATGCAAAAATCCTAAATAAAATCTTAGCAAAATGACTAAAACAAGTCATCACTAGGATAATACATTATGATCAAGTAGGATTTATTCCAGGAATGCAGGGTTGGTTCAATATTAGGAAAACTGTTAGTATACTCAATTATATCAATAACAAACCTATCAGAAACCATATGATCATATCAATAGATGCTCAAAAAGCTTTTGACAAAATACAGCATCCATTCCTATTAAAAACACTAGAGAGTGTAGGAATAAATTGACTGTTACTTAAAATTATTAGCAGTATCTATCTGAAACCATCAACAAGCATTATATTCAATGGGGAGAGGCTAGAAGCATTCCCAATAAGACCAGGGGTCAAAGAAGGGTGCCCATTATCACCACTAGTATTCAATATTGTATTAGAATTGTTAGCATTAGCAATTAGAGAAGAAAAAGAAATTGAAGGAATTAGAATTGGGAAGGAAGATACAAAACTCTCACTCTTTGCAGACGACATGATGGTCTACCTAGAGAACCCCAAGAAATCATCTAAAAAACTACTGCAATTTTAGTAATGTTGCAGGTTATAAAATAAACCCCCATAAATCCTCAACTTTTGTATATATGTCTAGCAAGAAACAGCAGGAAGAGCTAGAAAGAGAAATCCCATTCAAAGTAACGTCAGACAGTGTAAAATATTTGGGAGTCTATTTGCCAAGACAGACTCAGAATCTTTTTGAAAACAATTATAAAACACTTCTCACACAAATTAAATCAGATTTAAATAACTGGGCAAATATCAACTGCTCATGGATAGGGAGAGCTAATATAATAAAAATGACAATTCTAACAAAACTAAACTATCTGTTTAGTGCCCTACCAATCAAAATTCCAAAAAAAATTACTTTAATGAGTTAGAAAAAATTGTAAGTAAATTCATATGGAGAAATAAAAAGTCAAGAATTGCCAGGAGCTTAATGAAAAAAAAAAATGCAAATTAAGGTGGCTTAGCACTAACCCAATCTAAAATTATATTATAAAGCATCAGTCATCAAAACTGTTTGGTATTGGCTAAGAAATAGTGGTGGACCAGTGGAATAGACTAGGTGTAAAAGCAGGAGAGGAGTATAGTAATCTGCTGTTTGATAAACCCAAAGAGTCCGGCCACTGGGATAAAAACTCCCTCTTTGATAAAAACTGCTGGGATAATTGGAAGTTAGTATGGAAGAAACTTAGATTAGACCAACACCTCACACCCTTTACCAAGATAAGATCCAAATGGTTACAGAATATAGACATAAAAAACAATACTATAAGCAAATTGGAAGATCAAGGACTAGTATACCTGTCAGATCCATGGAAAGGGCAACAGTTTATGACTAAGGAAGAGTTGGAGAACATCACTAAAAACCAATTAGATGATTTCAATTACATTAAATTAAAAAGCTTTTGCACAGATAAAACCAATGTAATCAAGATCAAAATAAAAGTAGTAAATTGGGAAACAATCTTTACAGTTAATGATTCTGACAAAGGACTCATTTCTAAAATATACAGATAACTGAGTCACATTTTTAAAACAAAAAGCCATTCCCCAATTGACAAATGGTCAAAGGATATGCAAAGGCAATTTACAGCTGAGGAGATCAAAGCAATCCATAGCCATATGAAAAAATGCTCTAAATCATTAATTATTAGAGAAATGCAAATTAAAGCATCTCTGAGGTACCACCTCACAACTCTCAGATTGGCCAATATGACCAGGAAGGATAATGATCATTGTTGGAAGGGATGTGGGAAATCTGGGACACTATTGCACTGTTGGTGGAGCTGTGAACTCCTCCAACCCTTCTGGAGAGCTATTTGGAACTATGCCCAAAGGGCAACAAAAATGTGCATACCCTTTGACCCAGCAATACCACTACTGGGTCTATAACCTGAAGAGATGAGGAAAAATGGTAAAAGCATTACTTGTACAAAAATATTTATAGCTGCCCTGTTTGTGGTGGCAAAGAATAGGAAATCCAGTAAATGTCCTTCAATTGGGGAATGGCTTAGCAAACTGTGGTACATGTATGTCATGGAACACTATTGTTCTATTAGAAACCAGGAGGGACAGGATTTCAGGGAAACCTGGAGGGATTTGCCTGAACTGATGCTGAGTGAGATGAGCAGAACCAGAAAAACACTGTACACCCTAACAGCAACATGGGAGTGATGTTCAACCTTGAAGGACTTGCTCATTCCATCAATGCTACAATTGGGAACAAGTTTGGGCTGACTGCAAAGGAGAGTACCATTTGTATCCAGATAAGATGCTGTGGAGTTTGAACAAAGTACAAGGACTATTCCCTTTAATTTGGAAAAAAAAAACCCAGATATCTTATTGTCTGATCTGTTCTCTTTAAGGATATGATTTCTCTCTCTTCACACCCAATTTGGAGCAAGGTACAAAATGAAAACAAAGTAAAGACTGATGGAGTGCTATCTGTGGGGTGGCGGTGGGAGAGGGAAGCAAGATTGGGAGAAAATTGTAAACCTCAAATAATATCTTTAATAAAATAAAATTAAAAAAATATATGAATCACCAAGAGAACAATATACATATTAACAACAATATTGTGAGATGATGAACCCTGATCGATGCAGCTGCTTGCAGCAATTCAGAGAAGTAGGATAATCCTATCTGACTGACTATGGACAATGTTATCCCCATCCAGAAGAAGAAAAAAACCAAACCAAACAAATAAAAAACATATTTCGTAATCTGAGGAACCAGTACTACATCCACTTTTTTTAAAAGTATCTCTTATGTATTTCTTTCCCTTAATCTTAATTCCTTATACCGAAAATGGCTAACCTGTTAACATGCTTACCAAAAATGTATAAATACAATATTAACCCAGCTTTTTGCCACTAACAGGGGTGGGGGTGGGAAAGAAGGGTGGAAGGAAATTTTGCAACTTAGAAATATAAATAGGCATATAGATTAATATTAAAAACTATCATCACATGTATTTGAAAAATAAAATAAAATATCAACATCAATATCTGTATCTATATCTCTATATCTCTATATCTCTATATCTCTATATCTCTATCTCTATCTCTATCTCTATCTCTATCTATATCTATATCTATATCTATATCTATATCTATATCTATATCTATCTATCTATCTATATATATATATATATATATATATATATATATATATATACCAACCAAGTGTTAAAATTATCCAAACTCTTCTTGGAAAAGGATAAATGAGTCACAGTAAGACATAGACAGTAAAACTGTAATATTTGGGAAACTCAGCATCTCATTCAAAATTAGATAAATTTAATCACAATAAGAAAGAACTTGAAGAAGTGAATAGAACTTTAGAAACATTAGATTTGTTAAACCTTTACAAAACTGAATGGAAAAGAACATATCTTTTTCTTAATGATACATGGCACCTATGCAAAACTTTACTATACAATAGTGTATAAAAAACACATTCAAATTCAGAAAGGCAAAATTATTAAATAAATGTTTTTTTTCAGATCATGATGGCAACAAAAATTTTATGCCGTAAAGGACATATAAACTTGGAAAAAATAATTGGAAGCAAAATAATTTTAAATTTTAAAAGTTTAAAAAATTAATTTTAAAGAATGACTATCAAACAATAAAACATAGAAATAATATTTTCACTCAGTACAATGACAATAATGATACAACATGCAAATAGTTCTGGAATGAAGTCAAAGGAGTTCATACGGGCAACTTTAAATTTCTAGATTTACATGAATTAAATTGGAATGGACCAGTTCAATGAATTAGGAATACATTTTAAAAAGCTACAAAAAAGAAAAATTTCATATTCCCCATTTATGTATCATATGAGAAATTCTGAAAACCAAGGAATTTTTAAAATATGAAACTAAGAAAGCTTTTGAACTAATAAAAAAAACTGAAAACCTGAAAAAAAGTAATCTTTTGGGCAATTAAATTAAAGAAACGATGAAAATCAAATTACCAGTATCAAAAAGCAAAAGGGTGAATTCAAAACCAATGAAGATGAAATTAAAATAAGAATTCAGAGCTATTTTACCCAACATTTTGCCAGTAAATCTGGCAGACCAAGTGAAATGAATGAATATCTGCAAAAATAGAAATTGTCCAGGTTAAACAAAGAAGAATTGAAATATTCAAATAACCCCATTTCAGGAAAAAAAATTGCAAAAGCTATTAATGAACTCATAAGAAAAAATCATAAGGGTCAGTTGCATTCATCAATAAATTCCATGAAACATTTTAAGAATGATTAATTTCAACCCTACATAAACTATTAGAAAAAATAGGAAAAACGTTCTATCAAATTCTATTTATGACACAAATATGCAACTGATACCTAAACCAAGAAAAACCAAGAAAGTGAAAGAAAATTATAGATAAATTTCCCTAATAGGGGCCAAGGGGCAGACATGAAGGGATCGAGTCTTAGGAGCTCTCTGATAAAAACTCATAAACTGAGGACTCTAACTAAACTTTCAAGAGACAGAACCCATGGAGGGACCCAGTGAGGCAGTTCTCCTACTCGGGGTGACCTGGAGAGGAGCGGAGGGGCTCTGCTCCCTGGGGCGGAGATGCGGCCTGCCAGAGGGGTGGCCCGCCAGAGCCAAGGAACTTCAGCCTCCTGGAGGCAGCCCCAGGGCACTGGGTGCCTCAGCTCACAGCAGTGGGGGAGTCACCTGAGCTGCACCCTGGGGAGCACTGGCACGGGGTGGGGGAACAGTGGGGGACCTCTGCTGGGGCGAGCATGTGGAGCCCAGCCCTCAGGGCACACAACCAGCAGCCTGGTCTTTCAGCAGCCCACAGGAAACAGAAGCAGGTGGAGCTGGTAAGCAGGAGTCCCCAGGGCATAAGCCCATTGAGCTGAGGGAGGGGAGTGAAGAGAGAGAGACTGCAGAGCTCTGTCCTCTGCCCCTGGAACAGGACTCTGGAGCTCTGACCACATTCAGATCCTGATCACAGTATAGGCCCCCCCCATAGAACAGCAGGGCCCCTCCCACCTCAGCCCCTTCGCAGAGGGGGGAGCTTATGGTCATTCACACACCGGAAGGGAGGACAGAACCTCACACAGTGAGACCCCTGTGGGAGTGCCCCAAAAGCTCAGGAAGCACCCCCAAAAAACAGGCTTAGGCTGGCAAAATGAACAAACAAAGAAACAAGAGGAAGACCATTGAGAAATATTTTGCAAATGAGCCCAAAAAGGATCAAAAGACTCAGTCTGAAGATGAGGAACACAAGATCCTGCATCTAAAGACTCCAAGAAAAACAGAAATTGGGCTCAGGCTATGACAGAGCTCAAAAAGACTTTGAAAATCAAATGAGGGAGTTAGAAGAAAAACTGGGAAAAGAAAGGAGAGAGATGCAGGAAAAACATGAAAATGAAGTCAGCTGCTTAGTCAAGGAAATCCAAAAAAATGCTGAAGAAAATAGCATGCTAAAAAACAGCTTAGTTCAAATGGATAAAACAGTTCAAAAAGTTATTGAGGAGAAGAATGCTTTAAAAAGCAAAATTGGCCAGATGGAAAAAGAGATAAGAAAACTCTCTGAGGAGAATAAATCCTTCAGACAAAGAATAGAATTCAGGGAGATTGATGAATTTACCAGAAATCAGGAATCAATACTTCAAAACCAAAAAAATGAAAAATTAGAAGAAAATGTGAAATATCTCATTGAAAAAACAACTCATATGGAAAACAGACGTAGGAAAGATAATTTGAAAATTATTGGAATACCTGAAAGTCATGATCAGGAAAAGAGCCTTGACATCATTTTCAAAGAATTTCTACAGGAAAATTGCCCTGATATTCTAGAAGCAGAGGGCAAAATAGAAATGGAGAGAATCCACCGATCACCCAGAGAAAGAGATCCCAAAAAACCATCCTCTAGGAATATTATAGCCAAGTTCCAGAACTCCCAAGTCAAAGAGAAAATATTACAAGCAGCCAGAAGGACACAGTTCAAATATCGTGGAGCTGCAGTCAGGATCACACAGGACTTAGCAGCAGCTACATTGGAAGCTGGTAGGGCTTGGAATACAATATACCAGAAGACAAAAGAACTTAGAATGCAGCCAAGAATGAACTACCCAGCAAGGCTGAATGTCCTCTTCCAGGGAAAAAGATGGACTTTCAATGAACCAGGGGAATTTCAAAGGTTCCTTTTGGAATGGCCAGAGCTGAACAGAAGGTTTGGTCTTCAGATACAGGACTCAGGTGAAGCATGGAGATTGGAGGAGAGGGGGGGAAAATATGAGGGACTTAATGAGGATGAACTGCATGTATAGAAAAATGATACTGATAATATTAATATGAACCATCTCAGTTAATAGAGTAGGTAGAGGGAGCTTTTATAGTTGAAGCACAGCAGAAAGCTGAAGTTGAAGATAAAATATGGTGTAAAAATGGAGTCAATAAGAAAAAAAGGGAAACGTAATGGGAGAAAGAAAAAGGACAGGGGGAATAGTCCAAGGTATTTCATATAATAAGACTTTTTTTATTACAATGGGCTATTGCAATGATATGGAAGGGGGGAGGCAAGGGGCAATGAGGGAACCTTTGCTCTCATCAGAGATGGCTAGGAGAGGAAACAGCAAATATACTCAATGGGGTATAGACAACTGGAGTAAGAAGGAGGGGGGAGCAGGGGGAAGGGGTGGGGATGTGAATAAAGGAGGTGAGGATGGACCATGGGGGGACAGGGGTCAGATGTAACACATTTTCTTTTTTTTACTTCTTGCAAGGGGCTGGGATTGGATGGCCTGCCCAGGACCATAGGGCCAGGTGGATGCTGGGCCTCAGGGGTGGCATGGGGGCTCAGGGCTTCTTGGCCCCAGGACCAGGGATCTGTCTGCTGTGCCGCTCAGTGACCCTACAGCAGAGTCAGAGTGAAAGGAGAGAGAAAATATACTATATGGTAGTGGAGAAATAAGAAAGGAGGGAGCTGCGATCAGCAATGGCAACGTTGGAAAAATATGGAAGTAACTTTTGTGATGGACTTATCATGAAGAATGTGATCCACTCACGACAGAGTTGATGGTGTTGGAACAAAGACTGAAACACATTTTTTGTTATTGTTATTTGGGGGAGGATATAGGGCAAGTGGGGCTGTGTGGCCTGTCTGGGGCCACATAGCAAGGTGATCATTGGGTGTCTGGGGCTGGATTCGGACCCAGGTGCTCCTGGCTCAAGGGTCAATGCTCTGTCTGCCACCCAGCCACCCCTACTATTATTACTATTTTATTTTATTTTGGGTCTTTTTTTTTCTTCTTTTTGGTTTTTGGAGGGCAGTGGGCATCGGGTGGCTTGCATGTCACATGGCTGGGTGATTATTGGGTTTATGAGGCTGGATATGGACTCGGGTGCTCATGGCTCCAGGGCTGGTGCTTCGTCCATTGCACCACCTGGCCATACCTACAATTATTACTATTATTTTTTTTTAATTTTAATTTTTTCCCCCCCTTTACTTTTTTGCCCAAGCAAGTCTATCCATATTCATGGGGTGAGGGGTATTTTGTTTGCTTGTAAACAAGTATATTTTATTAATGTAAAGAAAAACATTTGTACAAAATGAGAATAAAAATAAATTAAAAAAAGAAAAAAGATAAATTTCCCTAATAAATATTTATGCAAAAATTGTAAAAAATATTAACCAAAGAAATTGCAGCAAATTATCATTAGGATAATATGCTATGATCAGCTAGTATTTATACCAGGAAAGAATGTATGATTCAATAATAAGAAAACAATTGGCAAAATTGATAATAATAATGCAAAAAAACCCCAAGAAAAATGACATGGTTTTATCAGTAGATGTTGAAAAACCTTTTGACAAAAATATCACATTCCAATTATAACCATTATATAAATTGCAAATAAATAGAATTTTGCTTAAAATGATAAGCAGTATCTATCTAAAATTGTCAGCAAGTATTGTATGTAATGGGGACAAGCTGGAAGTATTCCCAAAAGGATTAGGGACAATATAAGGATGTCCCTTATCATCAGTATTATTCAATATTGCAATAGAAATGTTAACTTTAGAAATAAGAGAAGAAAAATTGAAATTGAAGGTATAGAATGGGCTATCCAAACAACTCTCACTCTTACCAGATGAAACTAACAGATATCATATCATGATCTCAATATTTATTGAAAACAATGTTTGACAAAATACAGCGCCCATTCTTATTAAAAACACTAGGGAATATAGAATTAAATGGATTTTCCCTCAAAAATGATAAGCAGTATCTATCTAAAATTATCGACAAGCATCACGGAAATAAACTAGAAATATTCCCAGTAAGATTAAAAGTGTAGCAAGTATACCCATTATTTCCACTATTATTCAATAGTGTTAGCCTTATTCATAAAAGGAAAAAAAAAAGAAATTGAAGAAATTAGAAGACAGTGATGAAACAAAACTCTTGATCTTTGTAGATGAGATGATGATATTCATAGAGAACTCTAGAAAATCAATTGTGATTCAATTCACAACTTTTGCATAGTATAAGGATATAAAATAAACACATAATTTATCAGCATTTCTAAATATTACTAACAAAACCCAACAGCAAGTAAAAGAATTGCATTTGATGTAACTATAGACAACATAAAATACTTGAAAGTCTACCTGCCAAAACAATCTTTGAAACTATATGTATATGAACATAATTGCAAATCACTTTTCACACGAATAAAGTTAGATCCAAACAATGGGAAAATGTTCATTGCTCATGGCAAGGCCAAACTAATATAATAAAAATGATAATACTTTTATTTAAAGTTTTTGCAAGGCAAATGGGGTTAAGTGGCTTGCCCAGGGCCACAGAGCTAGGTAATCATTAAGTGTTCGAGACTGGATTTGAACCCAGGTACTCCTGACTTCAGGGCTGGTGCTTTATTTATCCACTGCGCCACATAGCTGCCCCTAAAAATGATAATTCTATATAAATTAATTTACTTATTCAGGACCAAACCAATAAAATTACCAAAAATTATTTTATAAAGTTAGAAAAATAATAACAAAATTTATATGGAGTAACAAAAGTTCAACCATACCATGGAATTAATTGAAAAAAATGCAAAGGATGGTGCCCTAGCCATATCAGGTCTAAAACTGTATTATAAAGCAGCAAGCATTGTAGTTGTTTGGTACTGCCTATGAAATAGAGTGATGAATCAGCAGAATAGATTGGCTACAGAGAAATGGTAGTAAATGACTATAACCATCTGTTTGATTAACCCAAAGATTCTAGCTTCTAGGATAAGAATTCACTATTTGACAAAAACATCTGGAAAAATTGGAAAATATTATGACATAAATCAGGCTTGGACCAATAACTCACACCAATATAATTTCTAAATGGATACATGATTAAAGCACAAAAGGAGATACCATAAACCAATTAGAAGAATAAGAATTAATTTATCTGTTAGATCTTTGAAGGGGGAGGACTCTATAACTGAATAGAAAATAGAGAACATCAGAAAACGCAAAATGAATAGTTTTGATTAAATTCAATTAAAAAAGGTTTTTTCACAAATAAAACCAAGACCAAAAGCACTGACATGAAAGCAGAAAGCTGGATAACAATATTTACAGCTAACTTTTCAAATAATGTCCTAGTTTCTAAAATATGTGGAGAAGTGAGACAAATTTGTAAGGATACAAGTCATTTACCAGTTAATATATGGTTAAAAATATGAACAGGCAGTTTTCAGATGAAGAAAGTAATCAATTGTCAGATAAAAAAGTGCTCTTAATCATGTCTGATTAGAGAAAAACAAAATAAAAAAGCTTTAAGATACCTTCACCACTGTCAAATTGACTAATATTATAAAGAAGGAATATTGTCAATGATGAAGGGGATTTAGAAAACTAGGATCCTGATACATTGTTGTTGGAGCTGTGAACTGCTCCATTCATTCTGGAGAGTAATTTGGAACTCTGCCCAAAGAGATATAAAATTGTTTAAGCCCTCTTATCCAGTTATATCACTATGAGTTCGGTATCATAAAAAGGGGGAAAGACTCACATGTACAAAAATATTTATAGTAGCTCTTTTTAAAGTAGCATTAATTGGGAAACAGTTGAAGAAATTGTGCTATATGAATGTGGTGGATTATTATTGTTCTATTAGAAATCATGAGCAGGTGGATTTCAGAAAGAGCTGTTAATACAAGAACTGATGCTGAGCGAAGTGAACATAAATAGAATACTATATGCATCTGATTATCATCTATGTTAGACAGATCTCTAAGCAATTCATCGAGCAAAGGTAATTCTAAAAGATTTGTGGTGGAAAATGTATGGAGTCTGAATACAGGCCAAATCATTCTCTTTTCACTTTTTAAAATTTATGCTTTTCCTTAATCATTTTATTCCCTTTCTTCTAATTCTTCTACGATAAGGAAATAAGTTAAATATGATTGTACATATATAACCGTTATTAGATTATTCAGTGTCATGGGAAGGTACGGGGGGGTAGAAAAAGTGTGAAGCTCAAAATCTAAAAAAAATAATGTTGAAAACTAGTTTTATATATATAATTGTAAAATATATATAAAATTAAAATTAAAAAAACTTTCAAATATGCCTATAACATTGACTATGTCTGGTTGAAAGCAACAAAATTAAGGGCACTCATTTGTTCAACATTTTAAGTCAAATTTTGCTCCATATTATACCTTTCATGTCATTATAGTGATTATACAGACTACCTATAGACTCATTTTGGCAATGAACTATTCTCATGACAATGTAAACATAGGATATTTGTTACTGAATATGTGCAGGTTTATATTTCCCTTATCAAGTGAATACCCTCAGGAATAATTAATAGCAGATTCTGGATTACTAAATAAATTATTTCAGAAATAAAAATCTAAAATTCAGCTAAATACTGCAAACAGCTGATCCCTTTGTTGGAAGGCTGCCCTGAAAAATCTTTAGATGTGGTATCAGTTAAGAAAATAAAAACTTGAGCAATTATTATGTTTTTTCCTTGTTTTATCTTACAGAAAATATTATGGATAGATTTTGCTTTTTGTTACCTGGAACAAAAAAGCAATTATGGTTTTGATTCCAGAAAGGTATTGCAAAATAGAATCAGTTAATTAACTTAGTAGCACAAATTTAAATAAAAGTTAATGAGTTTGAGAAACAAGGATTTATTAATTTTTGGTGGTTTTTGTCATTAAATCATTTACCCAGAAAATAACAAGGATTATAAGCAAGCCCCAATGAGCTGACTTGCTTATTCAGAAGATGGTCAACTTATTTAGCAAGTATGTACAAATGCTTTTTTGTTTCTATAATATATATTAAATAATTTATGATAGTATCTATGCCATTAGGGTTCCATGGAAAGTTGATTACAGGAATCTGAATGCAATCTTTGCTTATCCAAAGAACGTTTTCATTTTGAACCAAATGCATTCTTCTAAATTTTGATTTACAAAGCTATCATTAAGTATCATGATGGAACACTAATTTTATAAAAAAGATAAGTTTTCATCCATTCTTATGTGAGGCAGAATCTCGAACAAGAAAACTGAAGTAGTTTCCAATACCTATTTGGCAACCCAGAAGCAACAGGCTTCATTTGCAGATAATGAGTGAGTAGATGTAAAACTAAGCAAAGCAATGCAAGCAATGCCTACAGAAACAGCACAGATGGATTAAACAGGTGGTGTGGACACAGCAGGAGCAGATGATGGATGGAATACTGATAGTGGAGGAATATGACCAGATTCAATAAAAGTCAGATGAATTTCAGCCCTAGTTACTAAATTTTGGAGAGGAGTATCAAAATCCCATCTGGGGCACTTATGGTTGATACAGGAGAGTTGCCAACCTCTTAAACCATTTCAACATACACATCTGATGAAACAAATGGGTTGAATAAAGTAGTTGAAGACTGACAGAAGATTGTTGGATTTTACCTCTGGAAATGGTATGGAAAATCAGTTTGTTGGGGAAGGATTTAAGATACTTGGTTTTGGGAGCAGATAACATTGTATATCAATTAAAGACCGCAAAGTCAAAACTGCCATTTTCTCTGAAATAATTGGTAGTGATGCACAATGTCATTTCTTGACTACTTCTCTTGGAAAATGCAAAATATTAATAGTAGAAATGTGTCAATTTAAGAGTGAATTCAAAACAAAGACAGCTTTTATATCTTGCTTGATTCCAATTATTATGAAATACTGCATCTCATACCTCAAGAACATTTGAATTGAATCACATTTAAAGTGTGAAAACATGTGTTGATTATGTGAATAGAACAGACTGCTTTGGTTCAGGAAAATATACTTGAAAGATTTTTAGCTTATGATATTTCACCCAGATTAAAAGGAAAAAAATGTAACTAGTTGTCAATTCAACAGATGTTTTTTAAGTGCATACTTATATGCCATCAACTGTGCAGGCACTGAGAATATAAGGAAACATGAAATCATTTTTGTCCTCCATGAATTCATAGTCTAGTTGATCATGACCATTTTGTTATTCTTTACTCAGAATTGGCATGAAAATTTTACTCACTCTGTCCAAAAATAAAAATTATCTTATCTAATGCTCACTAGTTGCCTATTTCAACAAGAAAATTAAATCCTCTTCTTCCTTATACCTTTCTCATACTTCCTCATGACTCATTCTTTCAAATAAAACATCGAAGTTTCTTAATTGAGCTATCTGAACTAACAAATCATTTTCCATATTAAAATGGATACTTTTTCAAAATGATCCTAAATAAAAAAAGATCAAGATAACTTATGTCATTTTTAAATTTCAATTCAAAATTTGAATTCCATTGGATTATTTACCTCATCATAAATCTTATCAATTTCACTTTGTTTTTGATATTTTTTAAAACTGATTTAAGTCATTCTTTCTTATTATGCATACATCTGTACTCAGTATTAGCTGCTGGAGGTTTACTGGCACAAATTTGAGTTTTCATCTGTGGTAGATTTGCATCCATTCATAACAAATTCCCCTACAGCTAGTTCAGATAAAAATCTTATTTACCATTAGTCTTATAGGGCCAATGAATCTACACAAGTGTTCTGTTCTCCTTCAAGCAACATCCATAAAGTGTCAACAAAAAAATTGATGCATTGGTCTTATGTGAAAAGGTACAAAACTTTGAAAGATTTCTACATCTATGTTAGTTTTTTTAATTTCAATAGATAAAATTATGAATGTTACTTCAAAATCTAAAAAGTTAATTTATTTGGTACATCAACATATTAGAAGATTAAGGAAGTAAGAGGGTATAGAGACAAAAAAAACTTCCATGAATTCTAATTTCCCTATTTTGACCTTTCATAACTCATATAATCTGGAAGAACTATAGTTTTTCTGTCTTCAAAAAACATATATTATTAATAATTGTGTCCTATGTATGAAACAAGGTACTTATTCTAGAAAATAATGAAGAAAAATCAAGAATATTCCACAAAAAATTTAATAAACAAATTCCAGAAAAGAAAATTCATTAATAAATTAATATTAATTTCCTTTTCTCTTGTCATTTAAGAGTCCTTTTCCAACAGTTAAATGAAGCAATACATGTATAAAGGCATAATTAAATTTTATATTTGCATAAATATACATATCTATATACATACAAATACATCAAATATGATGCAAACATGTATATAAAAATATCAGTATACATCCATAAACATATACACATGTACATATATAAACCATATGTATTTATATTTTATGCTAAGTGTATGTATAGTGTACTCAGAAATAGCATTTACAATTTAGTTTTCTAAATCACTTGAAATGAAACTCTGCATGATACCTAATTTTAATTTATACATGCTTTTTTGGTATATATATATATATATATATATATATACAAATAAACATACTTAAATTGTGCACAGGTTTAAAGATATAAAGATAATTGATTGACTGAATTAAGGATATTTTGTTGCTATTGTTAACTTACCCTTTAATATTTCATCAAGTAATTCAATAAGTATATAATAAGTGCTAGATGTTGTGAGGTATGCATTTCTCATGCTAAAAGAACTATTTGGGTAAGTAAAGCATGCACCTTGAGGAAGTATATAATAAAATTTGATAAATGCAAATAATACCCGCTTCCTTGTTCTTATAGCTAGATATTACTCCCCTTAGAGGTTGCTATTTGAACCCCATTTTAATGCTTAGTTCAGGCTTTGAGTACAATATGGTTCATGTACAGGTGATATCAATGGATCAAAATATCCATAAATTGAATGATTCAACATCATGTTAATTTTAATTCTGATCCTACATACTAGGTTTCAACCCTTGGAGTTTATCTTGTCTATTTGTTTTATATTTTTATTATTTTCATCCACATGCACATGTATATTTTTATGTTACAAAATTCCTTCCACCCTCCCTTCCCACCCCCTTCTCTCAGTGGTGAAAAGCCAGTTTATCATTGAACATAATATAGTTTTGATAAACATGTTACATATTAGTCATATTGGATATTAGGAATTAGGATTAAGGGAAAGAGATTTATAAGGGATAGTTTTTATAAAATGTTCATCAAATTCTAAAGTGGTTTGTTTTGTTTTGCTTTTCGTCCTCTTGATTCCAATAACATTATCCATATTTGGTCTAAAATGGTTGTCCTAGGACACTGAACTGCTGAGAGGAGCTGCTTCCATCAAGATTGATCATCTCACAACATTGTGTAAATTATTAATGTGTACATGGTTCTCTTGGTTTTGTTCCCATTGCTCAGCATCAGATCCTGTAAGTCATTCCATGACTATAGAGAAGTCTACAGATAGACCATTTTTAGTTTCTTATATAACAATAATATTCCATAGTGTTCATGTGCCATAACTTGTTTAGCCATTTCCCAATTGATGGGCATACCTTTAATTTCCAATTCTTTACCACTACAAAAAATAACTGTTGTGAATATTTTGGAACATGTGAGATGTTTCCCATTTTTTATGATTTCTTCTGGATATAAACCTAGAAATGGAATTGCTAGATCAAAGAAAGGGTATGATCAGCTTTATTGATCTTTAGGCATAGTTCTATATTGCTCTCCAGAAAGTTCACAACTCCATCAGCAATTCTACAATGTCCCAATCCTCCCCAAACCTCTCCAACACTGATCATTTTCCTTTGTAACATTTTGGTCAATCTGATAGTTTGAGGAGATACATTATTGTTGTTTTAATTTGTATTTCTCTAATCCATAATGATTTGGAGTATTTTTTCATATGATTATATATAACCTTAATTTCTTCATTTGAAAACTATCTGTTAATATCCTTTGAACATTTATCAATTTTGGAATGAGTTACAACATTATAAATTTGATGCAATTGTTTATATATTTTAGAAATGAGACCTTTATCAGAACTCCTAGCTGTGAAGGTTCTTTCCCAGCTTTCTGCTTTCCTTCTAATTTTGGCAGTATTGATTTTATTAGTGCAAAATTGATTTAATTGAATATAGTCAAATACATTCATTTTGCAGTTTACAATATACTCTAATTCTTGTTTGGTCATAATGATGTCCCCTTTCCACAGATCTGACAGAGGATTTGTTGGACTATTAAAGTATTGATGATGTTGCCCTTCATGTCTAAATCCTGTCTGTATCCATTTTGACCTTATTTTTGTATAAGTTCTGAGATGTGGGTCTATCGTATCAAACTGTTCTAGAATTGTGTTCATAGCCTTAATTTCACTCTAGTTAATTTTATGGTTTGATTTATCTAGGTCTGAGATGGATCAATTGAGATGGTCTAATATAATTTTGCTTTATATTTACTACTGATATTAATTTTTCATTCCAATAATTGGAAGCTGTGCTTTTTGGTTCACATATACTAAGTATTGATATTATTATTGCTTATGGTATTTTTTAACCAAATTTAGTTTCCTTGATTATCACATTTAATTAGACCAATTTCTGCCTTTGCCTTGTCTAAGTTAAATTTGTTATCTCTCACTTATTTTGTTATTTTTGTGGTTGATGTTGTTTTTTGTTAGGGAAGTTTGTTGTTTGTTTTTTATTTTTAGGCTTTTGCAAGGCAAATGGGGTTAAGTGGCTTGCCCAAGGCCACACAGCTAAGTAATTATTAAGTGCCTGAGACCTAATTTGAACCCAGGTACTCCTGACTCCAGGGCCAATGCTTAACCACAGCACCACCTAGGCAACCCAAGGGAAGTTTTTTGTTTTTGTTTTTCCTACACCTGAAGCAGAAATAGATCCTGATATAAAATATAGTTTAACTCTGTATCTCTCTGTTTCAAGTGAATTTCTTATAAACATATTGATTTTCTTTAAATTCTAAGGCTACTAATCCATTCTTCTATCTACTTCCATTTTGGATTTAACTTCATCCTATTCACATTCATATTTATGATTTCTACATCTGCATTTCTCTCTTTCCAATTATCCTATTAATATTTATTTTTTATCCTGTTTTCTTCTCAAGAGTCAGTTTTTGTTTGGACCAAATCCTTGGATATTCTACTAATCTTTCTATCCCTTGCTTTTCTCTTATCCTATTCCCTCATAATTCCCTCTTGGGTAAAAAGAATTTCTATATTCAACTTTGTGAATGTATCTTCTTCCATCTTTGAACCAGTTCAAACTCCCCCCCCCCCACCATTCTCCTCTTCATTGTATAAATTCTTCCAGGTCCACACTATATGAGATCATATTCCCCATTCTCCCGACTTTTCTTCTCTTTTTGAATGCTTGCTTGAAATTATTTAATTATTTTAGGAAATCATCCAAACATAATGGAATCATATTCAACTTCTCTAAGAAAATTGTCTCTAAAAATCCTAAAGTGATAAAGACATGAAAGTTTTTATTTATTGTCTTCCCTCATATAGCAATATAAACTGCTTACGTTTATGATTTATCACTCATGTTTAGCTTTTTTATGTTTCTCTTGAATCCTATGCCAGAATTTCAATTACTTATTCATCTCAGATCTTTTCAAAAGAACTGGAGCATTAATATTTGGGCAGAGGATCTCTTACTGGGAGAGCTCTTGGTATTAAATTCTGTGAAGAATGGGGACAGAGTTCCAATCTTTAAATTAATTTAACTGAACTTGGGCAAAAGACCTCAGTAGGAAAGTCATTAGAATATTGCTCTTTGAGAAATGAACACATAGATCATAGTCTTTGTTTAAGGAAATGATTGAGAGAAATATGTACCTTCATGAACGGTGTGGTGTTGTTCCACAGAAAATAAAGATTATACATCTAAGAAAGGAATTGAAAATGATTTCTATGTGCCCAAGTTCCATATAAAGATGGTAGTTATGAAGAGGGTTAGGAAGCTTAATGATGTGTATATATATATATATATATATATATATATATATATGCATAGATATATAGTTATGCATATATATATATACTTTTTTATTTTTTTCCTTCTGCTACTATAATTTTTGGTCATGCTATGACTGACATTCTTGGTGATACATGGAAGGTGCATTTTCACAAAGTGGCAAAAACATAAAAAAAATTCCTTTTGAATTTGGCATTATGCCCAAATTGTTATAAAACTATGCATAAACTTTGTTTCAGCAATACTGTTACAGTAGGTCTGGTTCTGGAAGAGTTTACTGAAAAGGGGAAAAGGATTCACATATACAAAATATCTTTTTGTGGCAGAAAATAATTGGGAAGGGGGAGATAAGGAGACAGGAGGATGGAGGAGATTGAATTAGGTAAATGACATCACATGAAGAGTTACAAAGCTATTGTGATAGAGGGAAAGAAGAGAGGAGATGAGAACCACCTGAATCTTACTCTCATCAGATTTGACTCAAAGAAGGATTAACACACAAACACACACACACACACACACACACACACACACACACACACACACACACAGACGCACGCGCGCACACACACACACACACACAAACACAATCAGTTAATTTTAGAAACTTATTTTACCTTTCAAGTATTAAGAGGGAAATGGGGGAGGGGAAGAAAGAAGTGGCAAAGGGAAAGGGGAAAGAAAGGGAAGAGGGGTTGATATAAGGGGAAACACACTGAGTGAGATGGGTTTTCAGAAGCAAAATAATGGGAAATAGGGATAAAGTAAATAAAATGGAAAAATACAGAAAGAAGATATCATGCAGGGCAATAAAGAGTTAGTAATTATAAATTTGAAGGTGAATGGGATAAACTCTTCCATAAAACAAAATATCTATATAATAAAAATAGAAATTGAGGAGAAATCTATAAATTGGGGAAATGACTGAATACGTTGTGGAGTACTGTTATTCTGTAAGATATAATGAGTAGGTGGATTTCAGAAAAACCTGGAAAGACTTATGTGCGCTGACACAGATTGAAGTGAGTAGAGCCAGAAGATTGTACAATTATAACAATATTGTCTACTGTTCCACTATGATAGACTTAGTTCTTCTCAACAAATCAATAAACAAAGACTGTTTTCTCATGTCCTCCATTTTAACTATGATTTTTCAGTTATCTATTGATTAAAAAATAAAATGTTTTTAGGATTAAAAATTTCTCAGTACTCTTCTAAGCATTGTAAATGCAAAGCATGTTTTAAAAAGAGTAAAAGAGGAAACATCTCTGACCTTGAAGAGCAATTTAGAGGAAAAGAGAATTGGAAAAACCTACCTCAGAGGATCAGATTTAGATTGGATTTCCTCTCAACTGAGAAATGTGAGCTATTTTTGAAGTAGATAGCTTTTCTTCTGGTAGAAAATTATAAAATGTTAGAGTTACAAGGGAAATACAGGTCATTTGATCACATACATTCATTTTAAGATTAAAAACATGTGCATACCAGATACCTATCCAGAATGACATTACAATTTATTGGAAGAGTCAAATTTAGATTTAGTCTCCTGACTTCCTTGAGCTCTATTTGTTTTGCTTCATATCCCCTAACTTGTTGCCTATTATGTCTTTAAATTTTCCAATTCTCCTTATCAAAAAGGACAGACACACAGAACAGGAAATAATACATACTTTTTTTTCAGTGCAATTTATAATGCTTTTTAAAAAAGTTAATATAATTAATAAAGGACAGGTAGGTGATTTAATGAATAGAGCACAGACCTTGGAGTCAGGATAATGGGAGTTTGAATCCAACCTCAGATACTTGACACTTACTAACTATATGACATTGGACAAGTCACTTAACCCTGTTTGCCTTGCATCCAGGGCTATCTCCAGTCATGATTCATATCTAGTCACTAGACCCAGATAGCCTTGGAGGAGAATGTGAGGTTGGTGACTTAGCACAACAGCCCTTTCCTAAAATTCAATTCATGTGCCTGTCATGGCATCATCTGCCTGATGTCATGTTCTCCTTTGTTAAAGAAAACATCATAACTAAGAACTTACATTAAGCCCTCACGAATATAGGGATGCTTTATGCTTTATGATGCTGCATATCTGTATGAAATAGTTACAAGTCTCTACAAAAATCAAAATAATTCAGGATTTTCATTACTGGTTTGTATATATGGTGGTGATGGATGTGGTTATAAGTTTATTTTATAGCAATGTTAAAATTGTATAAACCATTTCAAATGCAGAATAAGGTTTATGAAATGGAACCTGAAAGTTATGAGAACCAAAGGTTAAAATGAAGGGTGGCATGATAATCAATCAACAAAAGAAGAAATGATGATGCGTGGTAGAGAGAAAAAAATACATTTTATATTATCACTTTTTGAAGATAATTTTAGTGATAGAAATTATCTTTCACATAGCATATAGTATTTCTTTACCAAATAAAATCACATATAATTATTACAATTATATCATAGGTATGGACCCAATTTTTTCCCTGTATCTCTGGGTTTACCCACTTCCAAATCTAATCCTTGAAGATTGATGTTATTTTTGTTAGAATTTTGTTAGAATTCTACTAAATTTTGTGAGAATTCTATTAAAACTAACTTTCTCAAGTTTCCCAAGGCAAGCCATGTAGATGGTATATATAATTATTACACGAAAGTAAAGACTTAAAAGTACACATGAGGAACTCAAAATATAATGAGTATGATGTTAAAAGTTGGAGAATAAGGGCAAAATTTTGTAAATCTTGCTGGTATTGCATAAATTCCTTTCCATAAATCTAGAAAGAACAAGTGGTTATGCACTTATGGTAGAGGGAGAAACCTTGAAAGCTACATGCTTAACTGCATGATAATTGTCATAATTAGAATTTAGTGCAGAAATGTCCAGCTGTAATATACAATATGATATAGTGACTAGAGCACCATGAAAATAAAGAAATAAAATAAATATAAAATAAAATTTAAAAAAGAAAAGAAAAGAAAACAAACAACAGAAACAACAAAAACTAAATTAATCATCTCCTCTACTTTGATGCTCTCAAATTGTATTACTAAAAAGAACAATGAAGCAATATAAAAGAGGTTTGAAAATTAATTAGAATCTTTTATTTTGTTGCAAACATCCTCTTCTCAATTATTATAAACAGTTTGGGTATATTAACAATTTTTGAACATCATGGTTGATTTGAATCATGAGCTTGTGCTTCTAAAGAGCCACATCAGTTTGAAAAACACAAAGGGTGAAAATGTAGGAATCTCAATAGATGAGCATCAACAACATCTCAGCTTTCACTTAATGATTTGATACAGAAAGAATAACAGACACACGCGAGTAAAAGAAAAGGGGGGGGTCTGAGCCATGGCAGAGAAGGGATAGATAAATCAGGAAGGATCATAGGTGCTACAAGCATTTAAGAGTAGATTACTAGTTTTGGTTTTATTCACTTCTTCAAAGACTGAGGGTGATTCCTGAAATGGTCTTCCCAGTACTCACCTTCTCTTCTCAGTGCTTATTCATTAATAGTCACTGATATATGATGATCATTTATTTAGTCAAATATTCTCAGTAACCTGTAGTCTGATTAAATTATAAACAAGCCAGGGAGCAAATAGAGAAGAAAGTAAATTTGAAGTAAGGCATAGTAGTAAATTTCTATCTAATCATTATGATTTACTTTAACTGGGGAATCCTGAAAGATTGTGATTGTACTCCTAAACTTAAAGCCATCAGCAGAAAGGGTCCTGAGAAGCCATTATATGGAGTCCAGATTTAAAAAACAATGAAGCATTTTTGATAATAAGGCTTGCTTGATTAAAATCCAGAGATAAAGAGAGTAAGAATAGGGTAGCAAAGTTCATCTCTGGTCATCCACAACATGAGTGACACTCATTATTATCATATGAGTGTCATTTTGGGAATAAGTGTTTTAGTTCAGAATCTTATTTCTTTTTTTTTTGTTGGGGGGGTTTCAAGGCAGTGAGGTTAAGTGACTTGTCCAAGGTCACACACCTAGTTACTTATTAAGTATCTGAGGCTAAATTTGAACTCAGGTCCTCCTGATTCCAGTACTAGTGCTCTATCCACTGTACCCAGAATCTAATTTTTTAACCTCCATTGCATAATAACAAATATTTTTTTACTTTTTCAGTTGTTTTCCACTCTTTGTCATTTGGAGTTTTCCTGGCAAAGATATTGGAATGATTTGTCTTTTCTTTCTCCACCTCATTTTGTAAATGAGGAACTAAGTCAAACTGCCCAGGGTCAAACTGCTACTAAGCATCTGAGACCAGATTTGAACTCAGGAAGATTAGTTTTCTAAACTTCTGGTCAGGCAGTCTATCCACTGTGCCATTTAATTAAATATTAATAATTAAACATAATTATTAATTTATGTAATACTTTAGGTAATATTTCTTGATGTAAACTCAGTAAATTAAAAATGTTATGGACTAAATCACAGTTCTCATGCCTATTTTATATTATTCATCCAGCATATGTATAGTTTCCAATATATCTCATATATATATATAATATATATATATATATGTAATTAGATGAGAGTTTGAAGGTCCTAATTGTAATATTAGGATAGAGTTCGTGACTAGTGCCAAATACTCTTCAACAGTTAGGGCTTGAGCATGTTATGATTAATCATGAATTTAGGCTCACCTATAATCTGTGTAGCATCAGAGAGTGTCTATAGGGTAACAGATAAACAATCTTGCCTGCTTCCAACTCTACACACACACACACACACACACACACACACACACACACACACATACACAGACACAAACACACAGAGGCTCCTTGGCTTAGACTATCTGTGTGGTGATATTACTTGGGCTCATGTATATTTTTAATAAAATAATAGTTTTAATCTCTATTTTCCTCAAGCGATAGTTTTTGTCTCATCCTAATTGTGTATCTGGCTAAAGCAAAACTATCCTTCTATGTAGACAGAATTATCAAAATACGTGTGCTCAGAATATTAAGACTGTATCTAAGCAAACTATAACATGAAGACATTGAGAACACTACTATAGCTTGCATGATATGTTCATCCACTCAACATATTAACTATCATGTATGGGAGCAGTTAAAAGCTTAGAAAATCAGCTTTCCCCAGTTGCTACCATGATTAGCCAGTAAAGTTATTTTATACATAATCAAATTCTCTATGGTATATCTTTATATACTGTCAACTACTGATATCTTGTAAATAAAAATGAAAGAAAGAATGTATTTGGAGTTTTTCCTGGAGCAGGAAATGCACAGTTTAATTAAGACTGTTGATTCTAGACATAGATTACCTGGTCTCACATCCCTTATTTTTCACTGGTCTTTTCCCTATATATTTGTCCCTAATGGTGTAAGATGTTACTAAAATAATGTACCAAAGAATCTACATCTCAAGAAATATCAACAATAAATATTTGAGGTATTTATTATTATTTCTATTTGTTGAATGAGGAAATTAAGGTTGAAATATATTAAATGTCTTGGACAGGGTCACCCAGTACATTGTTTTTAGGTAGCAAACAAGTCTTCCTGTGTCCAAGTATAGTCTTTTCACTATGCCATGTAGCTCCTTCCCAAAAACTTGCCCCGGAAAGACCAGCTATCATAATTTCTTAAAATCCTAATAGTGTCTCGACACAGAGAAAAGGTGGGAAACAGCAATTAAGAATTTATAGATTTTGTAAAAATCTGACAATTAGATATTTTAACTGAGAAATGAGGATAATCACTGCATATGTTACAATACATAATGAAAATTCACTTATTTTATTGCTATCATGATCTTAATTACCACATTATTACATTGTTCAGAAAAAATTAGGTTTATTTTATTGATGAGAGAAATGGAGATATTATGAGGGAAATTAATTATTTCATCAGCAATAGCACATATGAGAAACAAGTAGAATCTAGTTTTCTTTATTCCTATTCCTATGATTGACATTAAAAATCTCTAATTACTTCTAGTGCTTAGTATACTTAGAATCATGAAATTTAGGACTCAACCTTTCAGTTTCTTCCCTGACTCATTTACCTTCTAATAATAAGACAGTTTTGAAAACTGTTGCACCAAAGATTGAAATATGAGTGTATGGGGAGGGGAGAAGGACTCTACATAACACCTACAGGAAATGGTAATGAATCAAAATGTAATGCTTTACCCCAATGTTATATAATCCAAATGCAAGTAGTGTGAAATGAAGATAGACATAGTATCACTTTGAAATTATGTTAGGAAAAACTTGGGGAATTTAGAATGAGTGCCTTGACAAATCACTTTAAGATTTTAAAACCAAAATAAGGATCAACATAACTGTCTGAAACAGGCTAGTTTGGTAACCTTGTAAATTATAATTAAGTTAGTGATTCCATGTAGACATTGCTTAAATTAAGATGATTAAATATAACTTCACTACTTTTAGGGGTTTAACTGTCACTATACACAAGTTTCAGGATGACTTTTAATTGCTTTAGTTTAGAGAAGTTTGACACTGCTTACTTTAAGTTTAGCCAATTACCTTAAACTTTGAGGAGTTCTAAGATTGTAGCTGTATAACACCTTGACAAGACATTGGTTACAGTGGCACAAATGCCAATGGACAGAAAGATGAGCATTTCCAGAAAGGCCATTAGTCAGTGGTATTAATGAGGTCTCCTCAATCCATATTCAGACCTGAATAATCCAGGCAACCATCTTCTTGCTTCCATAACTCCATTCAGGGGTAAGTACTAATTTCACATAACCCTCCTTTTCCAATGATGGACATGAGGCTAAAATCATAACGATGGCATGTGGTGATTTCCTAGATTATTCAAAGTAATATTAGTGTTCTTTGTCAGTGATCTTTGAATCTGCCATTCCTCAAAGCTTCTTAATGTCTTATGTGTTAATTATGAGAAAAAATACAATTTTTTATTGGATTAGATAGCTAAGTGACATGCTGGGAAAATCTTTGGAATCAGGAATCAAGACAATCTGAATTCAAATTCAGCTTCAAACATACCTAATAGTGAGGTGACCCCTGGCAAATCGCTTAACCTCTATATGCCTCAGTTTACTTAAATACAAAATGTGAATAGTTATAGAGACTAACTCAAAAGTCACTAGATAGAGCAGTGATAGAATGTGGGACATGAAATCAGGAAGATTCATCTTACTGAATTTAAATCTGACACCAAACACTTACTAGCTGTATGGCACTGTACAAATAATTTAACTCAATTTGCCTTAGATGCTCAGTTAGCTGGATAAGGAAATGATGAATCATTCTACTATCTTTGTCAAGAAAACTCCAAATTGGGCCCTGAAAAGTCAGATATAATTGAAAAATGCCTGAAATCTTATAAGGTTATTGTGAGGATTCAATGAGAAAGTATTTGTAAAAAATACTTAGCACAGGCTGGCAGAGAGTAAACATTCTAAAAATGTTGGTTGTTGTTATTGTTGTTGTTATTGTTATTATTATTATTATATTTGCCTTAGAAAACTCAATGAGAAAACTACTTTTTTCAAAGTAGTATGGCAAGAGATCCATCATTTGAGTAAGGAAAATCATAGAATCATAGGATCATAGATTTAGAGCCAAAAGGACCTTTGGACAATTTAGACTAACTCTCTAATTTTATAAGTATGTAAATTCAGATGATAAAAATACAGTGATTTGCCTAAGGTCACCCAATCATTAAATTTGAGTCAGGACTTAAAATCAGATCTTTATTCCTTCAAGCTCAACCTTTTATCCACTGTGTGATTCTTTCACATTGTAGGAATTATTAATCTACCTGCCAATCTACTTAACTGTATATCTATCATTTAACCCTCTAATATGAGGGAGAGAGAGAGAGAGAGAGAGAGAGAGAGAGAGAGAGAGAGAGAGAGAGAGATCCTCAATGAGTTTGGAATCAGGAAAAATGGAGTTCAGCTCTCATCCCTTTAAAATGTTTAATATTTGATCCTGGGTAAGGCTTACATGTCAGGATCCCAGAAAACTATTCAGGAAGTAATAATTATTATAAATATAGCAACAATAATAATAGTAATAAATTCATATACCACATTAATGAACAAAAATATATTTTCTTTCATAAAACAGAAATACAAGGAAGACATTGTATGTTCTCTTGTGTCCATTTTAAATGGATAGAAGATTTAGGCTCTATGCTAAGGAATCCATGATCATCCAAGAATTGAAGAAGCTAAGCACTGGTCTATGTTGCTAGCAATGCAGACTTTATATGTTATTGACTCTATGTCCTACCAAGTTTGTTGCCAATTTTAATCCCAAAGAAGCAGAAAACCCCAGAGGAGGAAGATATCTATTATAAAGCACCTTAAAACATTAATGATAAAATTCCATTGAGTTCTCTGTCATTTTCAATTCTTCAACATTCATTTCTAATAAAATATTAAGAAATAAAAGGATGTTACAGATTTATTGGTCTGGCTAAAGAACTGTTATATACTATCTAGAAAAAAGTTCAGGAACATTGAAAAGGCAGTATTGTTTTTATAGGGTGAAGAGATGCAAAACCAAAAAAATGTATTTTCTAGACAGACAAAGGAAAAAACATAGCTTTTCTTGCTCTAGTAAATGTCCTTTCATGTGACATCAGAAGTAACTAACTTTCTAAGATATACATTTCTTCTTCTTCTCCTCCTACTCCTTCATTTCTCTCCCTGTTTGTGTGTCTGTCTCTAATTTTTGCTGTCTTCTTCTCCTTTCTCTTTTCATCTTTTTCTCTCAGATTTGCTTGCTGTTAAAAATGATTGGTTCTTCCTGAATAAATTTTGTTATCTCTTATCAAATGAAAATAGTTCATTTTATATTATTATAAAACATCCATTCCAGTACAAACATTTAAATATCTGTATGGGAGGAGGGCAAAAGAAAAAAGTTAATATTCAGATAATCATGTGAGAGAATGATTAGCTATTCATAAGTAGTATCGCTTTTTGTTCTTTTAAAAAGATAAAGAAGTATGAAAAATGAAGCATTAAATAGAGAAACATTCATCATTACCAGGATGAGCAACATCTATTTATATAAGTGTGATGGACACAATTATCTTTTATGTGTAATCCATCAGGAAGCAATTAGATGGCAATTAGATGAGATACCTAGAAGTTATATTTTGCAGTATACTTTCAATCAAAAAAGAAAGGCATGCTTTTTGTATTAAGGGTTCCATTAACAAAGTAAATATTAACTTGTCCATTAGTTTTATAAATAGAACAGCTGTGTTAATCAATCAAGCAAGAAGTATGACCTCCTAAACAACCTTACCATCAGTGTGGGGGTCACAGTTTATACTGACTTTGGAAAGTTCATTGAAAATAGAAGGCAACATAAAATATTCACAATAAAATAAATGATGGAACTTTTTAATTGCTCCATACAATATTTTCTATGATCTTCTCCATGGAGATATTAAAATATAAAATTATTCTAGGAATAAACTTGAATTTAAAAATAGCAAAATGGACCTTAGTATTGGAACAAATGAGAATGCCCAGGGGTGTTTTATCTAAAAGAAGCTTATCTTCATAGCATAGCATAGCTAACATTCTAAAGAAGTGAACAAATATCCAAAAGCTTTTACCATATATCAAAATTATCTGTCATCATGCACCCAAACTCCAGAGACGATGAAGGCTGCTTCTAATCTATATATCCAGAACATAACTGAAACTCTGATGGTCTAAAAAAGTAGTGAAGAATCTCTGGTCTGTGGAATTTATTGATGCTGCATTATCAAGTCAACTTCAGGTGGGAATTGAAAATTCAATAACTATAGCTGCAGTTTAGGGTTGAATTAATTGTTTGACCAAACACAGCTCACAAATGACAACTTTGGCAGAAAAATGTTCCCCACCCTCGGTCTAAAAGAATGAGCAACAGAAATACAATTATGAAGTTCATTATATAAAGCAATATTTAAGAACATGTCAATTTACTAGGCACTGTAAGAGTTGCACTATAAGGTAAACTGAGCTTCACAGAATTGGCACTTTTACATTTTGGTATTAGAGAAGACTTTTGAGAGTCCTTTGGACAGCAGTAAGATAAAAGTCTGTCAATATTTAAAGATTTTAATTCACCTTGTTCAATAAAAGGTCAAATAATGAAGTTAATACATAAAACTTGTAATCACATAATGAGTAGACAGTACTCATAGGAAAAGATTCTGATATTGGACAAATGGACAGATAGAATTATGGAAACAACGAACATGAACTTGTCCACACATTGATAGATAGAGGAAAGTAAAAGCATGTTCTGTTTCATAGGGTCATGAATAATCAGACAAGACTGAAAAGCTGAAAAAAAAAAAAGCCTTGAGTCCCATCAATAAAGATGTTCAGGAATACTGAATCAGAGGTAATTGGAGAGAATAGTTTCTAGAAAGTCACCTTCAATTATCTCAAGCCCATTTTAATTTCAATTTGAAGAAGGTAAATGTAAAGGTACAAGGAAGTAATGAACAATTAAGCAATTAGGAATAGAGTCTGATAAACTTCCAAAGACAAAGGAACAGACTTAAATCACTTATCAGTTGTATGATCCAAACTAAATCATTTGAACTCTTTCTGCTTTTGCTTCCTTATCTAATGAAGGAGGTTTAAATTGACTAGAAACTGTAGTCACAGCCCTAATTGGTGCCCAGGACATTGGCCAAGAATAAAGTTGAAGGAGAATTGGTATATGATTTTTTATTAGTAGTTGATTATTCCTTCAATGCATCTTTGTGGTATAGCAGTGAATCAATTCTCTGTTGATGTGCGAATTTTTTTTCCAACTACATGTAGCAGTAGTTTTCAACAATTTTTTTGAGCTAGGTTTTGAGTTTTGCATTTTTTCACTCGCTCTACCCTTCCTCCCCCTGCCCTCAGAAAGTAGTCTAATATAGGCTGTACATGTACAGCCATACTAAACATAGAACAATATTAAACATATTGTGAAATCTTCAAGTAGTATTGGTGAATCAAAGGTTATGCAGTTTATTGCCCCTTAGTTGAAGTTCTAAAATGTTATCCAGAATGCTTGGATCAGTTCACAACTCCACCAATATAGCATTAGTGTACAAGTTCTACCACATCCCTTCCAGCATTGATCATTTTCCCTTTTAGCCATACTGATCAATCTGATAGGTATAAGGTGATCTTTCAGAATTGTTTTACTTTGCATTTCTCTAATAAATAATGATTTAGAGAATCTTATATGACTATAGATGGTTTTAAATCTGAGACTTATCTGTTCATATCTTTAGACAAACATCAAATTGGGGGATGATTTGTTTTCCTATAAATTTGACTCAGTTCTCTATATATTTTAGAAATAGGTCCTTTGAGCACCTAAAAGATCTTTGATGAATTTCTTTAGTTGATTATTGATTAAAGAGGTTCTATTGAAACTTCTTGAGACTAAAAATGGTAACTCATATAATTTTGTACAATCTGTAACAAAATGTAAACTGATATCCTCCATACACAAAAAGCTTAATAAATTGTTAGGTGAATTTTTAAAGTGAGTTGATCCCTTCTAATCTGCATTTTTTAATGAATGAGGACATTGATATTGAGTAAAATTCCAGAGAGAGAGAGTTTCAGGCTTCCCTTACTAGTCAGTTCACTGAACAACCTCTAGAAGTTCCTAAAATCAACAGCCCAGGGCAGTTAGCAAGCCTGCAGTTCTCTCAAAATCAAAGGTCTATTAGCAAGCCTCTTCCCCAGAACAAAAACCTTGGGATAGTCAACAAAATTTAAAATGAAGAAAGATCAGAGAAAGGGATGCATTGAAAGTTACCTCAGATATAAGGATGGGTAAAACAAGCTCAGAAAAGGAGAACAGAAGCATGCTATATGTGAAGCTATGAAGGAGAATATGAATTGGTCCTCATCCCAGAAAGAATTTTTAGAAGAGCTCAGAAAGTATTTTAAAAAATCAAATGGGAAAACTGGGAAAATAAATTAACATCCTTCACCAAAAAGTGACAGAAGAAAACAAATTCTGTAAAAATACTATTGGGCAATTAGAAAGAGATGATAGCTCTTTTAAAACTTTTTACAGGGGCAACTTGTGCTGCAGTGAATTGAGTACTACCTTGTATTCAGGAGGACCTGAATTCATATCCAGCTTCAAACACTTACAATTACCTAGCTGTGTGACCAAAATAAAACCTAAAAAAAAAATTGACTTAATGAAAAGCTATATACACAAAATCCCTCCCTGAGGAATAGAATGAGACTAATTGAATATAATGATTTATTGAGAATCCAAGAATTTGTTAAACAAAATATAAAAAATGAAAAAAAAGAAGAGAAAATGTAACATATCTAAAGGAATAAAAAATGATATGGAAAACAGATCCAGGAAGATAATGTAAGAATAATCAGACTATTTGAAACCCAAGATCATAAAAAGAAACTAGGCTTCATTGTCCAGAAAACTGTCCAAGAGTACTTCCCTGATATCATGGAATAAGAAAGTGAACTAGTTATTGAAAGAATCCAGCAATCACCTCCTGAAAGGGATTTCCAAAATGAACTCAAGGAATAATATAGTCAAACTTCAGAGTTATCAGACAAAGGAAAAAATCCTGCAAATTTCCACAAAGAAACAATTCAAATACTGAGTAGTCACAGTCAGGATTACACAGGACCTCACTACATCAACATGAACTATTGGAGGGACTGGAATATGATATTTGGGAGATCAAGGGAGCTTGGATTACAGTAAAGAATCAACAGCAAAACTGTGCATAGTCTTTCAGGGAAAAAATGGACTTTTATCAGAATAGGTGATTTTCAAACATTCCTATGAAAAGGTCAGAACTGAATAGAAAATTAGACTTCCAAAAAACCCCAAGAGAAACATGAAAAGGTAAATAGGAGTAAAGAAAATGATTGCAAATAGATAAGATTAATTTGGTTATATCCCAACCATGGAGGAAAATTCTCAGAACTCTTGAGAATAATAACTCTTTTTGAGAGAGTATACTTATTCTGAAGGCATAGACTTAAGTTGATTTTTATGGAATGATTTAAAAATTTAAGACATATAAAAGGTGGGGATTGTAAAGAGACAGGAAGAAAAAGGAGGCAGAACAAATTAAATCACATGAAAAGGGACAAAGAACCTATTACAGCAAGTACAATACTCCATTTTTATGGTTTGAATCTCCAGCTAGACCCACTTCTCTCATGTACAGCTACAAAATCAGCAAACTTTAAGAATTATTAATAAATGTATACTGTTTCACTCTATCTTAAGTCAAATCATGGAGGTTAATATTTGTTCCTCATTTGGCCAAACTCTGAGGGTAAATATATAAAAGTTTAGCTAATTTTATTTCAACAAAGAAAGAAGAAAATTAAAATATAGTGTCAAAAATTAAACTGGTGAAATAACCACCAATGAAAAGGGTTTTGAATTAATAATTCAGAGTTATTTTGCCCAACTGTATGCCAATAAATTTAACAATCTATGTGAAACGGATGAATATTTACAAAAATATAGACAACCCAGGTTAAAAAAAAAGACATTAAATATCTAAATAGCCCCATCTATAGAAAAATAAATTGGTCAAGTCATCAATGAAATCCCTAAGGAAAAATCCCCAGAGCCACATGGAGTCACAAATCTATCCTACCAAACATTCAAGGAACAATTAGCTCCAATTCTATATAAAATATTTGAAAAAAATAGATGTTGGAGTTCTACCAAATTCCTTCTATGACACCAAGATAGTGCTGATACCCAAATCAGGAAAATCAAAACAGAGAAAGAAAATTGTAAATTCCTCTAATGAATACGTATGCAAAATATTTATATAAAATGTGAGCAAAAAGATTACAGCAAGTTTGTCCATAGTATATTCATTATGACAAAGCATCATATATTCCATAAATAAAGGATTTGTTTAATATTAGGAAATCTATAGACATAATTGACCATATCAATAGCAAACCCAAAAGAAATCACATCAATTAATGCTAATAAAACTTTTGACAAAACACACCACTAAAAAAAACACTAATGAACATAGGAATAAATGATGTGTTCCTTGAAACAATAAGCAGTGTCCATCTACAATCAGCAACAAGCATTATATGTAAAGGGGAGAAGCAAGAAGCATTTCCAGTAAGATCAGGGGTGAAGCAAGACTGTTCATTCTCACCACTATCATTCAATATTGTATTACAAATGTTAGTCTTGGCTATAAGAGAAGAAAAATAAATTGAAGGAATTAAAATAGATAATGAAGAAACAAACTCTTACTCTTTATAAATGATTTGATTTTATACTCAGAAAACACTAGAAAGTCATCTAATAACTACTTGAAACTATAAGCAACTTTATCAAAGATTTCTGATATAAAATAAACCCACAAAAATTATCAGTATTTATATATATATATATATATATATATATGTATATATATATATATATATATATATATATTACTAGCAAGATGTAGCAAGAAGAGATTGAAATAGAAATTCCATTGAAAGCAATGTAAAATATTTGGAAGTCTACCTGCCAGGGCTGACTCAGACACAATATGCAAACAACTATAAAACACTATTCATACAAAAAATCAGATTTAAATCACTGGACAAAGATCAATTAGTTGTGGGTGGGCTGAGTTAATTTAAAAACATAGTATTTCTGTTTAAATTAAATAGCTTATTGAGTGCCATACTAATCAAACTTCTATCATATTACTTTATTGACCTGGAAAAATAGTAAATAAATTCATATAGTGGAAAAAATTTCCAGGATATCAAGGGAATTAATGAACAAAAAAATGCAAAGTTATGAGACATAACCATACCAGACCTAAAATTATATTATAAAATGTCAGTCATTAAAGATTTTTGGTACTAGTTAAAAATAGATTGGTGAATCAGTGGAATAGGTTAGATGCAAAAGAAAGAATAATAAATGACTATCATAATCTGTTGTTCAACAAACTCAAAGATTTCATCTTCTGGGATAAGAACTCACTCTTCAGTTCAAATGTACTCCTGGGAGGGGGTGGCGAGGTAGAGCAGTGGATAGAGCACCGACCCTGGAGTCAGGAAGACCTTAATTCAAATCTGACCTCAGATACTTAATAATTGCCTAGTTGTATGACCTTAGACAAGTCAATTAACCCCAAGTGCCTTGAAAAACCAAAAAAATAAAAATAAAAACTACTGGGGAAAATGGAAGATGGTATAGTAGAAACTAAGTATGGATCAACATCTCCCCTACACCAAAATAAGGTCGAAATGGATACAAGATGTAGACATAAAAGGTAATATCACAAAGCAATTAGGAAAACAAGGAATATTTTATGTCAGATTTGGGAAAAGGAAAAACAGTTTATGACCAAAGAAGTGGTAGAAAACATTATATAAAAGGCAAAACAGATAATTTTAATTGCATTAATTTGACATTTTTTTTGTACAAACAAAACTGATGCAACAACCAAGATTGAAAGGAATGTATTAAGTTGGGAAATAATTTTTACGACTGTTGTTTCTGACAAGGGACTTATTTCTAAAATGTGTAGAGAAGTAAGTCAAATTTGTAAGAAAACAAGTCCTTCCCCAAATGATAAAATGGTCAAAGGATATGGAATGGTTAATACTAAGATGAAGAAATTTAAGCTATCTTTAGTCATAAGAAAAATTGTTCTAAATCACTATTGATTAGGGAAAGGCACATTAAAACAGTTCTTGGGTACCGTCTCATACCTATCTGAATGACCAATATTACTAAAAACGAAAATGATGAATGTTGGAGGGGATATACTGAAACTGGTACACTAATATTTGGTTGGTGGAATGATGAATTGATCCAGTATTTCTGGAAAGTAATTTGGAAGTATCCCAAAGAGCAAAAGTCTATGTATACACTTTGATCCAAATAATTCCATGACTAGTATGCTGTCCCAAATCCCCTAGCTTTCTTTCCAAGGAGCAAGTTTTTTTTTTTCTTCTTAATGTCAGTGTTGCATTCATGATCTACAAAGAGCTTTGAGATCAAGAATGTGATATTAAATCTGATCTTGCTCTCATTTCTTTTCCTCATATTACCAGGAAGTAATTAAATCAGTTGCCAAAAGCTTTGACTTTTATTTTTTTTTTTTGTTTTTCACGTTAAACTTCAAGTCAGTTCTCCTGATTCACCCTCATTCTGTTAGAATGTTTTCATCTGCATATCAGAGATTGCTGACATTTCTTTTGGCAAACTTAATTCTGGCTTTTTATCCATCAAGTCTGACATTTTGCATGATTTGCTCTGTATATGACTTAAATTAATAAGGTGACGATATACAATCTTGTTGTTCTCCTTTTACAATCTTTAAGCCAATCAGTTGTTTCATGTTCAGTTCTAACACTAGCTTCTTGATCCATCTATAGTTTCCTCAGAAGACAAGTAAGATAATTCGGTACTTCCATCACTTTGAGGAACTGGTACCCTTTATTGTAATCCACACTGTCAAAGGCCTTGGTGCAGTCAATATAACAAAGGTATATGTTTTGGCTGGGGTTGGTTTCTGTAATTCCTTTGCTTTCTTATTTTTTTCTTTGTTTATATTTGAGTTTAATCTTTCAATTTTATTTTATTTTTAGTGAGTTACATGCAAAATGAATTTCAACATTCATTTTCCAAACCTTGAGCTCTGAATTATCTCCCTTCCTCCCAATCCCCTTAATTGAGAAAGAAATTATTTGTTACAGGTTAAAAAGATATAATCATGAAAAGCATTACTACAAAAGTCTCAAGGTTGCAAAAGTAAAAGTAACACTCCACTCCCCCAAAAAGAGAAATGCAAAGAAAGATAAAAGTAAAAAAATAAATTATACTTGGATCTTGTATTTGAAGAGCAAATGTTTTGTTGAGTTCTGGTTGTTTGATAAGAAAAAGTTTGAATGTTTCCTATTTCATTGAATGTTCATCTTTTCCCCTTAAAGAGCATGTTCTGTATTGCTGGAGAGTTGATTCTGGGTTGTAATTTAATCTCTTTTGCCTCCTGGACTATTATATTCCAGCCTTTTTGATATTTTAATGTAAAATATACTGAATCTTGTGATATCCTGATTGTGGCTCCACCTCCACAATATTTCAGTTCTTTCTGGCTACTTTCAATATTTTCTCCTTGATTTGAGAGTTCTGAAATATGGCTATAATATTCCTGGCAGTTTTAATTTTGGGATCTTTTTCTAAAGATAATCAATAGATTCATTCAATTTCTATTTTACCCTCTGCAACAAGAATATGAGGGCAGTTTTCCTCAAACACAAACAAACAAATATCAAAGAAAGCAAAAGAATTCCAGAAACCAAACCCAACCAAAACAAAACATATTTCTTGGAAAATGATGTCTGGACTCCTTTTTTGGTCATGGTTTTCAGGGGATTTAAAAATATTTGAATGATCTCTCCTGAATCTGTTTTACAGGTCACTTGTTTTTCCAATGAAATATTTCACTTTTTTCTAGTTTTTCATGTTTTTGTTTTGTTTTGTTTTTTGTTTTCTCACAGAGTCATCAACTTCCCTTTAATTTATTTTATATTTTAAAGAATTGTTTTGTTCATTGAAATTTTGTATCTCCTTTTCATTTGGCAAATTCTGCTCTTTAAATCATTCTTCACCTTATTGGTCAATTGTAACTCTTTGTTCCATTGGCCAATCTTGTTTCTAATAATTATTTTCTTCAGTAATTTTTTTTATCGCCTTTACCAAGTTATGGATTGGTTTTTATGATTTTCCTGTATCACTCTCATTTCCAAATTTTTCCTCTACTTCCCATACTTGATTTCAAAGTCCTTTTTAAATTCTTTTTGAATGCTTTCATGGCTTGCTACCAATTCATATTTTTCTTAGAGACATTGGTTGTAGATTCTTTGACTTTGTTATTATCTTCTGAGTGTTTATTTTGATCTTCCATATGACCATAATAATTGTCTATGGTCAGATTTTTTCTTCTGTTGTTTGCTTACTTCCCCAACCTATGATTTGTTTTGAACTCTTTTTAAGATGGGACTCTGCTTCTGGCATGGAGAACAATGTCCCAAACTTCTGAGTTTCTTTGCAACTGTTCTCAGAGATTTCCCCAGGTACATGCAAGTTTTCAATTCTTCCAAGGTCTTATGACACATTATGATTATTCTCGTGGTCTATTCTCTGGTCTCTACATGATCACAGACACTCCTTTCTGCCCTTGAGCTGTGAGGAGAATCCCTGATCAGCTATAACAGCAAGCTCTGTTGTGCTTCTGCTCCTCTTTCTGGGACTGGAATCCCAGATCTGAGTATAGGCAAAACAACTGAGTTCTGCTTCAGTGACAGCAAAGAGACTCATAAATCTCCTTCTGACCCTCTTACCATCCATTAGCTAAGAAATCCAGGAGCCACTGATGATGATGATTTAGTGGCTCACAAAGACTACTCCTGGTCAACTGGGGTCAGGTCTCCATAGCTAAGGTCTGTGCTGAACTATGCTCCATTCCTTATGTGAGAGACTTTTCCTGTTCACCTTCCAAATTATCCTTGACAATCTCAGACTTGAGAGGTCTGCAAACTGCCACTACTGCCACTGATAGTCAGTCACCCCCCCACACACTCTCTTCCTAGATGGCTGAGGTTGCTTCACTCTGACACAAACCTTGGGTTGGTTCTTTTTAACCCAGGTCCAAAAGACTCTTCATGTGGATCTTACAAATTGTCTTCTGCTGGAAAACTGTTTCACTCAGTCTTTTTTTGTGGATTCTACCATTCTAGATTTTGTTTAGAGTCATTATTTAAATGTTCTTGGAGTAATTTGGGGGATAGTTCAGGAGGGTCATTGTCTTTACTCTACCATCTAGGCTCTACCTCCCCTACTTTTTTAATAATTCAGAGAAAGTTGTCAATTTGTCTTATGAATCCTCAGTCTCTTAAAAAATCAGCCTGCTCTTCTGGTAATTCTTGGTTCACATATTGCTAAAACTAGCATTGCTACAATAGGAAATGAGTGCAATTGGCCAGTAATTTGAACATTGATGTTGACCTTCCTGAGGATTGGAATATAAACTGATCTTTTCAGATTCAGTGACTCCTGTTTAGCTTTTCAAATTTGTTGACATTTTGAGGGCAGCACTTCAATAGCATTAACTTTGAGAATTTTAAGTAAGTCATTTCAAATTCCATCACCTATATTTCCTTGATTGCTAGTACTACTTCCAAAATCCTACTTGACTTCATTCTCCACAATGTTTGATATTTTATCAGTAACCTTACTATCATGGTTATTGATAAGATATTTCTTCCAATGTTCATTTGTGCATTTCTGCCAGTTCTTTTTGGGTTTTTTCAAATTGTTTTGCAAGGCTGTGGGATCAAATGACTTGCCCAAGGTCACAAACCTAGGTAATTATTATATGCCTGAGATCAGCTTTGAACTCAGGTCCTCCTGACTACAGGGCTAGTGCTATATCCACTGTGCCCCCTAACTGCCCCATCCTGCCATTTCTTTTTTATTCTTTTTGAATTTTGTAATTTTCCCCCTAATCTCACTTTCCTCACCCCACCCCTCACAAAAGGCAGTCTGATAGCCTTTACATTTTTTCATGCTGTACATTGATCAAATTTGAATGTGTTGGGAGACAAATCATATCCTTAAGGAAAAAATAAATGTCAGAGATAGCAAAATTACATAAGATGACTTTTTTTAAATTAAAGGTAATAGTCTTTGATCTTTGTTTAAGTTCCACAATACTTTATTTTGATAGATGGTATTCTTCATCACAGATACCGTAAAATTGATCCTGATTGTTGCACTGATGAAATGAGCAAGTCCATTAAGATTGATCAAACCCATGTTGCTGTTATGGTGTATAATGGTAGTTCTGCTCATCTGGCTCAGCATCAGTTCATGCAAATCCTTCCAGGCTTCTCTGAATTCCTATTCCCCTTGCTTTCTAATAGAACAATAATGTTCCAAAATTTATGGGCATTCATTCAATTTCCATCTCTTTGCCACCATAAACAGAGCTGCTATAAATATTTTTTTGTACAAGTGATGTTTTTATCCTTTTTCTTAATAATCCTGCAATTTCTTAACCTCTACTCTTTATATTAAGGTCTTACCAGTTTTGACTTTCATCTTGATCATTTCTGCATGAAACATTCACTAGATCTTTCTAATTTTCATGAAATGATTTCTCTTTCCCAATGTATTGTTTTCTTCAATTTGAATCTTTCATTTAAGAAAATCTTCATTCTCCCCTTGTTATTCTCTAGAATTCTGCATTTAGTTGGTTATATTTTTCCATTTATCCTTTTCATTTCACTTTCCTTCTTTTCTCAGCTATTTGTAAAGTCTTGTAAGACAGTCATTTTCTTGATCTTCTTTTATTTTGAAATCTTTTCCGTTGTTGGCTCCTATAGAACTTTACAAACTTCTATCTATAGTTTTTCAGGCACTGTATCCACCAGATCCAAACTATCCAGCAGATCTAAATCCTTGAATCTATTCATCTCCCTCAATATTCATAATTTAAGAGTAAATTTTATAATGAGAATCTCATGATCTGAGGTACAGTAGTTCTTATTTTAACTGACTAAATAGCTTCTTCACTACAACTGCAAGTATATAATCAACTTTGACCATCTATTGATATCCACCTGTACAGTCACATTTTGGGCTGATGAAAAATAGTTTTTGTTATCACAGAAAGTTATCTTGATAAAATTCTCTAAATATCTGTCTTTATTCATTTTATGTGCAAAGGCTAAACTTGTCAGTTCAAATATCTTTTAATTTCCTACTTTAATTTTCCAACCCCCTATAATGTATGTGGAATTTTTGGTATTATTTCTAGATTTTGTAGCTCTTCATAGAACTGATCATCTGTTCTCTTTAGCATCAGTGGAAGGAGCTTAAACTTCTATTATTGTGATGGAGAAGAGTTTGCCTTGGATTCAAACAGATGCTATTTGGTCATTTTTTTAGGAATCTATTTATGGAGTATGAGGGCTACTGCACTTCTTCTAAGGGATTATTGCTCACAGTAATATATAGAATTATCATATGAATTAAATTCACCCATTCCCAAGCATTAAGGTTAATTGAATCACAAGATATAAATGTTTAAAAATTCCATCTCCTGGGGCAGTTAGGTGGTACAATGGATAGAGCACTAACCCTGGAGTCAGGAGTACCTGAGTTCAAATCTGACCTCAGACATTTACTACTTGCTTAGCTTTGTGGCCTTGGCCAAGTCACAACCCCAGTACCATGCAAAAGACAAAAATAAAGTAAAAATTCCATATCCTTCATCATCACAAATCTTATACTCTAGGTTCTCTTGCATTTTTTATCTTTGTAGAATTGCTTTCATTTTTACCACCAAATAGTTTGGAAATTGAACTTCCTTTCCTGAAGGGCTTCATCTTCTGATGTCATATATTAATACTGTCTATAGTGTGTAGTGCTAAAAGTTCTAGATTTGTAATAAAAAATGAGTTTTGACTCTGATATTTGCTACCATAGGACTAAGAGCAAGTCATTTACATTTTTAAAGCTTAGTTTGATCAATGGTAAAATCAAACAATTATGTATAAAAATATGAGAGCAAAATTAGTGGCTCTAGAATGAAAAGGAAGCAAATAGGTAGGCAACACATTTTGTTTTGTTTTGTTTTGTTTTTTTATAGCATACCCATTGTGTTCAAGAAACAGTGCTAAGTTCTTTACAAATAATGTGTCATTTGAAAAACTGGGTCCCAGTTCTGCCTCTGACAAATACTATTTATATGAGACCTCTAGGGCAGGCCATTTAATTTTTCAAGTCCTTATTTTCATGATTTGGAAAAAGAGAGGATTGCACTAAATGACCTCTGGGACCTCTTCCAGATCTATATCTATGATCCTTTAATCTCTCAATTCTTTTAGCTCTACATTGATCATATGATCCTATTATAGGTGTGATAAATTTGAAAGATTATTTTGAGCCATCTGAACTCACATTATACTAATTTATTTACCTGTTGTGATGATAAACAAATTATATATGTAAAAAAACCTTAGTTTCTTCATCTTTTAATGTTGGGGTTTATAAGCTGGTATGAAAGGTTAAATAGGAGCCTAAATCTATATCAGCTTTAGATACATTAGCACAGTTCTTCAATGGATATTAAAATATTACAATATTTTAATTTTCTGTTTTAATAGTCATGTAAAACCAAGATCTCTATCACCTGCTCTCATCTAAAGCATTCACTATGATAATGTCAGCCTGAAATTAAAGTGTTTGTTTCATGCAGTAATGCATATGTTTCTGAAATTTTTTACATTTTATAAAATTTCTTCATAATCTATGATACTACAAAGATATGACATCATGAGAAACAGGAACTTATCTTTTGAGTCATGAAATCTCTTTAAAGCTTTGGGGGGGATATTCTATCCTTTATATCCCCTCACATTTTATTTCTGGAGAGAAACTTATATATATGAAAATACCACAGATAAGAGTTTGCATCTATTGTTACATCAAAGTTAATCCTGTCCTTTACCTTACTCTTTAAACATAATCATTATTATTTAAAATTATATGCATGGAAGAAAGTACAATTATAATGATTTTTATTTGCAATTATTACAAAAAAGGTGTGCTATAATCAATGTTATAATAATAATAATAGTGTTAATGATAGCAGATATAGAAATTTTCTAAATCCATACAAAGAAAAAATTTTAGAAAGCATTAAAATTGTATTAATTATAACAATTACTGAAGAGCAATCAAGTGTTTCAAACTATCACAGAATCTTAGAGTTGGAAGCTATCTTTAACATCTTCTTGATCAATTCATAACTGAATACACATTCAATATACAGTATTCTGGTGAAGATTTTGATCATCAGCTCATTTCACACAGGGGCAAATGGAAGGAGAATGATAGCTGCAAAGCTATGTATCAGTTCTGACCAATAGTCATGCTGCTGCATTCATATTCAACAGCAGCTAGAATGAAAAAAAAAAAAAGGTGCATTAATTTTCTGCAGTCAGAATTTACCAATGATATTCTATAAGTTTCCCTAAATCAATAGAAATTTAATTACCCTTCTGTATACATTATTAAAATTCTGTTATGCTGATGTAACAATCTTTGGTCCATTATCCCCTCTAAATTATTGGGGGTTTTTCTTTGTGTTTTTTCCCAATTTATTTATTTATTTATTTTTGAATTTTACAATTTTTCCCCTAATCTCACTTTGCTCCCCCCAGCCTTACCAGAAGGCAGTCTGTAGGTCTATACATTGTTTCAGTGCTATACATTGATCTAAATTGAATGTGGTGAGAGAGAAATCATATCCTCAAGGGAAAAAAAATATGAGAGAAGAAAATTACATAATAAGAAAACTTTTCTTTTTAAATTAAAGTCAATAGTCCTTGGTCTTTGTTCAAATGCCACAATTAATTCTCTGGATACAGATGGTATTCTCCATTGTAGATATCACAAAATTGTCCCTGATTGTTGCACTGATGGAAAGAGCAAGTCCATTAAAACTGATCATCAACCCCATGTTGCTGTTACAGTGTACAATGCTCTTCTGGTTCTATTCATCTCTCAGCATCAATTCATGCAAATACCTTCAGATTTTTCTGAAATCCCATCCCTCCTGGCTTCAAACAAAACAATAGTGTTCCACAATGAACATAAACTACAATTTGTTTAACAATTCCCCAATTGATGAGCATTCACACAATTTCCAAATCTTTACCACCACAAACAGAGTTTCTATGAATATTTTTGTACAAGTTATTTTTATCCTTTTACATAATCACTTTGCAACTTAAAACTAGTAGTGGTATTGCTGGATCAAAGTGAATGTGCACTTTTATTACCCTTTGGTCATAATTCCAAATTGCTCTCTAGAAAGTATGAGTTCACAGCTCCATCAACAATGTATCAGTGTCCGAAATTTCCTACATCACTTCCAACATTTACCATTTTCCTTCCTGGTCATATTGGCCAGTCAGAGAAGCTTTAATTTGCATTTCTCTAATTAGTAATGATTTAGAGCCACTTTTCATATGACTATGAATCACCTTTATTTCCTCATCTGTATATTGCCTCTGCAAATCCTTTGACCATTTGTCCACTGGGGAATGGCTTGTTTTTTTTTTTTATTTCTTATAAATTTGACTCAGATCCCTACATATTTTAGAAATGAGTCCATTGTCAGAAATGCTAGTTGTAAAAATTGTTTACCAAATTACTACATTTATTTGCATACTGGTTACAGTGGTTTTGTCTATGCAAGAGCTTTTTAATTTAATGTAATCAAAATAATCTAGTTTCTTTTTAATGATGATCTCCACCTCCTCCTTGGTCATAAAGTCCTCCCCTTTGCATAGATCTGACAGTTAAACTATTCCTCAATCTTTTAGTTTGCTTATGTTTCCTTTTATATCTAAATCCTATATCCATTTTGATCTTATCTTTGTATAAGATGTGAGGTATTGGTCTACTCCAAGTTTCTGCCACACTAACTTCCAATTTTCCCAACAGTTTATATTGAAAAGAGAGTTTTTATCCCAAAAGTTAGACTCTTTGGGTTTATCAAAAAGCAGATTACTATAACAATTTCCTGCTATTGCACCTAGTCTATTCCACTGATCCACCAATTTATTTCTTAGTCAATATCAGACAGTTTTGATGACTGATACTTTATAATATAATTTTAGATCTGGTAGGGCTAAGCTCCCTTCTTTTGCGCTTTTTTTATTATATCCCTAGAAATTCTTGAAATTTTATTTCTCCATATGAGTTTACTTACAATTTTTGTAACTCATTAAAATAATTTCTTTGGAATATTGATTGGAATTGTCATTTTTTTTATATTAGTCGACTTATTCATGATTAGTTGACATTTGCCCAGTTATTTAAATCTGATTTTATTTGTGTGAGAAGTGTTTTGTAATGGTTTTCAAAAAGTTTTTGAGTCTACCTTGGCAGGTAGACTCCCAGGTATTTTATGTTATCTGAGGTGCTTTGAATAAGATTTCACTTTCTAGCTCTTTCTGTTGTAGCTTGCTATTAATATATATAGAAATGCTGAGGATTTATAAGGGTTTTTTACATCCTGTGAATTTGCTAAAGTTTCTAATTGTTTCTAGTAGTTTTTTAGACTTTTTTAGGATTCTCTATGTATACCATAATATCATCTGCAAAGAGTGAGAGTTTTATTTTTTTCCTTCCCAATTCTGAATACTTCAATTTCTTTTTCTTCTCTTATTGCTGAAGCAAATATTTATAACACAATATTGAATAGTAGTGATGGTAGCAGGCATCATTGTTACAACCCTGATCTTGTTGGGAATGTCTCTAGCTTATCCCCAATGCATATAGTATTTGTTAGTGGTTTCAGTTAGATACTGCTAATCATTCTAAGGAACAATCCACTTATTCCTATGTTCTCTAGTGTTTTTAGTAGGAATGGGTGTTGTATCTGGTCAAAGGCTTTTTCAGCATCTATTGAGATAATCATTTGATTCCTGATAGATTTGTTATTCATATAGTTAATTATACTTACAGTTTTCCTAATATTAAACCAACTCTGCATTCCTAGGATAAATCCTGCTTGGTCATAGTGTATTGTCCTATTGATAACTTTGATACAATTTTATTTAAGATTTTTCATCTATATTCATTAGAGATATAGATCTGTAATTTTCTTTCTTTTTTGATGGTTTAGCATTCACTTTATTGCGCTTACATAGTTTTAATAAAACAAGCAACACATACTACATCCTACCAACATTCATGGCAATGCAGTAATGATATAAAATTCTCCAAGGGGAATCAAGGTAACTGGAAATCATATGAAATACTGGTTCACTTAGTAATAAGTGCTACATTAAAAACAAATAGCATTATACATTATCTTTCCAATGACTTCAATATGAGAAACCAACAGTAGAAACAGATCTTCTGGTAATCCTGTGAGTTCTTTGAGGTCTGGGAGATGTATCAGCAGGTCACAGGCATAGCTTAACCCTCAGCAAAAAATATGCCTGGAAGAAAAATCATTCTTCAATTCAGGGGAAATGAAACCAAACCTGGACATGACTTGCTGAAATCAAAAAACCACCTGGTAGAGATGACAGCATAAATACTGAGCAGAATCAATAGTCCTTGTGGTAGATAAGAAATGGATTTTGGATTGGGCTGATATACACAGCTCATCATCTTATTAAATTGTTTTGAATTAAAAAAGTGAAATTCTTCATTATATTTTCTCAGAAATTACTTCAAAGATTACAGAGTCCTACACAGTTTAAAGACACAAAGTGGATGCTGAGCGACTAGATGTCACCCCAGGAGTGGAATTTAGAAAGTTAGTCCTTGGAGTAGAATAACACCGTGGCTCTGGCAGCAGATACAAAGGAATGATGCTTGGAGAGGAGGTAGGGGACAACTCTGCAGTTGGCCGGTGGACAGAAGAGAGTCCCATTCTGAGATGGACTCTTAGACTCCATGGTTTTATCTTCCACTGCTCATGCCTCTGTCTTCCTAAATGGTAATTTCAATAACACGAAGTCCTGTCTCAATTGGGTCTGTCAGAAGAAGGCCCTGTGGAGCATAAATCTTCTCATTCTGTTCCTGAATATACTTGGTGATTTTCTTCAGAACCTTCTCACAATGTGTTTCCATGCACAAAAAGATAGTATATGCTGTCAAACAAGCTAGAGGGCCTTCAAGGTAAGATTGGCCCCCAAGCTTTTCTGCTTCTGCATAAAGATTATTTAGAGTACGAACTGTTTCTTCAAACTGCTGCCGATCAATCCGGTTCTCCAACTCGGCGGGGAACTTGGTCTGGAACTGGCACCGGGTGCCGCAGCTGTAGTCCCGCTGGATGAAGACCTTGCCGGACACGGGCGCCTGCTGCGTCCTCATGGCGGGCCGGCCGGGCCGGGCCGGGCCGGGCCGGGCCGCGCTGCGCTGCGGGGACACGACGCCACGGTTCCCCTCAGGCTCCCGGCTCCGGGGACAGCCCCATGCTGCCCGCCCCTCCGCCCCCGCCCCGCGCCGGCGCCCCGACCACCCCGGGCCGGCCCGGCCCACCCTCGCCGCCCCTCTCCCGGCCCAGGGCGACACCGACAGATCTGTAGTTTTCTTTCTCCATTTTGACTCTTCCTGGTATTGGTATCAGCACCATATTGGTGTCATAGAAAGAGTTGGGCAGAGTTCCATTCTTTCCTATTTTCCAAAGAGATAATATAGAATTGGAACCAATTGTTCCTTAAATGTTTGATAGAATTCACTTTTGAATCTGTCTTGCCTTTGAGTCTTTTCTTAGGAAGTTCTATGATGGCTTGTTGAATTTCTTTTTCTGAGATAAGGTTATTTAGGTATTGAATTTCCTCTTCATTTAACCTGGACAACTTATATTTTTGTAAATATTCATCCTGTTCTCTTAGATTATTAAATTTCTTAGAATACAGTTGGGCAAAATAATTCCTCATTGTTACTTTAATTTCCTCTTTATTGGTGGTGAGTTCACATTCTTCATTTATGATATTGGTCATTTGGTTTTCTACCTTCTTTTTTTAATTAAATTAACCAGAGGTTTATCAATTTTACTGTTTTTTCATAAAAGTAATTCTTGGTTTTATTTATTTTCAATAATTTTCTTGCTTTTGATTTTATTAATTTCTCCTTTAATTTTTAGAATTTCTAGATTGGAGGTTTTTAATTTGTTCTTTATCTTTTTAGTCGCATGTTTAGTTCATTCATTTCCTCTTTCTCCAATTTATTCATGTAAGGGCTTAAAGTTATAATACATCCCCTAACAAGTGCTTTGGCTATATTCCATAAGTTTTGTTATGTTGTCTCATTATTGCCATTATCTAGCATGAAATCATTAATTTTTCCATAATTTGTTGTTTGATCCACTCATTCTTTAAAATGAGGTTATTTAGTTTCCAATTAATTTTAGGTCTCTCTCTGGCCCATTATTGCATGTGATATTTATTGCATTATGATGTGAGAAGGATGTATTCACTTGTTCTGCCTTTCTGCAATTGATTATTAAGTTGTTATGCCCTAGTACATGGTCAATTTTTGTGTAAGTGCTATGTACTGTAGAAAAAACTTTCTCCAAAGGTCTATCATGTCTAGGTTTCCTAACATTCTATCTACCTCACTGACTTCCTTCTTATTTATTTTAGGGCTAGATTTATCTAAATCTGAGAGCAGGAGGTTTAGGTCTCCCACCAGTAGAGTGTTTCTGTCTATGTCTTCCTGTAATTCATTCAATTTCTCCTCTAAAAAACTGGCATGTTCTAACACCTGGTACATACATATTTTGTATTGAAATTGCTTCATTTTCTATGATACTGTTAAGGAGAATATAGTTTCCTTCCTTATCTCTTTTAATGAGATCTGTTTTTGCAGCTGCTTTGTCTGAAATAAGGATTGCTATCCCTGCTTTTTGCACTTCAGCTGAAGCAAAATATATTTTGCCCCAAATTTTTACTTTTTATTCTGTATTTATCTGTTTGCTTCAAATGAGTTTCTTGTGAACAGCAAATTATAGGATTCTGGTTTTAATTTTCTGCTATTTATTTACATTTTATGGTAGAGTTCATACATTCACATTCAAAGTTATAATTTCTAACTCTTTATTGCCTTCCCTGCTATCTTCCCTCTGTTTATATGTTTCCCCTTTTCCCACTTTATCCATATTTCCCAGTATTTTTCTGCATATCCCCACCTTCAGTATATTTGCCCCATTGCATCCAACCCCTCTCCCCATTCTTTCCCCTTTCCCTTTGTCCCTTCTTCCTTCAGTTATTTTCTCTTCCCCCACTTCCCCTTTCCCCCTTTAATTCTTGAAAGATAAGAAAAGTTTCTCAACTTAACTGAGTGTGTGTATGTTAAATTTAGGCCTAATCTGATGAGAGTAAGATTCATGAGGTTTTCACCTCCTCCTTTTTTCCCCTCTATTGTAAGATCCTTTGTACCTCTTTATGTAATGTGGTTTACCCCATTTAGTCTTCTCCATCCCTCCATCTCTTTACTGTCCCCCTTTTTAAGGAAATATTATTTTTAAATCATTCTATCAGCAGCATGGATAAATCATTAATGTACATCACTTCTGGCTAAATATATTCTCTCTAATAGAGTTACAATTCTAGAGAGTTATGAGAAACTTTCTCCTAGGTGGGGATATAACCGGTTTCATCTTATTGGATTACAGTTATTTTTTCCTTTACCCCCATTTTTTTTAACCTTTTCTTGTGTCTCGAGTCTTGTGTTTAATGTACAAATTTTCTATTTGGCTCTGGTCTTCTCATCAGGAAAAGTTGGAAGTTTCTTATTTTATGTCCATCTTTTCCCCTGGAAGGAAAGGCTTAGTCTTGTCAAATAGTGGATTCTTGGTTGCACTCCAAGCTCACTTGCTCTTTGGAATATCACATTCCAGTCCCTTTGATCATCCCTTAATGTTGATGTAGCCAGGTCCTGTGCAATCCTTACTATAGCTCAATGGTGTCTAAATTATTTCTCTCTGGCTGCTTGCAGGAATTTCTCTTTTATCTGATAGCTCTGGAATTTGGCCACAATATTCCTTGGCATTTTCATTTTAGCATCCCTGGGGTGGCACTCTGCTCTCTGTCCCGAGTTCACTCCAGGTCCCCTGAAACAGACCTCATTGGTATATTCCTAGTTTCTCTTTCTGGGTTTTATAGATCACATTTCTGTTAAAAGGTTTCTTTCATTTTATTTCTGAAGGTAAACCAGGAGACCTGAGCACAATGCCTGTCTTCTTCCCACCATCTTGGCTAGAAGTCCATTTTTTTTTTAAATTAACAAGCTAAGGTTACAGAAAATATTCATAACAAAATATGTTCTAGAAATATTCCAAATAATTCTTTATTTTCATCTATATGCACATGTATATTTCTAAGTTACAAAATTTCCTGCCACCCTCTCTTCCCAACCCTTGGTGGCAAACAGTCAGGTTAGCATAGTACATTCGTATTTTCATAAACATGCTGATAGATTAGTTACTTTTTGATATAAGGAATTAGGATTTATAGAAAGAGATACAAAAAAGATAATTTTATAGTCTTCATAAGATTCTGAATAGTTGGTTTTTTGTGTAGTGTGTTTTTTGATTGGGATAACACAGTCCATAGTAAGTCTAATACAGTTGTGTTATCTCTCTGATCTCCTGCTGCTTCCATCAAGTTTGTTCATCTCACAATGTTGTTGCTGATGGCTGTTCTCTTGATTGCTCTGACACTTTCTAGCCATGTGATTCTGGGCAAATATTTTTGTATCACAATCTCAGTTTCCTTAGATGTGTGTGTGTGTGTGTGTGCGCCAAAACAATATATCACATTATATCTACATTTCTCTATACATATCTCTATACATATATGAATATAGAGATCTCTGTATATGTGTAAATATGTCTCTCTATATAAAGCCCTTAATTTTAAATCTTATGGGGCAGTGAACTTTATATAAGCTTACTACATAACATACAGTAAATACACAATCTTCAACAACTCAATAAAAGTAAATATTATTGAAGCAATAAATGGAGAAATGATTGGATCACAAATCCGTTACAGTATTTTTATTATATGACATTTCCATCAAATTTTATTCCTGTAATCCAACTGAAGGCTGAAAGGTTAATTATGCTGAAGGCTAATTATGTTTCATTAACGCTGGTTGGAATGTCAAAAGTTGTATACATGCCAATAATTTGAAAAAAAAATTAGAGACATCCTTAGAGCTAATAGTATTATTTGGCAGAGGAGATATAGCTATAATGGAATATGTAGGCATAAATATTCTTATTCATGTTAATAGCATATTAAAGGATTTCTCAAGCAAAATCTATGAAATTTCCTTTTTTACTGAATATAGAAAATTTTCTTGCTTCAATGTAGGCAAAAAGATGCCTCAAAGTGGTAAGAAATAAACATATTTTTACTGGAATCAGTTAATAGAAACATCTGTGAGTAACTAAATTATTGTTTATAGAACAATATATGAACATCTATCACTTACCAAAAATGTCTTTGTTAAACAAATTTAGACCCTCATTTGTTTTGGTTGCATTCTACCTAGGTACAAAAGCCCTCCTCTCAGTTCCCTAGACATGCAAAATGGATAACTAGATTCCATTATGCTAAATAATAATTTCCTGAGCAAGCTTTCACTTTAAAAAAAGACTAATGAAGCTTTTATTCTAGAGCAGCTAATTCAAACAATGATCGTTTTATAATCTTGACAAAAGAGAGAATGTTAATATGGCAAAGAATGGTGGGAAAGAGGAAGAATTGTTTTATTCAATGTGGAAATTATTTCATGAAAAAAGGGGGAAAAGTATGCCCTCATAAGGTTTCTTTAATTATGCTTCAGGTTTCAATTCTTCTTATGAAGTGAATTCCCCCTGCAAGGCAACCAATTACATTTTTATGTGGCTGGGTATACTTGGACACTTAAGGCTCTCATTAACATCCTCTTCACTCTGCCTAGTTGCAAAGTACAACCTTGTTTATTACCAAATGCAAACTCTCAGCACATTATTAGAGTGGCAGGGGATTTAAGGGTGAAAGAATCTGGTGATGACTCTTAAAAAAATTCTGCCCTTTAGACTATGGAAATAAAATCACATCTCCTCCTATTGGCCTTTTATGAGACCTCCTTAAAAACAACTTAAAAAAATACAAGGACCAGAGTATAACCCTATGCAGAAGAAAACATTTTAGATGCAAAAATTGTATGCCACTCATCTTGCTATTGTTATTGTCATTTCATTCCTTGGCATATGGGTAAGTCTCATCTTTATTTTTTTCTAATTGGAGTGTTGGGAGGTTGTTTTAAAAACTGTTCATTCTACAAAATGTTTCATCTCTTGTCCACATGCCTTTGCACTGGTTATCTCCCATGACTGAAGTCTTCTTTATCTTTAGCATCCTTAATTCCCTTCTTTGTTCACTTTTTTTCTGCACCCTTCAAAGTATATCCTAGTGTAATCCCCAGAAATTCCAATGTGGATTGACAGTATATACACACTTACATGCAAACACTGTCTTCTGCTAGTTATACTGCATTATCCTTGAGATCAGTGAATTTGTCTTTTATATATATATATATATATTTCTCATGCCCAGGACTAGAACCTAAATGAATGCTTTATTAATGCTATTTCATGAATAGAAATGACTTCAGTGAATGACCATTTTTAAGAGTTTAACAAAGAATCAGATCTTTATGAAATTGAAATGAGAAAAGATATATATATATATATATATATATATATATATATATATATATATATATAGCTTTTCATACAGGTATAAATTAGCTTCCTTTTCAATTTTTTTTAATTAAAGATTTTATTTATTTTGGTTTACAATGTTCCCCCTAATCTTGGTTCCTTCACACCACCTTCCACAGAAGGCAATTTGTTAGTCTTTACATTGTTTCCATGGTATACACTGATCCAAATTGCATGTGATTAGAGAGAAATCATATACTTAAGGAAGAAACATAAAGTATAAGAGGTAGCAAGATTGGACAATAAAATATCAGTCTTTTCTTCTAAATTTAAGGTAATAATCCTTGGTCTTTGTTCAAACTCCACAGTTGTTTTTCTGGATACAAATGGTATTCTCCATAGCAGGGAGCCCCAAATTGTCCCTCATTGTTCTACTGATGGAATGAGCGAATCCATCAAGGTTGATCTTTGCTGGATTGTTGCTGTTAGGGTGTACAGTGTTTATCTGGTTCTGCTTATTTCACTCAGCATAAATCCATGCATATCCCTCCAGGCTTCCCTGAATTCCATCCCTTCTGGTTTCTAATAGAACAATAGTGTTCCATGACACACACACATATACAATTTGCTAAGCCGTTCCCCAATTAAAGGAAATTTACTTGATTTCTAATTGTTTCCCATCACAGTCAGGGTTGCTATGAATATTTTTTGTACAAGTGATATTTTTATCCTTTTTCATCAACTTTTCAGGGTATAGACCCAGTAGTGGTATTGCTGGTTCAAAGGGTATACACATTGCCATTTGGACCTAATTCCAAATTTCTCTCCAGAAAGGTTGAGTGAGTTCACAGCTTCACCAAAAATGTAATAGTGTCCCAGATTTCCCACAACCCTTCCAACAATGATCATTCCTTTCTGGTCATATTGACCAGTCTAAGAGGTGTGAGGTGGTACCTCAGAGAAGTTTTAATTTGCTTTTCTCTAATAAATAATGATTCAGAGCATTTTTTCATATGACTATGGATTGATTTGCTCTCCTCATTTGTAAATTGCTTTTTGCATATTCTTTGAAAATTTGTCAATTGGGGAATGGCATTTTTTTAAAAAATATGACAGTTCTCTGTATATTTTAGAAATGAGACCTTTGTCAGAAATATTAGTTGTAAAGATTGCTTCCTAGTTTACTACATTTATTTTGATCTTGGTAAGAGTGGCTTTGTCTGTGCAAAAGCTATTTAATTTAATGCAATCACAATTATCTAGTTTGTTTTTAGTGATGTTCTACAACTCTTCCTTAGTCATGAACTGCTTCTCTTTCCATACATCTGGCAGGTAAATTAGTCCTTGATCTTCTAATTTGCTTATAGTATTGTTTTTATGTCTAAATCTTGTATCCATATGGATCTTATCTTGGTAGAGGGTGTGAGGTGTTGATATAATCTAAGTTTCTTCCATACTAACTTCCAATTTTCCCAATAGTTTCTTATCAAAGAGAGAGTTTTTATTCCAATAGCTGGACCTAGTCTATTCCACTGGTCCTACACTCTATTTGTTAGCCAATACCAGACAGTTTTGATGACTGATACTTTATATAAAATAATTTTAGATGAGGTAGTGCTAAGCCCCCTTCTTTTGTACTTTTTTTAATGAATCCCTCGAAATTCTTGACTTTTTATTTCCCCATATGAATTTACTTACAACTTTTTCTCACTCGTTAAAGTATGTTTTTTTGTAATTTTGATTGGTATGGCACTAAATAGGTAGTTTAGTTTTGATAGAATTGTCATTGCGATCATATTAGCTCTACCTATCCATGAGCAGTTGATGTTTGCCCAGTTATTTAAATCTACTTTAATGTGTGTGAGAAGTGTTTTGTAATTGTTTTCAAAAAGTTTCTGAGTCTGCCTTGGCAAATAGAATCCCAGGTATTTTATAATGTCTGAGGTAACTTTGAATGGGATTTCTCTTTCTAGCTCTTCCTGCTTTATCTTTTAGTCATATATAGAAAAGTTGAGAATTTATGTGGGTTTATTTTATACCCTGCAACTTTGCTAAAATTTTTAATTGTTTCAGTGGGTTTTTGGATGATTACTTGGGATTCTCTAGGTATACCATCAAGTCATCTGCAAAGATTGAGAGGTTTGTTTCTTCCTTCTCAATTCTAAATCCTTTGATTTCTTTTTCTTTTCCAATTGCTGAAGCTGACATTTCTAATTTGACAATGAATAGTAGTGGTGATAATGGGCACCATTGTGTAACCCTTGATCTTATTGGGAATGCCTCTAGCCTCTCCCCATTGAATATAATGCTTGTTGGTGGTTTCAGATAGATACTGCTTATTATTCTTTAGAAATAGTCTGTTTCTTCCTATACTTTTTAGTGTTTTTAGTAGGAATGGGGCCTGTATTTTTTCAACAGTTTTTCAGCATCTATTGATATATCCATATTATTTCTGGTAGGTTTGTTGTTGCTATAATTAAAAATACTAACAGTTTTCTTAATATTGAATCAATCCTGCATTCCTGGGATAAATTCTACTTGTCAAAATGTATTATCCTATTGATAACTTCTTGGAATCACTTTGCTAATATTTTATTTGAGAATTTTGCATTGAAGGGAGATAGGTCTTTAATTCTTTTTCTCTGTTTTAACTCTTTCTGGTTTAGGTATCAACATGATATTGGTTTAATAGAAAGAATTAGGCAGAGTTTGGTCTTCCCCTATTTTTCCAAAGAGTTTATATAGAATTGGAACCAGTTGTTTCTTAAATGTTTGGTAGAATTCACTTTTGAATCCATCAGAACCTGGAGATATTTAATTAGGGAGTTCAATGATAGTTTGTTGAATTTCTTTTTTTGAGATAGGGTTGTTTATGTATTTACTTTCCTCTTCATTTAGCCTGGGCAACTTATATTTTTGTAAATATTCATCCATTTCATTTAGATCATCAAATTTATTGGCATAGAGTTGGGCAAAATAATTCCAAATTATTCCTTTAATTTCATCCTCATTAGTGATGAGTTCACCTTTTTCATTTATGATACTAGCAATTGGTTTCCTTCCTTCTTTTTTTAATCAAATTGACCAGAGGTTTATTAATTTTATTTTGTCAATAAAACAACTTTTGGTTTTATTTATTAATTCAACAGATTTTTTGCTTTTGATTTTATTAATATCTTTAATTTTTTGAATTTCTAATTTGGTATTTAATTAGGAATTTTAAATGTGTTCTTTCTCTAATTTTTTAGTTTCATATTTATTTCATTTATTTCATCTTTCTCTAATTTATTCATGTAAGCATTTAAAGATATAATATATCCCCTGACAGTTGCTTTGAGTGAATTGCATAGGTTCTGGTCTAATGTTTCATTATTGTTATCTAGGATAAAATAATTAATTCTTTCTATAATTTGTTGTTTGATCCACTCATTCTTTAAAATAAAGTTACTCAATTTCCAATTAGTTCTGGGTTTATGTCTCCCTGGCCCAATATTGCACATGACTTTTATTGCATTGTGATCTGAGAAAGATGTATTCATTATTTCTGCCTTTCTGTAATTGATCATTAGGTTGTTATGCCCTAGTACATGATCAATTTTTGTATAAGTGCCATGTACTGAACAGTAAAAAGTATATTCCTTTCTATCCCCATTCGGTTTCCTCCATATGTCTATCATATCTAATTTTTTAACAATCTATTTACAGGGGCGGCTAGGTTGCATAGTAGATAAAGCACTGGCCTTCGAGTCAGGAGTACCTGGGTTCAAATCCTGTCTCAGACACTTAATAATTACCTAGCTGGGTGGCCTTATGCAAGCTACTTAACCCCATTTGCCTTGCAAAATCCCCCCAAAAAACCCTATTTACCTCCTTAACTTCTTTCTTGTTTATTGTATGATTCCATTTATCTAGATCAGAAAGTGGGAGGTTGAGATCTCCCACTAGTAGAGTTTTGCTGTCTATGTCTTCCTGTGGTTCTTTAAGCTTCTCCAGTAAGAATTTTGATGCTATCCCATTGGATGTATATATATATATATATATAATATATATATATATATATATATATATATATATTATATATATATATACATATATATATATATTATATATATATATATTCAGTATTAAAATCAATTTATTGTCTATGATACCTTTTAGGAGGATACAGTTTCCTTTGTGATCTCTTTTAATGCTATTTTTGTTGCTGCTTTGCCTGAGATAAGGATTGCTAACCCTCCTTTTTTCACTTCACCTGTAGCAGAATATTTTTGCTCCAACCTTTTATCTTTACTCTATTCGTATCTCTCTGCTTCAAATGAGTTTCTCATAAGCAGCATAGTGTGGGATTCTGGTTTTTAATCTACTCTGCTATTTGCTTATGTTTTTAGGGAGAGTTCATCCCATTCACATTCAAAGTTATAATTACTAACTCTTTATTGCCCTCCTTGCTATCTTCCCTCTGTTTGTATTTTTCTGCTTCCCCCTTTATCCATATTCCCTAGTATCTTGTTTCTGAATACCGCCCCCTTCAGTGTGTTTGCCCTCCTATATCCACCTACTCTGCATTCTTTCCCCTTTCCCTTTTTTCCCTTTTCCCTTCCCTTTCTTTTTAAGTTCCCCTTCCCCCCCCTTCCCCCCCCTCCCCTTTTCCCCTTTTAGTACTTGAACGGTTAGATTTTTTTTTTAAGTTAACTGAGTATGTGTATAAGATATCTTTAAACCAAGTCAGATGAGAAGATTCAGGTGTTTCTCATCTACTCCCTTCTTCCCCTCCATTTCCATAGGTATTTTGTACCTCTTAATGTAATGAGATTTACCCCATTCAATCCCCTCCCTCCTCCCATCTCTTTCCTGTCCCCCTTTTTAAGGAGGATGTGTTGTTAAATCATTATATCTGAGTGGTAGAGAATTCTGAGTATCCATCACTTCTAGCTAAATACATTCTATCTAATAGAGTTATAATTCTTGAGAGTTATTAGAGTCTTTCTCCTAAGTAGGGTTATAGCCAGTTTTATCCCATTGGATAGCAGTCTCATGGATAAATCATAAGTGTCCATCATTTCTGGCTAGGTATATTCTCTCTATTAGAGTTACAATCCTCAAGAGTTATGAGAATCTTTTTCCATGCTGGGATATAACTAGTTTCAACTTATTGGAGAGTAGTTTGGTTTTTTTTTACTTTACCCTGTTTTTTTTTTTATTTTACCTTTTGACGTGTCTCTTGAACCTCCTGTTTGATGTTCAAATTTTCTATTTAGCTCTGGTCTTTTCATGAGGAATTTTTGGAATTCTTCCATTTTGTTAAATGTTCATCTTTTCACCTGAAAAAGAAGGCTCAATTTTGTGGGATAGTGGACTCGTTGCTGCATTCCTAGTTCCCTTACTCTTCAGAATATCTCATTCCATGTCCTTTGATCCCTTAATGTTGATGCAGCCAGATCCTGTGTGACTCCTTGGCATTTAAACTTTTTCCTTCTGGCTGCTTGCAGGATTTTCTCTTTTATCAGATAGTTCTGGAATCTGGCCACAGCATTCCTTAGTCTTTTCATTTTAGTAACTCTTTCTGGAGGGGATAGATGTATCCTTTTTTTTTTAGTCTTTTTGCAAGGTAAATGGGGTTAAGTGGCTTGCCCAAGGCCACACAGCTAGGTAATTATTAAGTTTCTGAGACCGGATTTGAACCCAGGTACTCCTGACTCCAAGGCTGGTGCTTTATCCACTATGCCACCTAGCTGCCAAATTCTCGATGTATTCTTTCAATAAATACTTTGCCCTCTGGTTCCATTATATCAGGACAATTTTCCCTCACTAGATCCTGAAATATGAAGTTCAGGCTTTTTTTCCTCTTCAATGTCTTCAGGAAGACCAATAATTCTCAGGTTGCCCCTCCTCAATCTATTCTTGAAGTCAGTGGTTTTGCTGATGAGATATTTTACATTTTCTTCTATTTTTTTTTGTTTTAACAGGCTTTTGATGTCTCATGAAGTCATTAGTATCCGCAGACTCTGTTTTTTGTTTTTTTGTTTTTTTAAGAGAGGAGTTTTCTTCATTTACCTTTTGCAACTCCTTTTCCAATTGGTCAATTCTATATTTTGAAAGAACTTTCCGTTTGACCAGTTCAGGTTTTGAGAGAATTATTTTCTTTTTGCATTTACCCAGTTGAGGATCTCAGAGAATTATTCTCATTTTGTATTTCTAATTGATTACCTGAGAGAATTTTTTCTCATTTTCTATGTGTCCAATTGTATTTTCCAGTGATTTGTTTTCTTGTTGCAAGGTGTTAATTGACCCTCCCAAATTTTCCAATTGATTCTTAAACTCCTTCCTGATTTCTTCATGGAAGTCTTTCTGTGCTGCAGGCAAGATCATATTCTCCTCAGAGGTTCTAGGTCTCTCTGAGTTAGGTCTGTTCCTTACAAGAATTTTTCTATGGATCAACCTCCTCACTGACCTTTCTTCATTTTGCTAAGACCTTGAGTTGGGGAGGGGCTGGTTCACAGAGGTTTGGTGTTGGGATTCCTAGAGTCTTTACTCAATGAGTGCAATATCTCTGGCTGGCCATTAGAGGGTTCTACAGGATTTGCTCACTGAGTGTAATTTCTTCATTTGGCCAGTACGAAGTGCTGCTTTCTTTCTCTGTGACCTTGACTGAGGCCTTCTCCCTTAGTTTGGAGGGAGTGATTTAAACTGTTAAATACTTTTGTCTTCAATCAATGGTGGACTCTACCCAGGGTTGAGGTCATCCTCTCCCTATTGTCAGCTGGGCTGTTTCTTCTGCTCACACACCTGTGCTTGGGGCAGAAGTAATCTGTAACTGTGTTTGTTCTGGGACATGGCCTCAGCCACAATGGAGGTGTAGACTCAGAGTTCCTCGAGTAGAGGAGCCCAGGGATGGTGTCTGCAGCTCTCCTGCACTGGAACTCTACCCCCATCTCTGCTGGCAAGCTCCAGATGATCAGCACCAACACCATTGCCTCTGCTCTCTTTTTGACCCAAGCCCCCACAGTGTAGTCCTGCATGTCCTGCTATCAGGCCCTCAGGCTCCTTGGCCCCAACCCTGCAGTTAATCAGGCTGATCTGGACTGATCTGCACTCTGCACCTGAAATCACCCTGTACCATGGAAAACAATCCTGAAGTTGATGTTCTTTCTCCTGGCTTTTCTTTCTAGGTTTTGTGAATCGGATTTCTGTTAAGAAGTTTGTTTCATATCATAGATGGGGAAAGATTAGGAGACTTTAGAACTGAGCTTGTCTTCTCTCCACCTTCTTGGCTGGAAGCTTCCTTTTCTATTTTTACAAAGTTTTATTTAAGCATTATGTACTTCAATTATAGCGATTCTTCAAAATAATCCAGTTATCACCTTGTTATAATAAAGTTCACTTCTATCAAAGGAAAAAATAAGCAAATAACTTGCAAACATAGCAAGCTCCAGATTATTTTTAATTCATAAACACTAAATTCATGAGTAAAAAATTAAGGTAAACTTTCTGATATCTTTGTGTATACTAAATTGTTCATTATACTTTATGTTTTACTATTTTTCTGATTCTTTTTTCCTTAGTTTATTACACCAATCTATGTCCCCATGTTAATCAGAAAAAATAATTTTGATAATTACTTAAAAATAATAAAATTTGTGGTCAGGAAATTCAACTTCATTTGTATCTTTATTTTCTTTTATATTTTATTATCCCTTGCATATATGAATTTCATTACGCTATTCATTTTAATCTGCATGTTTGTACAACTATCCCATAATTTTTGTATATTACTCATATTCCTTGTTTTTATGTCACAAAACAGAGTTATATTACATTACTATATCACAGTAATAACAGTAATTATCTGTTTGTTCTTATGAATTATAATTATAGCAATATTTTTAAATTGATCAATTATGACAACTTTTTGACTCAGTCATCAAATCTTTATCTATATCTATATATACATTTATTAGTCAAATCACTGCATCAAAATATTTTAAAAATAATTTTGAACCAATAATAATTTCCTTTCCAATATAGGTAAACAAATTAACTATTTTAATAGAACTTTATTGTTCCCATCTGAAGGCAATGTTTCCAGATTGGCTATTAGTACCCTTTGCCCTCTTTTATTGAAATAAATTCTCATCACAATTGTGTTAGTTTGTATTTCTGTTATAATTGGTCATTGTGAGCAATCACTTGTATATCTGTTGATAATGTTTGTCTTTCATCTTTGAAAAAGTGTATGACATAAGGAATGTGATGTCATGACAAACACATGAACTGGGTTTGAGTGTAGTGCTACTGTGCTAAGCCACCAACCTCATTTTCTCCTCCATGGCCAACTGGGTCCTGTGACCAGATATTAATGAGGATGACTACAGAAGTTCGAGGATGCAAAGCAATCAGTGTTAAGTGACTTGCCCAAGGTTACAAAGTAACCAGTTAAGAGTAAGATATCTCAGGCCAGATTGAAACTTTGGTCCTTCTGACTCCACGGCCACCAACTAGCCACCCATATCTATTGATAATTTAAAATTATTTAGAGAAATTTGAAAGAAAGCTTTAGTTAATTGCTAACTGGGAAATAATTAATACTTAGACTTGTTTTCTTATACATGTAGGACAGATATTTTCAGAAAAGCTTGATGAAAATTTCACCACTCACACCCACACACAACTAATAATTAACCTTTTAGCATATTTTTTTGGTTCTGGCAAACCTCCCTCCTGCATTCCACATAGTCACAATCATCTATTATTATTTTTTAAAATATTCTCTCATAATTTGTTGAATATTTTTCTCCTCATAAAAAGTACAAAAGATATGTGATAACATTCTCTTTATTTTTAAAATATTCTTATTTATTTTCAGATGACTTATTTATTTTGAGTGTATTATAGTATGTAGGTTAAAATGTTAGTCTAAACCTATCTCTACCAATTTACTTTTCCAATTTTCCAAGCAGTTCTTCTCAAATATGCATTTTTAAATAGAAGTAACTTGTTCTTTTTCTTTCAGACTTATTTTTGGGGTTTTGCTTTTTTCTGATTCTTTTTTACTTAGTTTATTCTACCAATCTATTTCCACCATATTAATCAGGAAAAATGATTTTTATAATTACTGCATAATAATAAATATTGTGGTCAGGAAAATCTTCTCTACATTTATGCTCACTTTGAGATTGTAATTTTTTTTAAGATTTTCCCTTTATTCAGCTGATTGTGACCTCATGTCTTAGGGAAAACATATATATATATATATATATATATATATATATATATATATATATATATATATTGATCTTGCTATTATTTTTAATTAATATCCTTTGTCAATCCTAATTTATACCGAATTTATTAAATTGAGTTAGAGAACTAAATGAGATTTAATAATTTGGGATACTGAACAGAATAGGGGTTCAGTCTTGAGGGTAGTAGAGAAAGACTAAATCCTCATGGGTATTCTAGATTTACTGTTGCTGTGGGAAAGTAAAGTAAGTGTATTTTCCTTTATCTCTGCCAGAATGAAAAATTACATGGTCAGTGACTTTTGTTTTTATTTTTCTATTCCAGGTGCCTAATGCAAAACAGGATTTTAATAAAATCTAGATAATTAATTTGTTATTCATTTTCAAAGTGAATTTGATTTCCATATGTTCTATATGTTCTTGTTCCTCTAATTTTCATGAATTTTTTGCACTTAGGTTTGTCAATGAGTTAATATTCTACATATTAAACTGAAAAATTGAATTAAAAATACTTTATTCTCAATTTACATAAATATAGTATGGATAAAATATAATAACTCCATATATATTACCAATTTAAGTTTGCTTTATCTCAATATAATAACTTTTTTAAGTTGTCTCTTTATTATTAGATTTTATTATGGTTGTTGCTTTATTATTCTGCTCTGATTCTTCACATTTTTTGTTGTTTTTTGTTTTGTTTTTTGGGGGGTGGGGAGGGTGATGGGTTGATTTGTTTTAGTCTAACTTTTGTTTTATTGATTTTTATCAGTGGAGGGTAATTCTGTAGAGAAATTTCTACATTGGCCTATAAATATGAAAAGTTAAGTGACTTTCCTTGAGTCACACAATATATTATGTGTGAGAGGAAATAAATTGAACCCAAGTCTTTCTAATTGAGATCAATTCAATATTCACTATGGTAACATGCCTCTGTATCATGTTTCAAAGGAGTACTATATTACTAGTCACAGAAGGAAACTATTTGCTAATGAATTGACCACTTATAAAAAATAATGCAGATATGAATAGTTTTTTCCTACCTAACATGAATTTCTGCATCCATTTCTACAAGTCACCTCAGTGACCGATAGAAAGAACTTCCACTGGTCTTTTGAAAGAGAATTGCCTAAATATTAAAAAATTAAGAGAATTTCTTGTGAAAATTTATTCCATTGTAAGATATATTTACAAAAATGGCCATCTTTATGATTATTTTGTAAAATGCAAATGCAAATTGAAATATATATCATTATAAAATTTTGTTAGAAAAAAGCAGCAATATGGTAAAAAAGATAAATTCTTGACTCTTTGTGTTCCTAAAAAATAACTAGTGGAAATAGAACTGCAATTTGGTTTTTTTTAAGTATAAATTAAAATAAAATTTTAGGCTAATTTTTGAAAATTATCTTAAGATTTATCAATAGTAATTATTAAATAAATGACATTTTAAAATAGATATATTTCACTGCCCTTTTTCAAGTTAGAAAAGGACCTTCTCTAATTTCAAATTCATATGATACCATCAGTTTTTCAAACCTAGCTTCAATCATCTGTTTGTCTATACTTTTAAACAACGTATATTAGACATATCCAATTATTAGACAATATAACTCTTCTCAGTATTTGTTTACTATCAAATATGTGTGCATGTGTATTTGTGTGAGTATATGTAAATACTGTAAATTCTCAATATATAAATATATAAAATATATATGTAGGCATAAGCATGCAAAATTGTTTTGAAAAATGTATTTTGAAATTCCAATTCTTTCCTTACAAATTACAAAATACAGATGTGAATAGTTTAGTTGAGAATAGATTTAAAATTAGACTGTTTCATTATCTCTGCTGTCTTTAAACATAATGCACTTTCCTAATTTAACTATCAGCATTAGTTTTTTGGAGGGAGAGGCAGAATTACAAGTGCTCCTTTTCTGGCATATCTTATGCTTAGTGAAATCTTTTCCTTTCATCATTATCATTCTCCATATGTCTTATTTTTAAATGTTTTGTTTTTGTTTTGCTTTTGTATGTTGCCCAGAACAAATTGTTGGGTTTGTTTATAAATGATTATTTAATTTGTTAATATTTCCTTTCATGTTGATTTTTATTGTTTTTGTTTCATTTATTTTTTATTGATTTATATATTACATTCCTCTTTTAAGTGAATGTTGTTAATTTTCCTTACATTATTTAACTGTTAGATTTATGTACCTTTATTCTTCATAGACCCTTGAGACTAAGCATCTTCTCTATCCTAAAATTGAGGCTTTGTTGTCCAAGTTAAATCTCTAGTCAAACTACACTTCTCAGTAAACCAGCTGCCAGATTTCTAGTTCCCTTTCTTTACCTTATACTTGGAATCTCCATCCCATCTCCCAGGCTCTGCCTCTGTGACATCTTCTAATTTGATTTTACCCAATGCATAGATACTTGCAATCATTTTCATTAATATTTCCCTCTGTATTTTTTGCTTTTTTATGGCATGGTAAATGTGTTTTCAGACTGTCTCTTCCATGATTGGGGAAGTCAAGGAGACATTGACACTCAAGCCTATGAGAGTGCTTGCATTGCCTAAGGCATGGGGTATGGAAAGTGAGTTGGAGACCTAAATATTTTAATTTTACAATAATACTAGACCTTTACCTTGTGCACTATTTCTGTCTTCTCATTTTGTGGGTTAAATTTGAGTGTTCTACAGATTAGAAATAAATGTATATGACCTTTCCGAAGCTGATACATTGCAGAAACAACCATTTTATCAACCAAACTCATATTTTCATTCCATTTCAAATATAAACCGTTTTTGCAGTTCAGTTATTAAAGACATTGAATATTCATCTGCTACTTTATACAGAAGACTCTACCACAAGATGGACACCCATTTGCTAGGAACTGTGCAAAGTTCTCAGGACAAAAAAGAAATAAATGAAATATGATAATATTTGCCTTTAAGAAATTTTGGATTCTAATGGACTAAGAAAATAAAATAGAATCATAGTAAACAAGAAATGATCATTTGAATTACCAAATCAGTAGAATTAGGAAACATCACAGGACAATTGTTTAAGGTATTTTTTACCCAGGAAATTTTGAATTTGATTAACTATTTTTCATATAATTGGATTAGAAAGGAAGTAGGTATATATTGCAGAGAATGGCATATTTGTGAAAATTGTTGATGAATAGGACTATGATGTCTGAGTCAGGCTGAAGAACTCAGAAGAACCACTGACGGTAGTGAAGATCCAAGCTAAAGAAGATGACCAGGTAACAAATGACTAAGATAAGGGAAGCATTTCAATATTGTCCCCAAAATCTTTATGATTAGGTTAATAATATGATTATTTCAGGCACGAGGAGCACAGATGGGTAAATATCCCACGAGAGTAATATTGTTATTATTTGACCAATATATAGCTCAGCTTAGCACATAACCACTTGACTTAGCTTCTATCTGCCTGTCTGTCTCTCTCACTATCTATTGCTTATTTATGTATTTAATAACCATTTATCTATCTGATAACAATAAACCTTGACTGAAAATTTGAGGAAATTATTTATAGAGCTTTACACATTGGAAAAAAGGGATGGGTTATATCATTTCTATAAGTTCTGTTCATTCATAATGAGATGAATTAAGCAGGTTATTCTGGTATCCAGTAGTTTCATAAAGTCAATAATGGCAAGGTTTTTGGTAACTAATAAAATATAGATACATACATATATATTATATAAACATATGTATGCATACACATATGTGAATGTACATATATGTATATACATATATAATACATCTTCAACTATATGGCAGTGGGATGAAAACATCTCTATACAAATAATTATAAATGCATATACACACTCACAAATATTTAGGCATATAAAAAGAAAGATAATTAGATATTTTCCCGCCTACTTATACTCATGGAGTC